>NC_083097.1:133288949-133606284 GCF_949774975.1 Lagenorhynchus albirostris
AAGCAATATTGATACCAAATAGAAAATGCTTTCTATTTAGTATGTAGTAATGCTCACTATTTGTAACATTTTCTCTTTAGAGAATATCTATGTACTACCACCTAAAGTCATCTTTCACATTTCCTTTAGTACTTACCACTCCATGGGAAACACAGAGGACACAAATATGCATAAATATTTGCATACCAAGCCAAACTCAGACTTATCTACGAAGCAAGTAATAGTTTGTGGGCAGGGAAGGGAATCATGCATGCCACCCAGCTACCCCTTAAGGAACTCTGCATATCTTTGAAGGAAGCAAGTTCACACAGGGTGTGGTCCAGTTAGCAAGGAAGCTCAGAGGCAGAAGACCCTGGGCTGGGTAGTAGAGCTTCCTGCACAAGCTTTCTCTGGAAGGATGGCAGAATTAGGGAGGAGAGGCAAGGTGGGCACATCCAAGTGCCTGTGGGAGCCCAGCTTCCTGCTTCCAGTCCTTTGATTTCCAATTCACGCCTCACTCCTTCAGGGCCTGCCTCTCCCACCCAGAGTCACAAACCAGATCTGAATTCAGGTTTTAAGGGCAAAAGGGTCATATTTCAGGTCATCTTACCTCCCTGTTTCTGACCTTTTTCACTTTCTTTGTTGTTTTTTTTTTTTAAGTCTATAGTGCATACCATCTGTTTTCAATTTTGTGAAGAGTAATGAAAAAAAAAATCTAATCCAGGTTTTCAAAACACTTAATTTTTCAAGGAAAAATAGTCTTTTTTTAAATTCATTTTAATACTTCAGTGCTTAACAAATGGTATTTACTTACCAACACAATCTATGCAATTTCCCACCAAGATAATGCATGTTTTTCTCTCATCCATTCTCATACTTGCTGTCTTCTTGAGCTAGCTATTAAAGACTGAGAAGAGTTAAAGTTGTAAGCCAAAGCAGGTAATTTCCTGAAGAGAAGAAATGTACCTTAAATGATTTCTCTTCATTAGATCTTTTTATTCTCCTTTTGTTTGGCTCTTTATGAAAAACAAAAAAAGGGAAAAAATGGGTGACAAATGTCTTTTGGCTCCAAAGAGGTGACAGGAAACCTCTGAAAGCAGAATTAAAAAAAAAATTAATTTCTTAGAACCAGAGTTGGAGCTGGCCTTTTAGCACTGTTGCACATTAATGCTGCTTCCCCTCCCACTGGGAAGCTAAGGCCCGAGTGGCAGTCATTATTGCCAATAGCACGGTTACCCAATGGATTCCTGGAAAGGCTCACTTAAAAGATTCAGCCAGATCCTCTCCAGGGGCTTCCAGTTCCTATCGTCCCAGGAATGAAATATTTAGTATCATCTTTCTGCACCTGAGGCTGCCATGGATTAAATTCTTGCTGCCTCCATTGCTGGGGCAGCCAAGAGCTCAGGCTGTAGCGACTGGATATGAAGTGCTTCATGGCTGCACTTGGCTGAGAAAGGGAGAGGAAAAAAACAGGCCAGAGCCACAGTCACCAATGGTGATCATAGCCTGGAGAACAGACTTTCCAGAGATGCTGTAGCTCAAGAAGAATCTACTTGAATTCCTCCCTGATGCTGCCACCAGATGGCATATTTCAAAATCACATTCCATATATATATATATATATATATATATATATATATATATAATCACCTATAGTAACCCATATAATAGAAACAAATCTGTATAAATGGTGCTGCGTATCTTAACCTGGACAAGTTCACATTGGTTCCCCTTTTCCTGTCTGTTCCATAAATGTGTAAATTTCCCCCAAATGTTTTCTTCAGTCCTCTGATTTTCACTCTCTATACACTCGTCACCTATGAGCTATGAGCATGAGTCCTAAATCAACTCTTTGGGTGTGATTATCTTCTGGGAACAATGTGAACTGCTTAACAAATGATTACTGAATAAATGAATGAATCTTATTTCCCTTAAGTTGTAGACTTACCTTTCTAAGAGCATGTAGAACATCTTTTCCTGAATATTGGTAGTAGGCTGAATAATGGCTTCCCCAAATATGTCCATGTCCGAATCCCTGGAGCCTGTGAACGTTACCTTAGAGAGTAAAAAGTGCTTTGCAGATGTGATTAAGTTAAAGATCTTGAGATGGGAAAATTATCCCGGATTATCCCAGCGGGAATGATGGAATTGTAATTGTGGTTAGAAGAGGGACAGAGGAGGACAGAGAAGGACAGAGAAGAGCAATGAGACCACGGAAGCAGAGATGTGGCCAGGAGCCAAGAAATGCCAGCAGCTTCTGGAACCTAGAAGAGGCAAGGAATGGATTCTCCCCTGAACCCTCCAAAAGGAACCAGCCCTGCAAAGCCTTGATTTTTATTCTCTTGAGACTCATCGTAGAGTTCTGATCTCTAAAACTGGAAAAAATTAAACTTCTGTTACGTAAAGCCACTAAATTTATGGCAGTTTGTTACGCGGCAACAGGAGACTAATACAGTGTCTTACGGCAAATTTACCTCAATGTGCCCGAAAACAGACTCACACGACTTCTTCCCCAAATCCCACCCTTCAGCCTCAGACACTGGCTTGCTTGTCCTCACAGTCTCTTGCACAAGGGACATCTGAGTCCCCTTTGCTTTCTCTCTGTTTCTTACCCTTTCAGTTAAGACTGGCAGTTCGTTCATTCTATACGTGGAATGTTTCTCAAATCCATTGCCTTAATTTGCGGCCACGGCAATATCCTCCACAGTGGGAACACTGCCCGGAGTATAGTAGCTTCTCACTACATGTTTGCTGAATGAATGCGAGTTGTGACTCCTCTTTTCTGATTCCTTTAAGATGTTCTTTGCATTGTGTATATTTTCCATTATGAAATCTCTGAGGGGAGGGGCAGTGTCTTTTCCCAGCACTTCACACAGGTTTGGAATATCCAGTCACCCAAACTTGGTGAACTAATAAACAGACTCACTCCTTGTCACCACTCCGTTATTGAAAAATGTTAGGCGGTGGCAAAGAGCAGCAGTTTGGGAGTTAAATGGAATTAGGTTTATGTCCAGCTCTGTAATCATCTAGTTGTATAATACTTTCTGGCGAGATAGTAGCCTTTTCAAACTGCAGTTTCCTCAGCTATACGATGGGGATAACGATAGCACTCACCTTTTGGGTTGTTCTCAGGAATGCACTGGGGTCTGGCTCAGGGTAATAATTGGTCAATAAGTATGCGCTCCTATCATCATTTCACTGTAGACAAGGGAGCACCCCATATTACATCTTTTTGTTAACCAGTGGCTGGAGTGTGAGTTGCATATGCATGTGTGGGGATGCAGGGGCATTGGCAGAAAAGGAGGGCAAAGACTGGGGATGGGGAAGGCAGCGAGGCAGGCACTTTGCATTCAACAATGGAGTACAATTTGGAAACACTTGCCTTGTGTAGCCCTCAGCTGCCTGTGAAATTCATCTGAATCTTGTTCCGTTGGCCTATGGGGTATTTTCAAATACAAATTAGGTTGGCCAGAATTCCTTTTCTGCACCAACTCTCCTGGGTACAACTTAGAGGTTATTAAGATGCCTAATAAAAGGAGAGAGCACATTTAATAACATTACCATCAGCTTGACGGAGCTGAGCTATGTGGGCCCGTGGTGCCCCAGAGCCTGCAGCCTCCTGCCACTGGTGCACTTGCTTAGAAGAGGCCCCATAATTATCCACATTTAAAAAGCACCATTAAATCCATTGAGGCAGTCATGTCCCATTTGCAGGGCCTTTCTGCCCACAGTACTCGGGAGACCCAGGGCCTAGCTTCTTGGGGTGAGGGGAAGGAAATTCCTGGGCTAAAGTGATGGTTGGTTAAATTTACAAAATGGCAGATCTGCTCAGTGCCATTGTCATCCCTGTAAGAGCTTTTCCTCCCTTTGTTTTAGGCATTTATTTAGCAAACCTTTATTGAGCACTGTGCCCCCACTTCTCATGCTGGATTCTGTTTAATCCTCACAACAACTCATTCAGTAGATCAGTGGTTCTCAGCAGGCAGTGATTTTGCACCCCGGGAGATATTTGGCGATGGCTGGAGACATTCGTAGTTGTCACAGCTGGGGTGAGGGGTGCTAATGGCATCTGGTCAGTAAAGACCAGGGATGCTGTTCAGCACCCTTCAGTACACAAAGCAGGCCCTCCCAACACAGAATTATCTGCCCTGAGTGTCAATAGTGCTGCAGTTGGGCCAGTCCATCATAGGTGCTACTCCTTTTCTCATTTACCAGTGAGGACACTGTGACTCAGAGTGGTTATGAGATTTTCTGGTGTCACACAGCTGGTAAGTGGTGGAGCTGTCAGGGCCTGAGCTCTCACCACTGTGCTGGATGGCCTCCTAGCATCCCCCTCTGCACTCATCCTTTGCTGCTGAGCTCCCTCCCTGCCCTTGCTCCAGACCATCTACTTGTCTCAATGACAATCTATTGTAATTACACTTATTGAGAGTAATACAAATGTTTGCTTTGGTCGGAGTTGTCTCCTATAAAGAAGATTCCTTTGAGCACATAAAAAATTGTTGCACATTTTGAATGAGTCAGGAGCCTATGCAAGAGTGAAATCTATATTTAGCTTTAATATATGTGAAATGTGAACATAGTACTCTTTTCCAAACCCCTAATATCTGTGGGTGGTTTCAGAGATATTTCACTCCAAAGAAAAAGCCTCTAGTGGTTTTAGAATCAGTGATCTGTGAAGTATTTGAAGTATCACTGGAAATGATATTGCTCTGGATCCAGGTGGCCTCTGGGCCTTTGCACAGCCATTCCCTCTCTCAGCAACACTCTTCCTTCCTCTCTTTTTTTGGCTCATTTCTTACCTTCCTTCAGGTTTCACCTTAAAAATTGTCTCTTAGGAAGCTTTCCCCAGATCTTGGTTAAGTATCCCTGCTTACTGAGCACACTAAATCTTTTAGATCAGCTCTGTCCAAAAGGAATATGATGAACTGCATATGTAATTTAAAATTTTCTACCAGCTATGTTAAAAAATTAAATAAGGCACAGGTGAAATTAATTTTAATAATTTTTCATATTTAGCCCCAAATATTAATATTTCAATATGTGATCAATACAAAATTATTAATGAGACAGTTTACATTTTTTGGAACCTTGAAATCTTGTTTGTTGTTGAAATCTTGTGTGCATTTTACACTTACAGCTCAACTCAATGTAGATGCTAAATTTTCGTCAAAGTAAAATATAGTCCTGCCAAAACAGTAAAGCTGTAATTAATAGAAAAATGTTTTACACTGCTTTGGTTTTTAAATTTGTTTATTAAAATTAAATTAAATTAAAAATTCAGCTCCTCAGTTTCAGAAGCCACATTTTAAGTATTCAATAGGCACATGTTCTAGATTATTAGAAGGTGAAATTGCCTGTTGATTTGTTTTTTCCTCCCACTAGATTATAATGTCTTTGGGCTCAAGGATTAGGTTTTGTTCACTATATGCCAGTGCCTGGCACAGATTTTGACACACAGCAGGCACTTAATAAATACACGCTGAATGGCTTGAGTTAACAGTTCTAATCCTGTATAACCTTTATGATGTGGGCTTTTCCTCTAATAAAATGAGAGTTTTGGACATTTTTGAAAGTCTTTTTCACTGGATGGTAATAAATGTTATGTGATCAAAGGAATCTGTGGTCAAACAAGTGTGAGAGATACAGGGTTCAATGAAAGGAGCAGGTTTCTTTACTGCAGGACTTCTCAGAGCCTTGAAAGTTTCAAGGCACTGTGGCTTGGCAGGAGAATTTAAACTTTTAATTTAGTTTTAATAAATTAACAATTTTAAACTAAATAACAATTTTAAACTCAGTCTTTAACTTCTTCATACTGGCCACAGTCTTCTCATGCTGCAGTGTTGTTCTCAACATGCCAAGTGCCAGGACATGAATCTTAGACCAAGAGGTCACGAGGAAACCCAGCAAGAGAGCAGAAAAGACATGTGCTTTGATGTCCAACAGACTTGTTTTTTTTTTTTTTTTTTTTGCGGTACGCGGGCCTCTCGCTGCTGTGGCCTCTCGCATCGCGGAGCACAGGCTCCGGACGCGCAGGCTCAGCGGCCATGGCTCACGGGCCCAGCCGCTCCGTGGCACGCGGGATCCTCCCGGACCGGGGCACGAACCCACGTCCCCTGCATTGGCAGGCGGACCCTCAACCACTGCACCACCAGGGAAGCCCCAACAGACTTGTTTTTAATGCTAGCCCTGTACTTGACCAGTGGCAGATCTTACACTCTTTTTCTCAGCCCCATGTTTACCAGCTTATTATAAAGGGTATTATAAAGGATACAGATGAATAGCCAGATGAAGAGTTACATAGGGCGGGGTCCAGAAAGGTCCTTAGAGGAGGAGCTTCTGTTCCAATGGAACTGAGTTGTGTCCCTCTAGGCATCTGGATACATTTCCCAACCGGGAAGCTCCTATAACAAAGTTTTAAATACGTGTATCTTTGACCTTGTAGATCCATTTCCAGGAATTTATCCTGAGACCTTAAAGGATAAGCACACAAAGTTGTGTGTACAGGGATAGCTGTCTCAGTGCTGTTTATAATAGCAAAAATTGGAAGACATTTAAATTTCCAATTGGGCAGTCATAGTATATCTGTATAAGAGTATTATGAAGGCATTAAAATGACAATGTGTGTCTGCGTTTATTGGCATAGAATAACGTCTATGGCATATTTTTAAGGAAAAAAGTATATTTCAATTTTAGCATGTGTAATATGTTCTCCTTAAAATAAATATTTATTTGTGATTGTACGTGTGTATGTATAGAAATATATCTAAAAGTATATACATAAACATACTAACAGGAATGCTTTCTGAATGATAAGTATAAAAGAGATTAGCTTCCCCATGAGTTAATACTTAAATTGTATTAAGTATTACATATGTAATGCCTTGACATATAATAGAGATTTGCTGTTGTAGGAATTTCAAGCCTTTTGACCCATGGGTGGGAGATGGAGACAAGTTTGTTGCTTGTTTGTTTGAGCTCTATGGACTTTTGACTCATGCTGTCTGTGAGTTCAACTTATAGAAGAAAACTCTGAGTTGACTTGATAATCTTGGAAGGAACTCCACGTTACTCTAATATATAATAATACTTTATATGACTAATAATATCTTGCTTTCAACTAGCCTTTTGGCATGCTGCCACACACATTACATCACTTGCATTTTCTGAGTACTTGCTAGGTGGTGAAGCACACATCACTGTTCTTACGCTCTCTCCAAGGTAGGGACGCTTTCCTCCGTTTTGCTGATGAGAAGGCTGAGCTTCTGGGAGGACAAGAGGCACTTGTCCCACTGCTAGTGAGGACAAACCTAGGTTGGTGTTCTTTCCATTGTACCATGTTTTCATTTGGCATTATTTTATCCCAAATCACCATCTCCATCTGATTCTTCCAACATATTCTAGGAGCTCTCTCTCTACCTGACACACCAAACTTTTTAGCCAGGTGTGGAGAAGCATGGTGAACATAGTACTGCAATGAAACACACAGTTATGGGGTCAGAATTCCTGAGGCTGAAGCTACTCCATCACTTATTGGATGTGTAACCTTGGGAAAGTTATTTAACTTTTTCATGCCTCCATTCGTCTGTCTGAAAAATGGGGGTAATGATAGTCGTACCTACTCTGTAGACTTGTGAGAGGACTGACTGAGACAAGTCAGATAAAGCAGTATAGCTCAGGGTCCTTCTCATCGTAAGTTATGGACAAATGTCACCCACTGTCGTTCACCTCCTCTTCTTTATCATTATCCTTGTAACAACCTCACGTGATTGCCTTCAAGAAATGGAGACAGAGATTACATGCCTTGTCTAAGGTCACATAGCTGATAAAAATAGGATAGCTCTTTTTTCATCTTCCCATTCAGCTGAGGGCACTTAAGGGTTGTTCTGGGTAGAGGACAGAAGATGTGGCAGGGGGCTCAGGGTAGAGTGGTGTTTCCTGTGGTGTTAACATGCAGTAGGTGAATGGAATGAAACAGCAACTAATCCAGTCCAGCCCCAAACCACAAATGTCAACAGGTATTTTACGGCAGGGAAGGTGCCAATGAACATGTCACGTGCTCTTTTGAAAATAAATGAAGCCACATAGGGACTCTAAAGTAAAAAATAAGAACTGGGCTGTTTATGGATCTCCTCTGGCTCTAGTTTATGGCGTTTCAAACACCACGCGGGAAGAGACACTGTAGGAGGAGCCCTCCAATGTGACGGAGGTCACCGGGCTCCCGTGTTATCTAATTGCATCGCACCCGGCAAGCCATTTAGGGCCTCTCCTGTTGCATCATGACCAGTGGGGTAATCAGTTCCTGCTTGTGGGTTTGCTAGGAAAATGATTTTGGTATTGAGTTCTTGGTTTTGTTTCTCTCAGCTCAAATTCAAGTATAATAATGCAGTGGTCAGTTCCCCAAGGGGTTTGACACCTGCTTTCCTTTAGAATCCATGCAGGGGGTGCCTCATGGAATCAGAGCAGTAAGCTTCCTTGGAGATCATCTAGTGATCTTATCCAGTGATTTTGATTTTCTTTTCTGTCAGTGATAGATCCCTTTTTACAGAGGAAATTTAATGTAGAATCTCAATAACTAAAATATAAAAGGAAAGCTGCCTTAATGGAAACAAGAGGGCCACCTTGGTTAACTTTTCTCTCACTCAGAGACTGTCTCTGTGGGTCCTCCCCAGAACCAAGGGCGCTGGAGAGCATAATTTGAAAATGAGCTCTTAAAGCTTGATAGGCACAGCGTCGCTGCTGGTTACAAAGCACATGCCTGGGCCCCACCCCAAAATGATGGAACCAGAATCTAAATTTTCAATAAGATTCTCAGATGATTCTGACACTTCCTACTTTTTAAGAACCACTGGCTTTTTCCAGTGCTTTCATTTTGCAGGTGATGAAACTGACACCCAGAGTAGGGAGGTTACTTGTCCATGGTCACAAAGCTAATGATGAGACCAAGTGCTGGGCTCTTGGCCCCCAGTGGCTCACTTAGACAGGCTCCTTACTTGTGAGCAATAGAAACTCTGGGTAATGTAAGCCGAACTCGTTGGAAGGCTATTTCATCGTTCATAAAATGGAAGAGAAATCACAACACCCAGGAGTGCATGCAGCTCCATTGGAGTAGATGGCAGCAGCTAACAGTCTCTCCAGGGCATCACTACCAGGAAAAGTCGACTTCCACCTCCTTGTGGCACTTCATCATTAGTTGAAATCTGGTGGCGGGGGAGATAGTCTGATTGGCTCAGCTTGGACAAGGAAGCCTCTTTGGCTGGGGACCACAGAGAACCTTGACCAAAAGTCTCAGGAAGACCTCACCCAGTGGGTGTGGCAGAACTCACTGAGATGATGCTGCCAGTAGAAAGTGGAAATGTCATTAGCAGGCAAAAATCAACATACGCCCACACCCGCAGCCACCTTTCCCACCACACTGTGCTGTCCCCCTCTTAGGGTCAGTACTTCACGGAAAAAAAATCCAATTGAAATGAAGGGGTTAAGGTAAATTCTGTGGCTTAACTATCAGCCAAATGACATTTTAACAGCCTTTTTAGCATAGCCCGGCTGGGCTGAGACCTTCCCTTAATCCTTGGTCTCTAAATAGAGAGTTATTTTCAATTTCTCCAGTTCCTAATGTTTTAAATGGAACTACTGTTCCCCTTAGAGCACCCAGTGGCTGGCTGGAGACCTTTATTGATATATATATAAATTACCTCAATCCCCTCTGCTGCCTACAGATCCAATCATATTGAACTAATGTGCATATAAATAAAAACCTGGAAGTGTGGTTTATGGCAATAAGTAGTGCAGCCGAAGTTTTTACCATTCTGCAAAGACACCTTGATACATTGCTGATAATCTTCATAATATGTTTAAAGAAGCGGTGTGTCAGCTCAGGCCAGAGCACCCTGGGAACCGAATGGGAAATCTGATTCTCCAGCTTCTGATTGACCAAGAGAAGAATCTGTCCTGCCAGAAGGAAGCCTACCCCAGGCTGTCAAGGGCCCAGTGGCTGGAAATCTTTTCCCAAAGTCATTAGGCTGTAAAGAGATGGGCTGGTCTACAAAATATGCAGGGGTTGGAACAGGAGTTCTCCTCTCGTTTTTCTTGCAGTGTGTGCTCTGTGGTTAGTCCTGATGGTGGGCGGGTTCCAGAGTAGCTGAGGAACAAGCTAGGAGCATTCTTCAGAGCAGGAGATGCCAGCCCTGGACAGGAACTCAAAAGGGGGACTTTGGGCAGTGGATATGAAAAGCATGAAGATACCTGGGTGCCTGGGAGCCTGGGAAGTAGTATGGAGGTGAAGGGTGGGGATGGGAAGCAGAGGTAGCTAACAGAATGTAGGGAGAGGGAGTGGTTCTGTTCTTGGACGTTGTGCCCAGCGCCAGCCCTGAAATTGAGCCCAGAGAGGAAACAGAGGCAAAATAAAGAAAACATATCTTTTTTTTTTTTTTGCGGTACGCGGGCCTCTCACTGCTGTGGCCGCTCCCGTTGCGGAGTACAGGCTCCGGACGCGCAGGCTCAGCGGCCATGGCTGACGGGCCCAGCCGCTCCGCGGCATGCGAGATCTTACCGGACGGGGGCACGGACCGTGTCCCGTGCATTGGCAGGCGGACTCTCAACCACTGCGCCACCAGGGAAGCCCGAAAACATATCATTCTTGCTCTGTGTAACAGAAAGTGGCTGTGTGTGCCCCAGAGACTGGGCACAATAATCCCTTTGGGATTTGGGTAGAAAATATTAAAATTTGTATTTATACAGATTTTTCATTTTAAAATGTTCTATTTTTGATGTGTTTTAATATGTATTTAATACATTAGTGTTGTGATGTATGCATGCAATTTGAAAATAAATACATGCATATATAAGTATATATATATGTGTATATATATATATATATATATATACTGGATGACACACTTTTTAACTAATGGAGTGTGCAATAAAAACAGTTTATAGACTGCTGCTTTAGTGGTTCAATCCCTGTGCTAAGCCAGAGACTGCCAATAATCCTCCAACATTGAGCTGTTATTAGCCATTTCATCTATTATTCAGGAAAAACATAAGTAGGGTCCTTTGGTTTACCCATTTGTATGCTGTCTTAAGATCCTAGCTAAAGTTCAGAGTGATGTCATAATAAAGTACACTGGCCTTGGGATTGCTCAGCCTTAGTTTCTAATTTAGTTTCTATGTTATGGCCCATACCAGCAGTGTTGTCTTAGTCAGCCTTTCTGGGTCTCAGTTTCCTCATTTGTAAAATGGGATTGACATTAGTATCTACTCCAAAAATGAGATAATTCTTGCAAAACCCTTAGTAAAATTCTGGGCGCATAATTGAGGCTCGTACATCGGAGCTACAAAAGGACCTAGTTTAGGAATGTCAATCAGCTGGTGACCACTTCTCCATCCCATGCCCGTCCATAGCAAACATCACTAATTGAGCACAGCGTTTTCCATTCAGGACTTGGAGTAGACCTCAGGATTAGGTCACATAATAATTTCTTCCCCCGTAGGCAATTGCAGTCTCTGAAAGGCATTTGCTGTGAGAAGCTGCTAATGTACAGAAACAACCTTGTGGACTTCCCAGCAGCAGGAGAGATCCCAGTGAGACTTGAGGAAGAGCTTTTCTTATTTAGGATCCCAATGGGCTGTTATCAAGCAGGTCTTTGAAAAGTTTTCTCTAGGGATTTTTGGGGCTATGGCAACAACAATGAGGATAATGCCTCACATTTTGAGCTGTGCTTTATAGCTTTCAAAGCACTTTAATGCGCATTTTCTAACTTCATCTTCATAGCAACCCTGCCTGCCAAAGCAGAGCAGGCATTAGAATCAGAAAAATAGCATTTCTTTTTGTTTTTTTTAATGAAAAGAGCCCTAGAGACTTTGTCCAACCTCCTCATTTTATAGACTAAGAAATTGATGCCAGAGAGGGTAACTTACTTGAAGCCCAGACACATATCCTACTTCTTGGTATCACTCAGTGTACCTTGTAAATGCTTAGCAAAGATTAGTTGAAAAAGGAGTAAATTAATGACAAATGAAGGACTCTATGAATGAATGTAGTGTCTTAGTGGCCAAATCAGGACCACTAGAACCTTCTGTCTGTGATGGTGGGGGACATTTCCCCCAAAGCCTCCTGTAACTATTAATTGCCATTGCCTGTATGATCACCTGGACATACCAGCAGGTTCTAAGTATGAGAAATGGCCCAGCACAGGTTTTGGCTCTGAGCAGAAGCTGTAAATTCTTGGGGAGCAAATACCATCATCTTAAGAAAAAGTGTAGGTGGGGAGTCCTAAAATTCCACAGTGTTTGAGTCAGGGATGGAGAAGGAGCATTTGTTGGTGATGATTTTGAAATATTAGGTTCTTGAATATTTACATATTACACAATATGTATTGAGTTTGCTTCACTGACATTTATTTATTTTTTGCGGTACGCGGGCCTGTCACTGTTGCGGCTTCTCCCATTGCAGAGCACAGGCTCCGGACGCGCAGGCTCAGCGGCCATGGCTCATGGGCCCAGCCGCTCCGCGGCATGTGGGATCTTCCCGGACCGGGGCACGAACCCGTGTCCCCTGCATCGGCAGGCGGACTCTCAACCACTGAGCCACCAGGGAAGCCCGCTCTACTGACATTTATAGCAGTACCTGGGCCCTCCTTTCCGAGCCTCACACCTGCCTTCCCCTACCTCCAGGTCTAAGGGGATCCCACCCTATCCTCTTGGGTGTTTTCATAAGTTCCCCTTGGTGAGGAAGGTGGCCAATATATGGCTGATCTCGTGGGAAAGCCTAATTTGGGTCAACTCTATGATAGCAGAGGGTCCCATGGAAATAGAGAGAGTGTGGTTTCTTGGTGTTTGGGGAGACTAGACTAGCAGCATGAATATTTTTTCTAGGGGCTAAAGTGAATGAATTACTCCCTTCCTTCTTTTTGAATTGAATGCTTACTCTTTCCTAGACTCTCTAAGGAAGTATGGAATTTAAAGACTATCAGGAAACAACAACTGGGAAATAAAATGAGCCACTGCAGGTGAGGTAATTAAGTGATAATTTGTAGATCTGACCAGGGTTAAAATGGGTCACAATTACAGCGTTAGGAGTTTAGTGAAGGACTTCACCATGGGCTATAGTATGGGAGTATAGAGCTTGAACTGAATGTAGAAGAACAATATCTATATTACTTAACCAATACTATAATAGAACTTATTACATGCCAAGCTTTTATCTTAGTAATTTATACATGTTGATCCATTTAATTCTCACAACAAGCTTGTAGATTATTTTATAGGTGAGGAAATCAAGGTAGGCAGAGCTGAAGTAACTTGCCAAAAGTAGAGGTGGGATTTGAACCCAGGCAGCTCAACATCCAAGATCTTAGCCATTATGCCTCCCACCAACAGCCATGTGAGTGAGCTTTCTTGGAAGTATATCCTCCAGCCTTGGTCAGGCCTTCAGATGACTGTAGCCCTGGCTGACACCTTGAATGCAATCTTAGTTTAACTGCTAGGGTTCCCCTGGATTCCTGACCCACAGAAACTGGAAGATAATATTCCTTTGTTGTTTTAAGCTGCGAAGTTTCAGGGTGACTTGCTATATAGCAATAAATAACCAATACAGCCCTCAGTGTATATTGAGGAGTGTAGACTTAATCTTAGCCCCATGCCTAATATAGAGTACCTCGTTGATAACTGGGTCCTGAAGTGAATTATGGATGGTGGAGAGCCACTAGAGATTTTTGAGCAGGTGAACATTATGATGAGAATCATCTTTTAGAAAAATTAATGCAGAGTGGATGGGAAAGATGAATTAGGGGTGGAGGACACCTGTGTTAGGGAAGCAACTCAGGCTGTTGAAATGGCTTAAGCATGTAATAGTTTGGCCCAGGCTTAGGTTTAGGGCGAGGAGAAGGAACAAAGCAAATGTAAGTTTCCTGAGAGCTGGGCCCTTACTTGTCTTTCTTTATCACTAGAGTCTGAGAGCCTTGCACAGTGCCTGGAACATAGTAGGCACTCAATAACATTTACTGAATGAATGATTGAATATGTGAGTGGGTGGGTGAGTGAATAAGAAAGAAAGATAATGTGGTGCCCCTACTTTTCTTTAGAAAGGAAAACTCTCCAGAGATTCTATAGGTAATGTCTGGAGTAGATCTCAGTGACCTCAAACTCTATTTTCCATTTCTGTGATCCTGTTTGGGGCCAGCCTGTTTTCAAAGCCCATTCCTGTTCTGAAGTTGATTTTAAAACGTTCCTTTTCTTTTCACATCATTCGTGCCACAAACATTTATTGGGCATCTAAAATATGCTTAGCATCACGATGGGTCCCGGCGGGGAGAAGACGAGTGAGGGCTGGTCCTGTGGCGCTTCAGTATATCATTCTCTGCTTTTATCTCTAGTCATCTCAGAAGTTTATTTTTGAAATAAAGATTCATTTTCTTAGTGGAATTCTTAAGTGGGGAGTGATGAGATGAATTTGGGCTTTTAGGAACTGCTTTTAGAAGTTGTGGATGACTTCCACTGTTTGCTGCTCACCCTTGCTGATATGCCCTATTAATATTCAAAAGCTGTCACTTTATTTTATCTTTGTTCTTTTGTAGACTAGACTGCTGGCTGGGAGAACCTGGTTTGTCTGGTTTAGTCTTGTCACACTGTGGGGTAGGAGAAAAAGAGACATGACCCAAGGGTGTTAGTTAAAAAAATGGGAGGATTTCTGCATATGTCTCTTGGTGTCACACTCTACTTAATTGACTTCTGTCCCTTTGCCTTGTAAATAAATTTCAGCATCATGAGTGTATAGTTGCTAGAGGACACAGAGTCTGGATGTAAAGCTGAGGAAAAGCTCTAGAGATGGCACTTTTATATTAAGGGCATTGTCCTATTTAATAGCAGTGACTGTCTGGCATGCTGTGTTAGAAAGGATTCTGATGTGTACTTGGACGTGTTACGTGAGTGATGACTGCCCAGGGGCATGGGTATGGGCAGCTGTATTTGGAGCAACTGCTAGAAGGCTGGGTCTCAGCTTAGGTGTTCAGGGTAAGAAACTAGAGGAGCGGAGGCTAAGAACCTGTTTCCTTTGACTAATCTTTTCTCCATCTCTTCGTCATCTTCTCTTTCATCACTGCCTTCTTTTCTCCCCTCTCCTACTTGCCTGCTGTTTCTTCTCATGCTCCATTGTTTCTCCTTCCCTTTTTCCTCTGCCTCCATATACCTCTCCTTCAGCTGATTTAAAGGGTACCTCCCCACACCCACCCTGGCTACACACATTTGACATAACAAAGGCTCTTTTAGGCTTGTCTAGATATAGTTCAGAACTACTAGAACTAGTGGTTAGCGTGATGGAAGTCAATGGCTTTACAACCCCCCAGACTCCATTCTGCCTCTGATCCTTCTGGCCTTCCTGATATGCTGACAGAGGCACTAAAGAGGCCATAGGATTTGCAAAGTCACAGCCAAGTACATGGCCAAGAAGGAGCTCTCATGAGGAGGAGGTGTGCACATATGACCCTCTGCTTCCCCTCTCCACACTGCACAGACAGACATGCAAGTCTCCCCAGGGCACTGTCTCTGGTTCTTCTCATCAGAATTAAATTCACTTAACATTTTAAAAGAAAAAAATCTGAAAATATTCTCACGGTTGAGTCTAAAGGACTCAAAGAACTGATTCATTTACATTTGCTTTCCATTTAAGTCAAGGCGGGCACACTCAAAGCTGCTTCCTCTAGCAGAGGCAGACTCAACTATTATCATAATGCT
The DNA here is from genome assembly GCF_949774975.1 of Lagenorhynchus albirostris. NCBI lineage: Eukaryota > Metazoa > Chordata > Mammalia > Artiodactyla > Delphinidae > Lagenorhynchus > Lagenorhynchus albirostris. Next base: position 133,304,661 of record NC_083097.1, read on the forward strand.
TCCCTTTTCCCCCTTATCCCCATTTGATAATCACATTTTATTCTTAAATATTTAGTTTTCTTTTATTCAATCTTTTAGGTTACTATATTGGTACAGAAGGGAGGGGGGAGACAGTCTTTCTCATCCCAGTTGTTATTCATCTGTCTGCCTAAAAATTTTTTTTCCTCTTTTCTCTTTTCTTTCTTTTTTTTTTTTTTCATTTACCACCATTTTGGCTGGTGAGTATAGGTTTTTTTTTGTTTTTTTTTTTTAACCTCTAAGCACACTGAATGTCTTCAGGCTTGCATGTTAGACAGGAGACTGATAGGATAATGATGATGGAATGTTAAATGCTATCTATGTAAATCAGCTCCATCAATGGGTACAAGATTCAGCTACTTTAGGCCTTTTTTTCCTTCAAAGGAGGATAATATTGGATTGTTATTAACCTACTTTAGAAGAATCTTTGCATTACCAGACACATTACTATTTTGCATAAAGCCATATTAAACTTTGGTATGATGTACAACATTATTTTCTCCTAAATGCTGCTTTTAACATCCAAGTAGTTTCTTTTGTATTTTTGGCAGAGGATTGGTTTCTGATAGCCAGATACCAATTGCAAGTAGGAAGAAATGAAGATCTTTACATGCTTTTTACAGGCGGAGGAAAGGAAATTGTATTTTCTCCACTTATTTGAAGTACGGGTAGATTCTAAGAGTGATTATGCTTTGAGGTGAACGGTGAAACCTCCAGTTCATCTTTGGGTTCTGGAACAAAGCCGTTGAGAGCCAAGCCTGCAATAGGTTTGGATTTGATTAAGGGTATTAGAGTGGTTACCACTCTTGGTTGCAAGCAAGTGATAGGACCAACTCAAATCTGGTTATAAACTAGTGTACACAGGGATGCCGGTGGCCTCAAGGGTGGCCTGGAAGCAGGACCTCAGAAAAGCCATCGGGTTTCTGTCTTCTCTCCTTTGTCTCTCGTTTCTCCCTCACCCCTTCCCATCTCTCTTCCCACCTGGCTCTCCCTGTATCTTTCTCTCTCAACCCCATTTTTACTTCCCTGTCTCCCTCATTTTTCTCTCTCCTCCACCTCTCTCTCCATCTTTCTCTCTCCCTTCATCACTCTATATCTCATCTCTCTCCCCCATTTTTCTCTCCCATCTCTCTCCATTTTCTCTGTTCATGTTTCTCTCACCCCATTTCTACTCACTTCTGCCCCATCTTTCTGTCTCCAATTTTCTGTCTTGCTTCTATCTCTCTCTCCCCCATCTTTATTCTTCCATCTCTCTTCCCTTACCATTCCCCCCCAAGCCCTCTCCCATCTTTCTTTATCTCTTATCCAACTCATTTCCCCTCTGCCTCATCCCTCTCTCTCTCCTCCGTATCCAGTCTGTCTGTGTGAGCTCCTCATTACAGACTGCACAGTGGCTTTCTCCTCATAGTGGAGGACGTGGCACAGGCAGCTCCAATTTTACATAGTCCCGGCTTGGTGACTCCAGAGAAAAAGGAATGCTTTCTCCCCTAGACTCCACTTTTATGTAAATATCAGAGAATGTTTTCATTGACCTGGCTTGGGTTACATGTCCACTTCTTGGGATTAATTCACTTATGCCAAAAAAATGAAAAACTGTCTCACCTACTTGGGTCAAATGCCTATCCCTGTGGCCAGTGGTAATGGGGGTGGGGGCCAGGTATTAGGGTTGGCACCTCATCACAGTCGTTTAGGGTAAGGAAGAAGTCTTCCATTAAGGAAACGGGAGTGTTATTAACGGAAGAAACAGGAAACAGACTCTGCGTGGGCAGAAACAGCAGATGTCTACCATAACCACCAGGATGGGCATGGAAAGAAGAGAACAGTCCTCCATACACCGTCTTCTTCTGGCCAGATAGTATATATTGAACGGGGGTAGGAAGGGTACCTTTCTTACTAGTGGATGGAGCTGGTCTTTTCTCTTTTGGTCTTATGGATCCTTCTAGTTGATTGAAAAAGACCCATTTTTTAATCCCTTCAGTGACCTGTCCTCCTTGTCACTAATGTCTTGCACATCCCAGCTTACTGTAAAGGGATGCCCCAGGTGAGCCAAAACAGCTACATATCTGCCACTCTTGGTCTCTTTCCCTAGGCTGCTTCTCATTCTAACTGTACAATCTCCACCCAGTTCCTTGGGGTTTCTTAATTCCCTCAGCAGACATGGGCTAAATACACTTGACTCATGATTCAACTTGAAATGGGTAGGCACATTTCAAAAAATGAAGCAAAAAAGAGGGATAGCATAATCACAAGAAGGAAGGAATAATATAATTTGGAGACATCCGGTATTGCAATTGGAAATTTTGGGGACTAGGCTGTGGAGGGGCATAATCAGCTTCATGGTGCATTTTGAGTTGATTTTCAGAGATAGAGATGGGACCTCCAATAAGACAGGGGTGAGTGTTACCGAGTAAGGGCTCGCTGCCCTATAAGCATAGAAGCCAATCATATGGCAGTGGCTTTTGAGAAAAGAAAGAGCTGTGAAGTCTTCACTTTACTGTGAAGTAAACAGGGAAGGAGACATGAGGCCAGGCTCTCAAATTTGTCTCCTCGATCCAGGGTTGAGATGAAATTTAAAGGGTTAGGGGACTAGCTAATGGGCTAGTCTTGAATTAGTCCATATAAGCTACTCGTGCTGCTGGAAGCCAGATTTTCCTTATTGAAGGGCTGCTCGCTTGGTAAAGGGCCTCTGGTGGCAACATTTCTATTCTTTGAGTTCCATAGACTGAAGGTTCTTGGTTCTAGGGTCATCCTGGAGCTGTGGGTTCCTGTCTTGCACATGCATAGTGCTGTCTGTAAAGTAACTCAAGATTTGATTAATCAACAACCTATTTAAGGAGGCAAAACCAGTTAAAGCTGGTGCTGTTTCAATTAATCAACAACCTATTTAAGGAGGCAAAACCAGTTAAAGCTGGTGCTGTTTCAGTTAATCAACAGCCTATTTAAGGAGGCAAAACCAGTTCAAGCTGGTGCTGTTTCAGTTAATCAACAGCCTATTTAAGGAGGCAAAACCAGTTCAAGCCGGTGATCTTTCAAGAAGAGAACAGCAACGGGACGCCATGGTGCTGCTGACTCCAGTTTGCGTCTTTGCCTTCTGGTGGAGGTGAATGTCCTGTACTAGGTATAAACATACCAGGGTTTGGGAGCTGGGGTGGGGAGGATGACAAACACAACTTTAATTGGGTTGGAAAGCATTTAGTTGGATTAATTTGCTTCACAATGCCTTAAGAGAGCCAACCCCAAAGATGAGTTGAGGCCATTTTGATTTCTCCCTAATAAATAGAGCCAGGAATAGTTGACGGATGTGTGTCAGGGAAGAAACCAACCTTCGTGGGGTCTTCTTAAGACGCTTATGGAGGAGGCTGTGGGGCGGGCGGGGAAGCTGAGCTCAGAGGTGGTGCTGAGAGCCGTCCAGGCTGTTGATAGTAGTTTCTGGCCGAGCCTGTGGCTCCAGCTACCTCTTTTGGATTTGGCTGAGACGCCTCTGGGCAGGCTTTGTGCCACCTCTGCCTGTTTGTGTAAGAATGCGACACATGGACCCAGCAGTCAGCCAGGTGCCAACCATGTAATCTGACACCATATGTTCCCAAGTCAGGAGAGAATAGAGCATTTTTTTTTTTAATTTTGGAAGTAGGTTAATTACATTCATCTATATTTTCAGCCTTAAGGGTCACAGATTTGAAATTATTCCTGACATGTTTAGGTGGTCATTTATGACCAAAATTATAATCTACAAGATGGTGCAAAGAGTGTATTCTCAGAATGAGGACACAGCTCAAAAAGATGTTCCCTTAGAATGTTTTTCATTGGCAGTACTTATAAAAATGGATTTAAACTGTTGTTTTCTGGTGAAATCAGTGTTGCTCGTCTTATCGGCATCCTCCTTTGCCCAGACGTTAGTTTGTCTCTAATATTTACCCAGTTTTCCAGAGAAAACTGGTGAATGGAGCCGGCTGTGTCTTTTCTCTGCTGCTTTTTGTTCCTAAAGTTTAAGTATGAAAGCCAGACTTTTGACTGAAAAATGAAGTTTATATGATTCAGAGCATTTAACCAATACGAGCTAATGATATGGCTAATATTTGTTGAGAGTTCTGTCAGTGCCAAAAAGGTGCTGAGATGTTTGCATGCAATGTCTTATTCAATCCGTGAACAACTTATTATTCTTGTCTTAATGTTAAGAAGTGAGATATGCCTGTTATCTTGCATTTAGCCCCTCCAGATGTATACCTTATTCTGTTTCACCCTGGTCTGTACCTAGGAGGCTGACAGATATGAATCCCAACCACCACTCATCTCCCGGCCCTCTGGCTTATTTGAGTTTGGTCAGCGAAGATCCCTGATGAGAAAATTAGAGGGTACAGGGAATAGAGTGGACTAGATCTAAAACTAAGACAGTTTTAGAAACCCAACCTTGTACCAGAGTACACTACTAAGCATCTCTGTTCCTCAGATTTTTGTCTATGAAATAGAGATGATTCTACCTATTTCTTGGGTGGCGGTGAGGAGGGTTAAATTAGATCATGCACGTAAAAATACCTAGCTAGATTTCTCCATTGTAAAGGTCTGTTTTTCCTTTTCCTTTGCATTTTGCAATGTAGTAGTTGTCTGTGGGGGTGATACTTTACTATCACAATCTGTTCTCGATCCCGTAAGCCCACCTGGGAGTCGCCTACATACAGTGCATTGACTGCCACAGCTACTTTTGTTTCTTTGCCTGAGTGAGTGTGCTTTGTTCTCAAGCAACCAGGAATGCCAATGTTTCCATTGGTTCCTCTACTAAATTTTTTTTTTAATTCACAATATTGTAAATTTAACAAAAACTTGAATTTTGTCAGATGCCTTCTCAGTGTACATGGTTCATAAGACTCGCCCCTTTGATTTATTAGCATGGGGAATTAATAAGTCTCCTCAGGTTGAACTCTCCTTGCATGGCTGGAACATTTATTCCAATTGGCTGTTTGGTTGTGTTTGCTAATATTCAGTTTATTTTTGCTTCTGTGTTTGCAAGTGAGATTGGTCTGTAGTTTTTTGGTGCATTCTTTGCCAGGTTTAGGTATCAATGTTACACTTGCCTTATAAAGAGAATTGGGAAGGTTTCCTTCTTTTTCTATTCTCTGGAACAGGTTAAGTAGCATTGGGATTATATCTTCTTTGAAGGTCCAGTTTCTGTACGAAATCATTTAGGCCTGCTGCTTTGTTTGTTTTGTTTTGTGGTAGGTCTTTGATAACTTCCTTTTTCTCTCCTAGGAAATTGGTGTGTTCAAACTTTGTCTCCTGGAATCGGTTTGGTGAGTTGTATTTTGTTAAAATTATTCATTTATTAGGTTTTCAAATTTATGGCACAGAATTATACAATGATTTTCTAATCATGTATTTCAGTTTTCTGTTTACCTTTACCATTTCTTATTTTGGATATTTGTGTTTTCTCCTCCCCTCCCCCCACTTCTTTTTTTTTTTTTTTTCTTGATTAGGTGAGCTAGTGGTTTTGTCTATTTTGTTGATTTCTTGAAAGACCAGCTTTTGGATTTGTTTATTGGTTTTACCTTTTTCTCTTTTCTAAAGCATTAGCTTTTGCTATTTATTTCTTTCCTCTATTTTTTTATTTTAGGAAAAAGTTTCAAGTTACCGTAGTTTTATAATATATAGGGTAAGGCAAGTCATTCCCCATTAATTTTTTTCCCAGATTTTTCTGGGCTGTTTTCACTTGTTTGTGAATAGTCTCCCCAAAGTGACTTTTATAATTATTTGTCAAGTTTTATTGGGATTGCATTGATTATTTTTAGATTTATTGGGGAAAATGGGTATTTTTATAATACTGAATCTTCTTATCCAGGAGCAAATTATGTTTCTTACTTGTTTGTTTGTACCTCTCAGTGATTTTATTGTTTTATACATGTTACTCTAAACTTTTGCTATGTTTCAAGTTTTAAGCTTAATTTTTTTTTTTAGCTTGTGTGAATGGGACTTTTTCCTTCTATAATCTATAAGTAGTTACTGTTAGTTTATAAGAACAGTATTGATTTTTGTGTTTCTTTTATAAATGGCCATTTTAGTAGTGCGTTTTTGTTTCTGTTTTTTTGTTCTTTTGTGTTTTCCAAGTGTATAATCATATTATATGCAAACAGTGATAACTGTGCATTCGTTGTATCACTTATTTTGTTGATGTTTACATGTACTAGCTGGCAGTTTTAGTTAGCACAGTATTAAATAACAAATGTGAAAGAACACCCTCATGTCATATTGCTGACTTTAGTGAGGATGATTCTAGTGTTTCAACAGTTAGCATAATTCTTAATTTCGAGGGATATGTATGTACCTTTTCAAAAAGTAAGTTTTTTTTTAAGCAAGAGATGAAGTTGAATTTTATTAAATGCTTTTGACAGTTTTCTTGGTAATCATATTTTCTCCTTTGACCTATTTATATGATGAATTTCATTAATGGATATTCTAAGATTGAAATACTTTTGAATTCCTGGAATGAATCAATTTGCATAATGTACTGCTGGATTCTCATTGTTAAGATTTTATTTAGGGTTTTTTACATTAATATTTTTTAACTTAGTTTGGTTTGCATGTTTTTTTCTTCTAGTTATCAAAAATTGAATTCTTAATGGTTTCTAATAGTCTATTATGTGGATATGCCACAAATTGTTCCTTTATATAGACATTGATGTCATTTCCATTTTTCAACATAGTAAAGCAGCAATGAATATGCTTGTTAACCCCTCCTCCTTGCTTCTCAGCTTATTTACCACTTCTTAAGAGAACCCCTTCCTGACCCCCTGACTACACCATATCCTCCAATTACCTGGAATTGTCTTTTCTTCCCAGTGCTTTGTTAGGCCTATAATTTACACTGTGTGTGTGTAGTTGATGGCCATCTTCTTCTCTGCTAGATAAGTGCCATTAAGTCAGGGATCATGTCTGATATTACACATCACTGCCTCCTTCAAGGAGCTTGGTGCCTGGCCCATAATATGAGTTCAATAAGTATTTTATTTATTTATTTTTGGCTGTGTTGGGTGTTTGCTGCTGCTCTGGGGCTTTCTCTAGTTGTGGTGAGCAGGGGCTACTCTTCATTGCAGTGCGCGGGCTTCTCATTGCAGTGGCTTCTCTTGTTGCGGAGCATAGGCTCTAGGCGTTTGGGCTTCAGTAGTTGTGGCGCACGGGCTTAGTTGCTCCGTGGCATGTGGGATCTTCCCGGACCAGGGCTCAAACCCGTGTCCCCTGCATTGGCAGACGGATTCTTAATCACTGCACCACCAGGGAAGCCCTCAGTAAGTATTTTCTGAATAATGATTACCATCTATCTGCGTGCATTTGCTTCTAAGGAGAGTAAGCCTGTTACATAAAAGGAAATTTTAAATTTAATTTTCTGTGTATGTTGAGATAACAAATTCATTGGTTGGAGCTGGAGGTGAACTGAATTGTTTTCATAATAGAGAAGAGAGGAATTTGGGATGGCAGAGAAGGAGCAGGTAGACAGGAGTTAGAAAGGCTGGGATCTGTGAGACACAGGCCCTAGAGCTGGTGGTGAAGGGAGTAGGGAGCTTCAGAGAAGAGATTTTTCACATATCATGGAATCCTTCTCCCTAACTCTGAAGTCTTTAGCAAGACTGCTCAACTCGTCAAGTGCTTAGTCCTGATAGATTTCTTAGGAAAATCATTTTTATGAAGCTAAGACAGGGTTATTCAACAAAGATGCCACTGTCATCTGAGTTTTACTGAGAAACTAAATTCATTTTAACAGGGGCAAATGTAAAGCCCTGCATGTAGATTAAAAAAAAAAAAAATCAGTTGCCCAAGTAGAGGTTTGGGGGGGAGATGATTTTGATAACTTTCCCTCTGAAAATGTGGGCATTTATCTGAGTACAACATGTGACAATTTGTGTGATCAGTATTAAAACAGTAAATGCAGGAATTAATAGGAGGACAGGATCCTGTCCAAGGTAGATCATAGTTTAACTTCACCCTATTGGTCAGGTTACATTTAAAGTATTCATTCCAGTTTTCTAACCTTAGTCACTGGCAAACTTGAGAGCACCCAGCATGCTACCTAGTAGGGAAGAATTTGGGAAGCCCTGGGCTGAGAGTCATGTTTGAAGAGAAGAGGAGCAGTTTAGTCTCAAAAGGAGAAAACTTGCAGGCCACTTGATAAATTGTCCTCAAACATGTTGAAGGACTGCTGTGTTGAAAAGGGTTAGATCCTGTTCCGTGGGCTGCAGAAGACATATTTGGAACAACGGCAGATATTACAGGGCAGAAGATAGACTCAGTATATGGAAAAGCTTTATAATTAAATTAGAATGCACTGCTGTTGGAAGAGGGAGCTTTCTGGACTTGAGGATTCTAGCAGAGGCTGCATGACCACCCGTAGAGGAGATTTCTGCGTTGAATGGGGCAGACTCCGTGACTTCTTCAGTCTTTTCCAATGGAGAATCTATGAAAAAGCCTGGCTGCTTCATTGCTTTGACTCTTCATTGTTACTGGTTTAGCAGCTGCTTTACTCTTTAGGCTGTAAGCTCTGTGAGGATGAGGACCATGTCTGTCTTGTTTACACTGAATTAGCAGGGACCCGGCCGGCATAGAGCTTTGTGGTCAATAATTACTTGGTGAAGTGAAATCAACAGTTGCCACCCTGGGTAATCAAGGCCAATGGGACAGAAGAGATTAATCAAGGGGACTCGGCCAGTTGATTTTTGTCTTGCCCTGGGCCCCATCCTTAATATGTCAGGTATTGAGCCAATAGGAGACCTGATCTTATTGCCAACTTTATCTTTTAGATGTAGACTTCGGTTTCTCCATGCATGAGATAGTAGAGAAAGAGTATGGCAGAGTGCTTAAGAGCACAGTTGCTGGAGTCAAAACTCCCTTGCCTTACTTGCACAGGGTTACTGTGAGGATTGAATATCTCTGACTCTGTCTCTCTCTCTCTCTCTGTGTAAGCTGTTATTATAAATTGGTATAAATTCTTTTTTTAAATTAAATGTTTGGAAAATACAGGATACATGGCAGGGCTCTGAATAATGTGCATGATGAATTCTCTCCTGATATACAGGAGCTTATGAAGAAGCCTTCTAAAATTTTACAGATCGGGCTTCCCTGATGGTGCAGTGGTTGAGAGTCGGCCTGCCGATGCAGGGGACACGGGTTCGTGCCCCGGTCCGGGAAGATCCCACATGCTGCGGAGCAGCTGGGCCCGTGAGCCATGGCTGCTGAGCCTGCGCGTCCGGAGCCTGTGCTCCGCAACGGGAGAGGCCACAACAGTGAGAGGCCCGCGTAATGAAAAAAAAAAAAAAAAAATTTACAGATCACCGTTTGTACACACACTAGAAACATAGAAGGCTGGATTTGAATCCTAGCTTTGCCGTTAAGCCATTCTCATCTCTGGAACATCAGTAACACGGAGCTGAAAATACCAGTCTTGACTATCTTGAGAGTGAAGTGAGCTGAACTACATGGTGGAGTTTTGATAACAGTGTAGATTAAAATGCATAACTTTAGTTCTATTACTGCTTATATCTTTATCATTGCCACCCGCTTTCCCCACCACACACACTTTGTAGTGGGGATCTGGCTCAGCTGCTAGTTTGCAGGATTCTCCTCTTCTACCAGCTTTAGCTCCCTTCCTTTTCATAATCCCATCCTGGGAGGAGGAAGGGAGGGAATACTTTGCTTTAGATGCTTTAGATCAGGATGCCCAGGTGTAGGGTCCTAGATCAAAAAGAAAAATTGCTGTTTTGATTTCCACCCTTCTTCCATGCCATTTCTTTCTTGGTCCCTCTCAAAATTTCTCCAGCTCTCCTGTGGCATAAAGTGAGTCAGAATAGCAAATGAAACATGCAGAAGACATAAATTCTGGGCATAAAATATATATCAAATGTACATCTATCAATTGGCTTTATGCTATCTGAGCTGCCCCCAGGGTGTCAGTGGATCAGGTGAATGGATTTCTGCCACTGTGGGTAATTCCATAAGGTAATAGGGCGGGCCTTAATGCAGTGGAGAGGCAATATTCTCCCAGTTATAGATCATGGTTTAAAAGGGGCATCTGTATATTTTGATTCTGCGAGTCAATGAAGTTGAGTCCCCAAGGCACTCTCGGAGCTTAGGCTTTCTGAGGTTGTGGAGAGGAACTGGCTCGAAGCCAGGAATGCAGCCCAAAGAAGATGAAGCCAGCCTCGGCTCCAGAGGCCTGGTCCAGAAAGGCTCAGTCCTATGACCTCTGAGAAAGCTCAGAATAAAGCAAATACCTGTATAAATAGTTTTTTTTTTTTCATTTCCTTAGCCAGGTTAACTATTATACCAAATGGTGAATTTGTCTAACTGAATGGGAAAAAAATTCAAGCTATTGGATTGACTGACAACACCCAACCAGAAAGGCTCATCAATTAACTCTAATTGTGATTATACAGCTCTGTGTTGATGCAGTAAGAGAGGGAAGAAAGATGGAGATGGAGAGAGAAACACAAGGAACAGCTAATATTTATTAAGATGACATTTTATTTTCCAGATACCATGCTTAGCATTTCCGTGCACTGACTAACTTAATGCTTTCTACAACCCTATAAGTTAGGAGCTATGATTATCATTCACATTTTATGGTTGAGAAAATTAAGGCATTGAGAGGTTAAGCAACTTGCCCAAGGACCACCTAGTTAGTGGTAGTAGAGGGATCTGAATCCATTGTTAACCACTACACCATACAGCCCTGAAGGAGAGAAGCTCTTTCCAATTTGGGAAATGCTTTTCTAGGCTCCAGGAAGTCTGAGGACTTAGGTTCAGAAAAGTTTAATTGGAAATTAGAGTATTAGAAAAGTGCCTGGAAGCAAGTTAGTACTCCTGAATATACCAGTATGCTTAAGAATGGTGTCTACAGCTCTGCAGAACTGTTGGGAGGTAGGGAGAAACCTACTTCAACCTTACTTTAGATAAAATCTCTGTTAGCAAATTCTGCATTTGGACTTGAGCCCTAGCAGAGTTGTTAGAGATCTAATGACTTGGCTTAGATTTAAGAGATTTTGAGATTCCAAAAATAGGGCCCTCAAGAAGGATGCAGACTCTGATTTGATTATTGAAGTAGAGCTGTGCGAAACATTTCCTATTGGGAGTCCTAAGTCCAGTACACATTGTGCATATGATAATAAGCAGGATACAGCAGATCAATATCTAATATCCAACCCCTTCTTCCTGACAGAACTCAGTTTTATTCAGGCAGTCACCCCTCCCCAATGTGGCCAGTTACTTCAGACACAGCTGACCCCAATTCCAGATCCCAGGGGTGGGCCTGATTGAGTTTAGCGGTCCAATTTCTCTAGCCTGTGATTGGTTCAACAGTGGGCATATGACCTGATACTGGCCAATTAGAATTCAGAGGATGTTGGGGGGAGGAAGGAGAGAGGTTAGGCGTCTGCGTCAATTTTCTTCTATTTTAAGAGAAATTCTCAGAAAGAGATTATCTTTTTCTTTCCTCTGGAAGTAGCTGTGTTTGTGTAGTGATAACTGTACATATCTCACAGTGCTTTATAACTGTCTCAAAGACCCAACTAAAATCAGCTTATAGAACACATGTTTATTTTATAATTGCTCACATAACAAGAATTTCAGAGGTAGGACAGTTCCAGGGTTGGTTAATTTCAGGGGTGCAAAGTTCCTTGCTTCTTTCTCTGCTGTGTTTGTGGTTCTGTGTGTTTAGTTCTTTGCAGTGACAAGATGGCTGTAGCAGCTCCAGGAATCATCTCAGACAGAGAGGCAAGAGTGTCCAGAGACAGGAAAGGCGGCAAGTTCCTGACTTGTGTTTCTTTATAAGAGTGTGGAAAACATTTCTAGAAGGGCCAAAGCTGACTTCCCCTTACATTGCCAAGGATTGTTACATGTACATTCTTCAAACAATTGTGGGAAGATGAAAGGAATGACCATAGTTGGCTTAGATAATTAACATCCACATTTAGGAAGACATAATGAAATGCACTGATATCTGATACCTGAAAAAAACTGGGCTTCTATTGGAAAGGAAGAAGTGGGAGACTAGGACTATTGGATAGATAACCAATAGGGTTGGCCACACCCTACAACAATTGTAGTCAGACTACCAGTTTGAATGAAGCCAATACCAAGGCTGACATGGTAGAGAGATCAAAGTGTCTCGTTCTTTGACATAATGAACTGCTGAATCAAACCAAATAAGAAGCCTGAACAGATGTGTGGTCTTCCTGTTATGAGCCATAAATTCCCTTATTATTAAAGCTGTTGACTGAGGTTTCTGTAATTTGCAATGGAGATCACCAAACACAGATACAAGGTGCTTAATAAACACTTGGTGAATGAATGAATGAACAAATGAATGAATTTGAGGTTTATGTTCTAAGGATGAAAGTCTCTTATTGAGGATGGGCAAATTTTAAAAAAGTAAGAATAAGTCATATTTCGATATACTGAGAATACATAGTAAATTCTTTTGAAAAGACATTTATCTTGTAAAATTGTTCTTTTTTTAAAAAAAATTAGAGCGTAGCTGTGGTTATTAGGGTTAACAAGATTTCTGAAAATAACCAGGTCTCTTCTAAATGACTACAAAGTGGGGAGATGAGGTAGGTATACTGGGGAAGTATTTAGTAAAAAATTTATCAAATATTTTTTGGGTGTTTAGTACGTTGCCAGCATTGTGGTTGTCCTCAGAGATAAAACAGTGAGCAAGATTGATGTGATCTTGACTTTCAAAACATTTGGAGTCGGATTAATAACTATTACTTCTGTGTTTTAGGGATCTAGACTAAAACATCCCAAATAGATCCTAAACTAGTAGAGAATTATTACTGATAATTTTGTTTTACTAAAAATTAGACTAATTGAATACGTAATATTTGCTCATTATATAGCACTTATGAAGAGAATATACATATATATAAATAAAATAATATAAAAAACAGTAATAAATACCTGCCATTGAGGACTTACTCTGTGCTATGCATGGTTCTAAATGTCATTTACTTCTCATAATAATCCTGTGAGGTAGATACTATCAGTAATCTCTTTTTCCAGATGAGAAACCTGAAGCAGAAAGCAGTTAAATGTTAAGGTTACACACCTAGCAAGTTGCTTAGCTTGGTTATGTACCCTGCTGGTCTTTTTCTGCAGCTTATTCTTATAACCACTCCTATCTGGGCATCATATTTTATTCCTAGTTGTATAGATTTGAATCTGAGGTTCAGGCAGTCAACATGACTCACTCTCTACAGTTGAAGGGAGACTGTACCTGTCTCAAAGAGTTTTCGAGTATTAAATGAAAGAATATATAAAAGGTACATAAACTGAGTGCCTCGTATATAGGAAGCCTTCACAAAATGGAGGGCTTTATTATAAATGTAGGGCTTAGTTTTCTGGTCTGATGCTAGGGATTATCAGAAATCTCTGTATTTCCAAAACCCACAGCATTTCTTGGCCATACCCATTTCCTCTAAACGCTCTCAACTTACAGGAGGCCCCTACTTGCTTTTCAGGTGTTGCAGGAGGAAATTATAAAAGGTGATGCAGACTCCTGAACGTGAGTCAGAAAGACAGTTTTCTCTGATTGTCTCATTTCACTCTTTGGAGAATGGCCAAGGTTAGCACGAGAAATCCATGGGCGTTGAGTTCTCCATCAATTTTCAAAAGCTTGCCTATTCATAGAACTTTAGGATTGGAAGGGACCCTAAAGGACTTGTAGTTTAATCTCGTATTTGAAACTGTCCCTCCTTCTTTGGAATCCCCACCAAGAGATACTTTCTGAAATTTGGATCTGGGAGTATGCATGAAAATATTTATCACTCTTCCATCACACGGAAGAAGTTAACTAAATTTAAAGAAAAAAAGAGTTTTGGTTGAACTGTCACCGATTATAGGAAAGGGCAGTAAATCATATAGCTCTATTTATTATCCCAAAATGAAACAACAGAAAAAGGGTTGTGAGTTTTCACAAAGTGGATTTACTTGTGTAATCAGCACCCAGAGGCCTCCTTCATGCCCTCTCCCACTTACCCTTCAAAGGCAATCATTATCCTCACTTGTGATGCCACAGATCCGGTTGCCTATTTTTGAACTTAACATAAGTAGAATCACCTGGCATGTAGTCCCTTGTGTCTGGTTTCATTCCGTCAACATAGTATGTGTGAGATTTATCCATATTGTTGCATGACGCTGTAGTTTGTTCATACTCATTGCTGTGTAGTTTTTCATTGTATGACCAGACTATGATTTATTTATCCATTCTCCGTTGAACAGTTGAATTGTTTGCAGTTTAGTCTATTAATTACACTGCTTCCATGAACATTCTTGTACATGTCTTTTGGGGAACATTTGTTGACATTTCTGCTGGATACATACCCAGGATTGGGATTGCTGGGTCATAGGAATGCATGTGTTGGCTTCAGTCAGTGCTGTCAAACAATTTTTCGGAGTGGTTCTCCAGTCTAGAAAGATTCAGTTTAACTTTTTAAAGGACAAGACCCAGAGGGAACATCAGAAGCCCCATTGTAAGTGATGCTACATCTGGGCTTGAAGCATCAGAAGCATCTAGTTAAAAATTCATTTGTTCAACATATATTGATCGAGCACCTACTATGTGCTAGCGGCTCTTAGGTTTTGGGGATCTAATAGACTAAAAGAATTTAAACATATAATCCTGTTGATAACTCTATTTACCAACTGTAGTAAATGCTATGAAGGAAAAGTACAGAATGCCATAAGCCCAACAGACTAATGCCTTCCCCTTTTCTTCCTTGAGGGAAGGAGAAAAAAACCCAACCAACCTCTAGCTGTAATAGCCTTAATTGTGAACCAGCTTCTATGCTGTCAGATTGTAACCTAATTAATCACTGAGGGCGCTGTGGAATTGATGAATTGCTTTGGTGCTCTTTTACTAGTATAAATCTTTGATTTAATGATTGCTGGTCTCTGATTCATACTGTACTACCTTGGTGATCAATATGCATGATGAATGGCTGATTTTCAAGAACCACCCACTTGGTAATGCTCCTTTATATATACAGTGTATGTATATATAAATTAGTGTGCGAGACAGATTTCTGACAGAGCAGCAGAGGGTGAGGTAATATTATGGGTTGAGGAGGAGGGGCAGAAATGGAGGAGATGAATGGAATTGGCTGATAGAAGTTGGGAGGACATTTTCAGGAAGGGCAAATGAAAGCACTCATTGAGAGAATTCTCTGTTTGTTGTTTGATCAGTCTCCTTTGGCTTCAGTCCTTCAGTTCAAGGATCTGACATTGCTTTGGAGGAGACTTAGTATCCAAAGCTCCTTCAGAATGAGAGATTCATTGCAGGATGAGAGCCATATATAATTTACCAGCTGTGGATTCCTTTGCTTCATTTTAAAGTTCCTATTGCTGAGTGGGCATGAGGGCGGGAAGTTGACTGTGGTTTGCAGTGGTCCTGGAAGACCTTTGTTGTGGTTTGTTCATTAAATCCAGAACTATTTATTGAGTACCTGCTCTATTTCAAGCTGCAAGCTAGGTACTGGAAATACACTAAGACAGGAGAACTTTCACCCTCAGGGATCCTTTATCTAGAGGGATCTGTGGGATTACTAGAGTCGTCTTTGGTCTAGTGGACACACATGCTGTGCTTCACTCTGGTGTTGAGATACCTGGTTTCTAGTTTCAGAGAATTATCTTTAGGTCTCCCTCTCTCTCCCTCCTGTTCACACACACATAGATTTCGTGATTCAGTTTCCTCAACTGTCAAAACTTTGCGTGCTCAGATTTATTAGGGAAAGCCAGAAGTATGTGATGTAACTTTGAAACAGTGAGACCAATTCTGATGTGAGTTTTACAGGAAGCAGTCACTTTATTGCCATGTTGTAAATATGACAACAACTTGAATAGTGAAGAATTATATGAAAGTAAGGTGTTTTGAATTTCCAGCGACTTTTATCTGGAAGGCATAATCAAAGAAACATTGAAAGACTTCCTGTTGCATCATTGTTTTTGATGGCAAGAAGTTGGAAAACCTTAAAGACCCATCATTGGAATTATGGTGAAACATGAAATGATTCAAACTGACTATACAGCTCTCTATTGACATCAAAAATAAGTTCACATCACATTATTGAATAATAAAAAGTTAAAAGCATGTGTAGTTATGATCCCTGGCACAGAGGAGGTATTTGGTAAATATTTGTTTAATAAACTAATAACTGGTGGTTGTAGCTGTTCACTACCCCCATATCAGCAAAAAGAGATGTATGGAATGATGCTCCCTAAATTGTTAACAGTTGTTATCTTGGGGTAGTGGAATTTCATGTTTAAAAAAAAAAACATTTGAAAAGTATGTTCTAAATATTTTTATAATGAATGTGATTTATTTGTATTCAGAAAATACGGGCTATTTTCTTTTCTTTTTTTTTTCAAACAGTACTCTGAATAAGAATACTTTCCATTTGTTCAAAAGGAGGCTAGAAACCTCTCTTCTCTGGGATTTGATCTTCCTTAGTATGCAAGAGAATTGAGAAAAGCAACTCCTGGGTAAGCAGTAGAGTCTCTTTTTACAAGGCCTGGAGGGCTGATTCCATCAAGGCCCCCCTGGAGAAATCTTAGTGATTCTGCGTCTCTCCTCCTGGGAGCTGGTTTGCTCTCCCTTTCCTGAAGCCAGGGGATTCTCACATTTATTACTATTGTGGCTTCTCTTCCCCTCTTACCCATCTCACCCGGGCAGATTTCTTGTTTCATCTGGTACCCAGTAGAGCTCTGCTGAGCTGAGGGCCTGTCTTTCCCACAAATCCTCATCCAATTAATTGATAAAAAATTAGTAATTTAATTTTAGTGATGGGAATTATACACCATTCTCTGAGCTCCCTCTTCACGAGGCGTCCCAGAGTCGCCTCATACAGACAAGCACCTGAAGCAAGAGTAAGGAACATTTTCTATATTTTAAGTGGATTTGGCCACTTGAGCATCTTTGATTGGAGGGCAGGCAAAAGAACAGGAGGCACAGAGCAAAAACGGTCCCTCTAGAAATCAGGAGGTTGAAAGGAAATTGGAAGGGAAAAAAATCACATTTTTTTTCCCTCTGTGCTGGTGGATATTTTTGGGACTTGTGCCAACCTACTTACCTATTTTAACCCTGAACTGCTTAGATGTGACACAACTCCATTGATTTTTGGATTCATTTAAAAGTATGAGCTCTGAATTCAGACAGTCTTCACTAGCTATGGGACCTTTGGCTTCAATGTTTTCATCTGTAAAATAGAACTAATAAGACAACCTATCTAACAGGGTTATCGTGACGATCAGTGAGATAATGCACTTATAGCACTTAGCCCGATATCTGAGACATTTTGCAAGGGCTCAAAAGTTCTAGATGTAATAGTGATTATTATTTCTGCAAGTCAGTATTAGGGATTATTTAAATAGAGGATGAGCTAAATTTTATTACAGTGTTGAAGGGGTTTTTTCTTCATAAATTTAGTCTAGGAAGGGTTTCTTGAAAAAATTTGCTATTTAAGGCAGTGATGTAACATGACTGCAATGGTTAATCAACTTGGAACAGTTTTCAAGTCCCCTCAGGGACTTGAAACCTTGAAATTACATATTATTTCTTGGATAGTTAGTTATCCAAGTGTACCCTCTGCTAAACATTCTGTTAACAGTAATTTGAATTACTACAAGTTTTTAAATACCATTTTATTATGTTGTCTAAAGCAGATGTTTACTTAAATAAAATGGATCTTTATGTATCTTAAAGTGGTGGGGTTTCAGTGTACAATAGAATTGGTAGCTTAGACTGTATTAAAATGATGTGAGGATTTGAATTAAACTCTTCTGGGTTTTATTCATGTAACTGTCACAGTATGAAGAGCTGTGGAATTATTTGTAAGTATCTTATATCTCCTTTATTCTGCAGTAAACCCCTAGAGATAAGTAATTGCTCGCTTATCTTTCTGTCATGCACACACCATTTATAGCCTGGTGTAGTGTAGAGTAAATGCTCAATAAACGTTGAATGAATGATGGCCCAGAGTTGTGTGTGAACAAGTATTTGTTAGGCTGGTCAAGGGGAAGATGGTGTTAAATATGAGCATTTTATGTCAGCCTGCTTTTATCTCCTACAAAGGTTGTGAAATCCTTGGGCTCACTGTGTGTTTTGTATTTCTTTTGTGTCTTTTCTGACAACGTCTAGGATGGTTGATATTCAGTAAATACTTATTGGACCAAAGTAAATAGAGGGAGGTAAAAGTAAAATGGGCTGCTATTGATCTTAAACTGGGAAAACTATTTCCCTGATTTCAGCCCCTCAGTAGAATTTTTTGAGCCTTCCCAGCTTTTGGTGCATGGGAACATAAGTTGATTGCTCATGGAAAACCGGTCATATCAAGAGAGTCTCATCTCTCTTTTTCCACAAAGAATTGTGACTTATTTAAGAAGGTCGACTGTTGACACACAGTTTGAATTTTATAGCTAATTGTGCCATTTTCTCAGACCTTGCATTCAGCTGTGGAAGGCCCCTGGAGCAGTTACCTGGGTGATCGTACTTACCAAGCTTCTCCTGAAATGCAGATAGAGAAGAGCTTTGGGGGAAACATTTGCTATCCTTCCAGAGGTTCCTCTGCCTGTAAAGCAGAATGAAGCCATAAGCTCAGCCTCAGAGGCCAGGCTGGCACTGACTCTGGGACACCTAACTTCATTTTCCATCTCCGCATGGCGTGTTGGCTTGCCCAGACATCTCAGAGCTTCGCAGCTGGGAAGATGGGATCTGGGGAACTGATAGAAGAAGGACTTGAAGGACGATTAATGGGAGTTGGATTGTTGAGCAGCTGATTAGAACGGTTGATTCTCAGAGGTTGTAAGGAGGGAGGCCACGCCAAATCCTATAATAAAAGCTATATTCTCTGTAACAGGGAGAGGCAATTTCATTCATGAAAAGAGAATACACAGGCAAGGGAGCAAAGAACCTTAGAAGTCAGGCCTTCAGCATGTTTTTGTCTCTTCCACTAACAGTGAGATGAGAGTGAAGAGGCTACCAAATTGGATACCAGCAGCTGAGTGTATCCAGCCTCTTGAGAAGGACAAAGCTCACCAGCCAGTGTAGGCTTCATGACAGCTGCAAAAGCAATGGCTACATAAACTTTCTCAGGGTGGGGTGGAGGGGAGAAAGTGGAATGTGAGAGACGCTTTTGCAGTAAGAAAAACATAATAAATCCTAGAGTTACACATAGCCTGGGGATTTTTATGACCATAGCCAGGCATGAAGGAATGACTGAACTTAACTAAAGCTGTTAATTACCTGGGTGAGATCAAAAGCCCAAGTAAGGGAATATATTTATGATGCACCTTACAGGATATGCTTCAACTTCTTAATTTTTTTCATTAATTGGTTTGATTAAATAGATTTAAAGAGCCTGGGCAGAGCCTTGTAAATCATATTCCATATTGATCTAATGAAATAGTCAATAAATTTACTAACATAACCCCTTTCCTTTGTACAGTCTGGAGGGAAATGCTTCACTGAATGGTTATAACTCAACTCCGAACCTCCCTGCTATTCCCACAGTGACTCATAGAGAGCAGGAGGATGCTGGGAAAATCTCTTAGGCCATTTGTAAGAGTGCTTGAATAAGTGGTTTAACACCTGTTCAGACTGCTCACCACCCTCTGTCCACCTGCATCCCCAAGCCCTTTGGTACTTCATGGGGGACTTTATTTGAGCTGGCCAGTGTTGGGTGCCTTGTGAATTCTGTGCATAATTTACCAAATTTACTAATGTATGTCACCATCTGTTCTAGCCCTGACTCTGGGGCCTCAAGACTCCAGTCATATTTTAGAGCCTTTGACTTTTCTTCATTTCTCCATCCAGCTCTGTAAATATTGACCAAAAATGAGGCTCTTAAATATAATAAAATGTGCTCAGATAAATAACAAGCCTATAATGAAGATGCCTAGATCTCTCAATAGATCTCGACTAAGTTACAGGAAATTTCCTAAAGTAGCTTCTTTGTGTCCCTTTTCCCACCTCCTAGAGCAGGGAAAGGAACCTGGATGCTAGAGAGCACAAGGATAAAGGGGTATTTTATGGGATGGTTTAGGCACTGATATTTCATGAATTTCTTCCACTGAGTGTGGAATGGAGCAAGATTTTGCACTTGCCTTAGTTACTAATCCCAAAGGTAGGCCTATAAGCAGTGTTCTTGGGGACAGAGTTCCTCTGGGCGTGGGGTGTCAAGTCAGCACAGAGGTGACAAAATTAACTTTGAAAGTCCCTTAATGCACTCATACAGGACAGTGTCAGTAGCTTTGTGCCTACAACCGTGCAGGTAATTTTCGCGTGCCTTCGAGTATGAGAACCACTGTGAAAAGGAGCAGGAACAGAGTAGGTGTGCAGCTCAGAGGAGTTCAAACCAGCCTGTCGTTAAAATCACCGTCAAATTCTTAGTTATGACTGGGGGATGGGTTGGAGCTCCCAAAGTGGTCCTGGCAGCCTGTAAGCTTTAGTCGACCCTGTTTTAATATTAAGCCTTTCTAACCTTATTGCAGTGTTAGAGATTTATGTGTGATTGCAAGGCTTAAACCGGGAAGTGGAGTCTCATTTTGGAGGACTGGGGCGGGGGGCGGGGGGAGTGTGGGTGCATTTAGGCTCTACAATTTGCAAGCCTACATTAAATTAGGCCTTGATGCAGCTTCACGGTACTCGAGGAAGCGCTGGAATTTGAGTATCCAAACCAGGGCAGTTTGTGGATGTAAAGTGACTTTACAAATTAAATGCCATGGTGAATTCAAACGTTGAACTCAAAGTGAAAGAGAAATCCCTGTAATTGAGCCCTTTCTCTCTCCTTTCACTTCCCCCTCCCCCTCATTGTATCTTCAATTATCTGGGTAATTTGGTCCTGAGGGCATAAATTCCTTTATAACTCAAATCCATTATGCAGAGAAGAGTCATCAGGAAATTGCTCAGATTGCATCCCTGACAGTGCGAAGGTTTTGGAGCAGATCCGGCGTTCCATTAACACAGTGCTGCTCTCGATTTTAGATTTGAGCCCGGAGGCTGGACATCCGAAGCTCTTCCCTTTGCCCCTCTTTGTTTCAGCAAGAGCCGACTGTAGGGAAGCCCCGTGCTGGTGCTGGCTGGCGGCGGCTTCTCTCCCTCTGAGGCCATGGCTGCTGCCAGTTTCCCTTGGCTGATAGACAATTCCACTCCAGGCCAGGAAGAGCTGCTGCCAGGTGGGCAGGCGTACGCTTTCGTCTTGTCTCTCCATCTCCGGGAGCCAGGCACCCAGGCCTTCTGGTGGAGAGCTGGTTTTCATGTTTGTGCCCTGACAGGGGTTGTCCTTGTGCTGCTGTTGGTGGTCTGTGAGCCACCTGCCTTTGGGCTTACAGGCTCTCAATCCAAATGCAAACATATTCAATTTAAATTTGCCAGACATTCTAATGTCTGGCAACCTCTTTTATCTGGCTTTACTCTTTCTAGATTTGTGGTTTACTAGGGATATTCAGTTTGGGTTTGTTGTTTGTGTGTATGGGTTTTCCCTCTTGTTCTTTTCTGTTCCCACAAAGTGATGACTCGGAGGAAGGCAGCATGTAGAAGCGTCTTAGATTATGGATCAGGCAGACCTGTGTCTATTGCTTTTTATGTCTCCACTCACAATTAAGTAAATAGCATGAGAAGAGAGGATTTTGTCTGTCTTATTTTCTGCTCTATCCCCAGGGCCTAGCATTGTGCCAGGCACATAGTATGCACTCAATAAGTAATTAATGTGCATGAGTAAAAGAATGGGCTCATATGCTGCTCTCTAATTAGAAGCTTTGTAATTTTAGGGGGAATTGAAAAAAGTTCCAGTTTTCATCTTGTTACCTGCAAAATGTGTAAGACCATAGCGAAAGTACCTGGCAGGTCCTGTGTTCAATAAATGATAGGATCTCCCTCTTCTCCTATTTGTCAACCACAGGGTGAACTCTTCAAGGACAAGGACCGAGTTTCATTCTCCATATCCCAGGGCCTAGCACTGTTCCTACACAGAGTGGGTGTTCAGTAACTATTTGTGGAATACGTGAATGAATGAATGGGAAGCAGGTGCATGTGGATCAGTGAAATTGACTCTTGAGCACAGGCTTGGCCAAGTTACCTTTCTGTTGTGTCTCATTCTTGTATCTCAGTTTCTATGTGAGGGAAACGAACCGAGAATTCTCTACAGGTCGTCTGGATCTGTGGGTTATGTGGACCATTTGAAAAGGAATTTTATACTGGAATTTCTTCTTTTCAGTCAAAACAGACCATCCATGGGATAAAACCCCAGGCCTTGTAGTGATTTGCTGACCACACTCTTTACATATTTATAAAGTTTGACACTTTATATATGTAATTTCTTGCACATTTGTAATGTTTATTTGACCCATTCTGTGAGTTAATACACTTGCTACTATTACACCCATTCGACAAGTAAGAAAATAGGGGCAGAGCATGGAGATTTGCCAAAGTCAGATGGTTATTTAGTGGCGTAAAGTTAGAAACTCCATTTCCTCGCCCCAAACTCTCTTCACTAGATCAGGGGTCCGTGGGCCGGTACCCGTCTGCGGCCTGTTAGGAACCGGGCCGCACAGCAGGAGGTGAGTGGTGGGAGAGCGAGCAAAGTTTCATCTGCAGCTCCCCATCGCTCACGTTACCTCCTGAACCGTCCCCCCGCCCCAGGTCCGTGGAAAAATTGTCTTCCACGAAACTGGTCCCAGGGGCCAAAAAGGTTGGGGACCGCTGCACTAGATCATGTAGCTTCTGTGATTATTGAGCTGAAGGGAGGATACAGGTGTTTTGCACTCCTATTCACTTTGTCAATATTGCTTATTTGAAAAATCTCTGGGGCTTTCCTGGTGGCGCAGTGGTTGAGGGTCCGCCTGCCGATGCAGGGGACGCGGGTTCGTGCCCCGGTCCGGGAAGATCCCACATGCCGCGGAGCGCCTAGGCCCGTGAGCCATGGCCGCTGAGCCTGCGCGTCCGGAGCCTGTGCTCCGCAACGGGAGAGGCCGAAACAGTGAGAGGCCCGTGTACCGCAAAAAAAAAGAGAAAAATCTCCTTGTCTTTTTGTTTTTGTTACTTGGCCTGAGGTCTGTATCTACCACACCATTTATAGATTGCTCCAAACTTTTTATGGTTATATCTGACATACAGTCACTTTCCTAGCTTGCAGCTCAATTAATCATGCTTGAGTAATTTTGAAGGGAACTTTTGTGTCTTGAAATTTGGAAGATGTTGAAGAGTCAGTCTTACAGCTTTCAGCACTGCTTTCTCCAGATATGACCCAGCTGAGAATGTGTATTTGATTTACCATGTTAAGTTGTGTCTATTTCATTCTTCAAAAGGGGTTATCATCATCAACTGCATCCTTCTTTTGGGGAAAAAAGAAAGAGAAGAATCTGTTTATTACTGTTTCAGAAGATGTTCCTTTGCTGGCAAGTTGAGGCCTAATTTTTTTGTTAACCTCTGATAAAATACCATGTAAACTGAATACAATCAAGTGTGACATACGATTTATTTTACTGTTGACAATTCTGGTCTTGTCCAAAGCCACTTGAAGGATGATAAATTAAGTGCTTCTCCACTTTGTACTGGTGATGTTCATTGCAAACCTTTTTAAAGATGAATTGGAACATTTTTACGAAGGGGAATGAATGAAATACAATAACCTACCGAGGAGACAGTTACTAGAATGGAAGTAAAATAGGTACCTGGGTGATTCTTCTCTAGTGTTGCTATGGGTATGGTCATTCAGATGTGGGATGAATCCTCAAACTGTAGCACATTAGCTCAAGAATACCAAAGCATAGACAATTCTATAATTTGGGTTCACATGTATATTCTTCATTCCATTGGACTAACAGCTTCCACATCAAGAATGTGTTTTCATGACTTAAGAATAAAGCCTACAGGGACCTGTGAGGTCCTTCCTGAACTGGTGCCCTCCCAACCTCATCTTGCTTTACTCTAAGTTTTGCTCACTGCACTCTGTCTACAATGGCCTTCTTTCTTCTTCTTTCAGCACATCAAGCTCATTCCCATCGTAGGGTTTGTCTTTGAGGTCCTTCTCTCTGGAATAATATTTTCCCTCCAGATCATCTAGTGTCTGTCATTTAGTAGGTGCTCAGTCCACATTTCTTGGAAGGAAGAAGAAGAGGAGGAAGGGAAGGAGGGAGGAAAGAGGAAGAAGGAAGGTTGGATGGGTGGAAGGATGGTTGGATTATAGATAATAAAGACTGAAAAAACTTACGGACATAAAAAAAATACTGCCCTTTGTAATGATAGGTGACAGAAATTCCTGACAGACAAACCCCGTTTGACCATCACATGAAATTTTATGTTGTCATAAGAAATAGTTCCTGGTGAATTGTGGATGGTCATCAGTGTGATACTGAATTTTCATAAGAAACTCACTGGGTCCATTAACCCTAAGTTCCAGTCTGAAGGAGTCATGGGCTTCATTGTTTGTTAATAGCACAGCTAGAATCTAGGAGACTGTTTCTGGGATCTAGTCATTAATGTGAGAATTGATGTTTGTCACTGGGACAATCTGAGATTCTTTTCTGTGTATTTGTTCTGAGGATTTCAGGGCTTTTCTCCATTTATTTTCTCAGTATGGCTGTTCTTAATTTTCACTGCTTTGTTTTTACGGCTGCCGGGCATGGCTTCCCGATCTCTTTTCGTGATTACATGTTGACACTGCACTTTTGATCTTGGCTCTGCCATTTATAGGAACCTCTTTGTTCTTTGGCATCATTTAAGGATAGTTCAATCAGTCAAATATTTAAGAGAGAATTATCATAAAAAGTCACCTGGATTATCAGTTGTGAAATAAAATTAATGCAATGAAATGTGTTTAGTGCTGATATTAGACTGAATGTAACTGAATTGGTATTTGATGAATGAGAAGGCAACTCAGGATAACAGTGACCTCACAATCATCTTGATGAATTTGAATCATCCTTGCCCCGCAGGTGGGTGAGAGTACCAAGTTGCAGAGAGGTTCCCTGAGTGTAATGGCAAATACGTTTACTCTACCATGGAAAAACGCATGTTTCATAAAGACATGACTTTATCGACTTTTCCTCTGGCTTCCTACTGAGCCTTTAAACTCTGGAACTTTCATCATGCTTGCATCCCCCACTCCCAGCCTCCCTGTCTTTATCCCCTAATTACATGAGCTTAACTTCCCCTGACCTACAGAGAGTCAAGAAAAATTGGCATATAAAGCCCTGTTGTGTTTTGGTCTGACCTATGGGTCCTTTGAATGAAGCCAAGATACAGTGTGGGAGTTTGAGCTGCTAATGTCTGGACGCCCTTAAGAAGCATAAATCTCTCCAAACCCAAGGGGGACTTGAATGTGGTGATTTCCAATGTTCTTGGATTTGTGACACCTAATAGTTTGATTTGCTAACACCTTCCCCCCCGCCTCTTAAAAGTAACAGGTGTGTCATATGTTTATTTTAAAAAATTAAAGTAAATCATTATTTATGCATTTTTATTATTATTTAGCTTATATTTGAGGGTGAGAGACAGGGGAAGTACTTTGGAGAATTTTTAATGGCCATAATAGCTGGTTCCTTAGGGCCAGGTCAAATTAAATCCTCTCTTTATCCCTAACCTCATTATCATGAATCTAGCTAATTTAACCTTGCCTTCTTTGAACTGTCTTTCATACTCTCTTGTGTGATACTTGACCATATGCTGTTCTCTGCTGTTCTTTAATTACTTCTCGTGTGCTCTGTGTCTCCAGCCATATCCTTCTCCTCAGACCTGACCCAGTTCTAAGCACAGAGTAGATACACAATACACACAAAAAAATTGAGTACTTGGAGACATCCTTGGTTGGTAGTGGGGCACAACCCATGTTTGGAGCACAAACTCTCAGTGCTCATTGCATAACTTCTCGAAGAAGAGAGAAGCAAATCTGCCCCAGGATTTCCTAAAGTTGCCTGCTGTCTTTCCATGGAAAGAGCAGTGATAGCTATACCATCAGACACTATTCTGTTCTTTGTGTGCCTGGGTAGAAATTAAATCTTATGGAATTTGGGGGGCATCAAATGATGCCCTTTAGGAATGCCATGATGTAACCAGGAACCCTTGGCTTATCATCCCAGGTGCTTGCTTTACTCTTAGATAATGTAGGAAGGACAACCATGGCCATCCTGGCTGTATTGGTATCTCACCAGCCATCATACATGGCCATGGCTTCCGTCCCTCCTCCCCTATTGTGCCATTCCTCTCAGTGAGGTGGGAGGAGGACCCTCTCCCTGCCAGCATCTCATTCCTTAGATAAGGATTCCAAACATCATGACTTTAGTTTTTCTAACATCTCTTCCAGTATTACAGTTCGTATTCAATTTATTTCTTTAGCTCTTATCTCCAGGGTCTTGGAACAAGTTTCTGTAAAGGAGGTTTTATTGAGAGCTATATGAGAGATGTTCCATTATAACACGTTAAATTCCTTTTATATCTATAATAGGTTAGTAACTTGGGGTTTAGTCACAGCATCTCTAGCCCTGCTTCCTTTAGGAAGAACTTTCTGCCTGGGTGCACCCCAATTAGTTAGAGGGTGGGCATTCTGTTTACTCATTTGATTCCTAATTCCAATGTTCTGGGAACCTCCTTGTACTACAAAGTTCAGCTGGTGCTTGCCTACCCACAGTACTTGGTAAGTTTCCCTCCCTGTAGCTGGTCACAAATAGTTAGATTAGGGACGGCTATCTGACTCAAGGGTGACCAGTTAATAAGTTTGCCAGTTTACCTGGCTTAGGGTGAGAAATGAGATGAACAAATCTGAATCTCACCCTTAGGAGTTTGAACTGGGTAACTTGCAGAGCCCCAGACAGCTAGAAACAGGGGCAGAAAAATGCCTCAAATTAGAGTCATGGCCATTCAGGGTTACATGCCAGTAGCTTTTAGGATGGAGCAGAAACTATGAGTAAACAGAAGCATCTAGTTAATAGATGGGGAGAATGGTACAGAAGTACAGAGAGAAGCTAAAATGATATGAGAAAGAGACCATGAGACCTTGGTGAAAACTGGACAAAGTATTCAGTCCCCAGATACGACTCCATTCTTCATGGCCATTTCTAGTTGACATGTAAGCTTACAGTAAACTGTCCTTTTTCTGGGCTTGAGTGAGTCTTTCTCTCGACACCAAAAAACCTGACCCGGACACTCACCCAACACTTACACACCATATGATTATTTTCTCCTGGGAAGCACCTTGGCTTCTTACAAGGGTATGATTTCTAGTGGCTGACCCTCACATGCTAGAGTCTTGCAAAGGGATGGACTACTAAGGTCCCTGGCTCTAGGTATGTTTTAAAACACAAAAAACAATATTTTCATTTGTGTGACCAATGTCAGTTTTAACTTGAGTGTAATATTAAGCCTCTTATAAATTTGCTCTGGCCACAGTCACAGTTCTTATCCCTATTGACCCCTTCTCCACCCACTAGAATGGGTGAAGTGCCCATGCTTTGTGGCCCATACTTTGGCCAGTGGCATATGGCAGAAGTGGTAGAGTGCCAGTCTGAGACTAGGACTTAAAAGGCTCCTCTTGCACTTCTGCCATAACTGGGAGAAGATGATGCCTTAGGGAGCTTGCTAGTCCCCCAAAATGAGAGACATATGGAACAGAGCAGCCCCACGTAGACATGCAGCATGAGCACAGCCATCATAGCTGACCCATAGACCTGTGAGCAGGTTAATAAATGCTTATCGTGCTGTGTTATTGAGATTTTGTGATGTTATATAATCATGGCTGATTAATAATGTCTGCCTTCTAGAACTTTCTTTGTTTGACTATACGTCTTCTTGATTTTATCCTCCTCTCTGGTCACTCCTTCTCAGTTTTCTTCATGAGTCCCTCCTCTTTTACCTGCCCTTTAGATGTTGGTATTATTCAGGCTTCTGCAAGCTCTCCTCTATTTTTTGGATATGCATTCTCTCTGAGTGATCTATACACGTATGACATCAATCTCTTCATGACCTGATGACGTTCAAATTTTATATTTGGTTTCTCTCTCTCTCTCTCTCTCTCTCTCTCTCTCTCTCTCTATATATATATATATATATATAAACACATAGATACATACCCATACAGATGCCTACCAGTCATCCCCTCCTAGATGCTTTACAGACTCCTTGAAATCAGTATGTCTGCAATGGAATTAATCACCCCTTTCTCCCACCTTCAACTTGCTCGTCCTCCTACATCTTAAGTAACTAGCACCATTACTTGATTAGTTGTCCAAGCTGGAAACCAGAAGTCACCTGATTTCTCTCTCTCCTACTCTTTCACTTTCATACATAGTGACCAGTTGTATAGATTCCTGCCTCCTAAATATCTCTCTAAACTGACACTATTCTCTATCCACAGTATTCATGGCTGTGGATCAGGCCTCTATCCTTTCTCACCTGGACAACCATAACCACTTCCTAGGCAGTCTCGCTGCCTCTAGCATAGACCCCTCTCCATCCATTCTCCTGTACTCTAGAAGTCCATTCTCTGACATTGCTTCCAGAATGATCTCTCGGAAAGGCATGTATGAGCATGATAAAGGTCTCCAGTAGCTTCTTTTTATACCATTCAGGGTGAAGTCTAAACTTTTTTGAAAGGCATATAAATCTCTATGACCTGGCCTCCTCTACTTTTTACTATTATGCACAAGGCACAGTTCCTGTCCTCAACCCTCAAGAGACTAACAGGTACACAGAAAATACTTGGATTATGAGTACTAAGAAAGGAGCAAGCAAGTGCAGGGCGCTGTGCACGTAGATGGGCCACCTCACCCATCTGGGGGGGCAGAGGAGGCTTCCAGATCCCCCCACCTAAGCCAAGGCCCGAGGGAAGTGGATATGCCAACCATGTCAAGGGGTAAGTGAGATAGGGAGAGGGAAAGAGTGGCCTGGGCACAAGGAAATGCATGGGGCGAGGTCTGGAACTAGTCCAGTGGAGCACATAAAGAACAGTGGTGCTGACTGCAACTGAGGCCCCACTGGGTCTTATGAGCTGTATTAAGCAGTTGGGACTCTGTTAAAGCAGCAACTGACAAGCATGATTAAAATGTTGATCAAGCAAAGTAAGCTATATGATTACCTAGAAGAGTATTTATTTTGGGGATTCTTGGAACAGAGTTGATGACATCTTAGGTTTGTAGTTTTTTAAGGTTTGCAGTAAAATTACCCTAAAATGAATTTTTATTGACTCTCAGAGCACAGAGGTGAAAGAAACCTCCAGAGGTCATTGAGATTTTAGCCCTGCCTTTAGGCAGAACCATACATAAATCTTTCCAGACAGATGGGTGTTTGTTGGCAAAGATATTCAGCCGCAGAGAAGTAATTGCTGCTTTTGTTGACAGATTTAGAGATATTTTGCCAAACACTATCTTAAAATACTATGATTAGGTGTAATTTTGCAAAAATGAGTCTATAATGGAGGTGATTCACTTGCCGTATCAGCTAAGGAGTATCTTCTATTTACAGTTTATTTAATTTCCATTTGATTAATTTACACTGAGTGCAAGCAGTTACTCTAAAGTTATCTCTTTGCCTGCATCAGGATACATGCAACATTACGTTTGGAAAATTGTGAAGTCAGATGTTAACAGAAAATATGCAATAAGTAATCTCTTTCACCCACTTACCATCGAAACAAACCTTTTATGACTCTGTATTCATGAGGAGTTTTTAAAATCCGTATTTCCCACACATCCTAACACAAGATACTATTTACCTTCCATTTTCACAATTGAATATCTAAGCTGTCACAAACCACTATTCTTTTGCTTATTTGGTCCTGCTAACTCCACCATTATTAGGAAAAACAGTTATTTTGAAAATACCTTTCAGGAAATCATATACACGTATATCCTCTGAACTTCTCCTGGGCAAGAACTGTGTTCTTTAATCATTTATTCTTTTAATTTTAAAAATATTTATTGTGCACTTTGGAAATTGTGGTAAATGACAAACATACATTTGTTTCCAAATAAGGTAAGCCAAGGGTTGGCAAACTATAGCCCTTGGGCCAAACCAGACCTGCTACCTGTTTTCATGTGGCCTTGGAGCAAAGAATGGTTTCTACCTTTTTTTTTAAAGATTGGAAAACCGGAAGAAGAAGAGTATTTCATGACATGCAAATATTGTATGAAATTTGAATTTCAGTGTCACAAATCGTTTCATTGGAAAATAACTGTACTCATTCATTTACACATTGTTTATGGGTGCTTTTGTGCTGTAAGAGTACATTAAGTAGTTAGAGTGGACACTGTATGGTTAGCCAAATCTACAATATTTACAATCTGGCTTTTTACAGTAAAAGTTTGCGGATCCCTGACCTTCTGTAATCATGGTAATCTCATTGCCCCTGTGGATGAATGGTTTGGGAATGAACATAAAACCTAATCCTGGGAAATGGAGTATCAGAAGTTTGCTGAGGGCTTCTGGGAAAGTTTTCTAGTTCTTCTAAAAGACGCACGGGAAAAGGTAGTTCCTTTCTTCTTTTGTCATTGTTGTACCTGGGTGAGGAGCTCGGAGTTATGGCCCATGAGGACTCCCACTTGAAGTCAAGGCTGCATCACTGAGATGGCAGCAGGGAGACGGGAAGAGCCAGGTTCTTAATGTGGGTGTTGAATCACTGAATGAGCCCTTGATACCACCCTGCCTTTGTAGTTCATGTTGTATTGGATAACACACTTCCTTAGTGCTAAACCAGTTTGAGGTGAGGTTTTCTGTTCCTTAGAGCCAAAGCTTCCTACATAGGCCTCTACAATTCACTAGCCTCTATACCAGTTGTTGGGAATACAGCACCAAAAATAAAATAAACCATAGTCCCTGTTCTCTACCAGCTCAGTCTTATAGGGAGATACTTGTATTAAAAATGGGATAATGAATGTTTAAGGCTATTTTGGGGAGTCAGAGTGAACGTCAAAGAAGTGCGAGTATTTGATCTGAGATTTGGATGTGATCAGGCCAGTTTGTCGGGGCCCAACATTTCCAGGGAAAGAGAAGAATATATAGAAAGGTGTTTGGGGGTAGCCATAAGAAGTTTGGTATGGCTGACGATACTGCTGAAGAGGGAAGGAGTAGTCAGCATTTTCCTAGCACAGAAGTTGGATGCACCTTTGCAACAAACACTACAACCACTACTGCTCGTATTAAAACAACTACAAAAGAATTGGTATTAACAAAAATGCGTATCATTTATTGAGTACATACGAGATTGAGCACTTAAAATGTATTCTCATTTGATTCTCATCAGAATTCTATGGGGAGGGTCCTATAGTCATTCATGTTTTAAAGATAATTTACCAAGCCTTGGGCGAAGTTAAAGACTTGTCCAAGGTCACTATAATTGGGAACAAAACCTTGATCTTTCTGATTCAAAGTTGGTGTCCTAACCAGGATGCTTAAAGCCTTTGAGGTCCTGTGGAACAGAGTTGGGTTGAATCTTGTTGCACGTTTTATAACCAATGGATTTAGTGGCTCTTGCCCATCTTGTACAGCCATCATTGTAGCTTCAGGAATTGCAGTGCAGTTGAATTTCAGAGGTTTAAAAACATCTTATTAAAAGTACACCTTTGGAAGTGAATATGAACATTTCAGATATGAACTTAGACTCACAGCTTCAAGTGCTATTCACAGCTGTGCCAATGAGCACTCTGGGCAGTGTAGTTTGTACAGTAGAGAATTTTAATTTTTTTTTTAAATGCCCATGTCTGTATTCTAATCCAGTTGTCATAATAAAATATATCTATATATATATATATATATATATATATATATACACGTTACTCTACCTAGTTGCATTCTGTATACATACGTGTTCTAAAATGCAGTTTCTAACACATCACTTGATGGAGCAACACTTTAAGGAGAAGAGGACAATTCAGAGGCCGTGATAAATAGCTGGAGGAAATGAAAAGCAGAGCAAACGCTGAGTTACCAAATGCCGGGGTGTCAGAGCCAATTAAGAGAAGTGGTTTCAAATGAGTGGAGCTGATGGGAGAGTGAAAAGGAAACGAGAGGGCTCTGGGGTCACGTGGGAGAAAGTGACAAAGGAAGGGTCAGGAAAGGAGGTGGTGGAAAATGCGGCAGGTCACTTGTGGTTGGATCTGAAATGAATGGGGTGAGTTTGCAGATGGAACAGGGTCTAAATGGGAGTGAAGGCAATTTTCTGTGGCTGTGTGGAGCCGTCATGAGATACCTGGGCCATGGGGTCACATGGCTGCATTCCAGTTCCAACCCTGACACTGTGCCACCTAGAGAGGGTAACTAAATCTTTTAAGCCTTTGTTTCCTCATCTATAAAATGGGGATAATCATAGTACCTACTTTGTAAGGTTGTTAGGAGGATTAAATGACATCATCTGTGTTAAGTGCTTAGCACAGTGCCAGACACATGGTAAAATGTTCACTACATATCAGCTGCATTGATATTATTATATCTGGAACGATAGAGCTAGTCGTTCCTCCAAACTACATGCAGAATCTTTCTCACAAGGTGGAATGGCTGTCCAGGACAGGCATTTAAAGCCATCTGTTGAATGAATGAATGGCTCTTACCCCCTGAATTATCATTATTTTTTGGTTGGACCACTTCTGCAGTTGATTTACCCGTCCTTGCACAAGTGTATACAGTGGTGAGAATTTTAATGCGTGAGTGGTTTGGGCAACAGCCTCAAAATGTCTTATTTTTACTACATATTATTATAGCATTACATTCATAGTTAGGGGTCAGCTGCCATTTCCTGAGGTTTATAACATGCCTGTTTTAATTAACATCAAGCTAAATTTTGGCATACAGGTGGCCAGCCCAGATGTGAGTGTTATTTTTAAAAGTACCTTATGGCTGTTAAATCTCTTTCTTTAAAATAGCAAAACATACATGAGTTTGCGTGCATGGTGGGGGAAGGGGATGGAGAGCAGTAAAAATTTGAAATACTGATTATTTCAGGCCTTCTTTAGACAAGCTTCAATGATGAAAAGATTCCTTCAAAATTATTAAAATATGCTTACATAGGCCACAAACTAATAAATTGAATAGAAGCCAGAATAACAATAAAAATGAGGTGGCCACACACTGGATAGATAAAAGAAAGTATATAGAGGGTTGCATATATACTGCAATTTAGAAAAATAAGCACAAAACATGAGTAATATGTCAAAGGGATGCACTTAATAGAGGCAGGAGTTGGGCACGGGGGTTCAAACTTTTATTTAGAAATATAAAAGTACTCAGATATTTAGTTTATTTAAAAAATATATCTTGGTAATGTGTGTGAACACACAGTATACAGAAAAATATTCTTTCTCTCATACACACATCACATGCATTCACACTACCTACACATAAACACATGTTATAAACTCAATCACTGATAGGTGTGTGATTTCTGGAAAATTAATTTACTTTCCTGAGCCTAATTCTTCCATTTCTAAACAAGGGGGCTGAGCCCAGTGATTCATGCAAGTCATCATCGATACCTCCTTCTTCTTTATCCCCATATCCATATTGAATTCATTGCCAAGTCCAGTTAATTTTACCTCCTAGATGTTTACCAAACTTTTCCATGTCTCTTTATCTACCACTGCTTCATCTAAGCTACTGCCGTCTTGGTCTGGGCCACTGCAGTAGCTTCCAGCCTGGTCAGGCTGCAGCTCTTCTTGCCTGCTTCCAAATCTCTCTTCCATACTGCTTTCATTTTTACCTATTTGAAATGAAATCTAAACATATTATGGCCCTCGTTGGGACACTTGGCCTTCCCATCATTGCTCTTCAGATAAAGACAAAACTCTTCACAATGGCCTTCTGAGGTCTGCAAAATCTTGCCTCTGCCTACTTCTCTTACCATAATCTTCTGAATTTCTATGCTCTAGACATGCCTGATTTCTTTCAATCTTTTGTGTTTTCCGCACTCCCTATATTAACACAGAGCCTTTGCACAGGCTGTCCTTTTTGCCTAAAATGGTCTCCTTTCTTTCGCTCATTACATTATCAGTCGGACCTAAAGTTCCTTAATCTGGGGACAAAATCTTTCTCTCTACAGTGAAAAGGCATATGCTAATGCAGATACCTTCGGGGGAAGGAGTACACTGGTGGTAGGAGGGAGTAAATGACATATCTTTGTTTTCTTACAGATAGCGTATCTTGATGGAGGGATAAAACATCAGAATTAATGACTGAATTTCTAACCATTATTCAAGGACGTTGACTCTATAAAAATTCCAAGTAATATGTATCACTCCCTTTTCAGAATCCCATCTATAGTATGAAGTAAATACTAATAATATTCCCATTCTATGGATGAGGAAACTGAGGCTAGGAGAAGTTGAATAACTAACCTAAAAGCACCTAGTTAGTAACTGGCTGGTCTGGAATTCCAACATAGGTTCTGTTTGATTCTAGAATTATAGCTCATTCCTTTATTGCTCAACTATCTCCGTGTAGAAGAATAAAAAGGCACAAGTGTTTAGATGCTAATGCTAATAGCTATCAAAATTCAATAGAACTTCTCATGTCTAGCCTTGTATGTCAATTGTTTATCCAGTGTTAAGGGAAGTAATCCAATAATATTTCACCCAGTGACAGTGCATCACCATTAGTCTCCAAAGTCTTTTGTATAACTGGAAATTGCTTGTTTCCCCATGTAACTTCCCAATGGGAGTTTCACAGTCCTTGGATGATACCTTGGAAGTAGCAGAGTGAGCAAATCCTACCCACAGAGAGGGTAACCCTGGCTCTCTTGCCATGTTTATGGCAAACATTCTGTGATCCTGCTAGAATTAAATGGCAAAATTCATCACAACTAATTTCTATTTGTCATCTATTAAGCTACATTGTTTTGTCCTCAGTGTCAGGTTAAATAATGAACCTCTCGCAATGGAGTAAATTAACCTCCCCTTTATGTTCATGTCATTGTCAGATGGAAACATCGCTTGCTCAAATGAAAAAGATTCATTAGTAACACGAATGCACAAGCTCCTCTCTAGTAAAAGATAAGAGCAACTGAGACCTTGTCATAATGTGCCGTCGCAGAGCCCCGTTATTTATGATTTCTGCTGTAATCTTCAGAGATTATTTTAGGCAATGGAAATTAGCCTACAGTGCGTTGGGGCAATTATGGGCTACAGTCTGCCTTTGACAGGTATGCTGTCCTGGCTTCAAGGGCCGTGATCCTTGAGAGATGCCATCCCATCTGCATACTGCCAGGAGTTCATCCGGCTTTCTCATGGGTGGAGGCTGAGGAAGTAAGCTATGCATGGCCAGCTACCTCTAAGTGCTCAGCTACCTGACACAAGGGACACTTTTTGTTTGCATTGCTGCCTGATTCTGGAAGGTCACAGCCATTGTTCAGAGACAGGATCCAGCATCATTTGTCATTTCGCCTGATTTCATTCATACCTTGTCAGTACAAACATTTCTCAGTCGTTCAGATCCTGATTGTCTAAGTAGTAATATATTTGGGTCCTTTCCTTCTTTTTTTTCCTGTTTTACCTGTCCCTATGGGTCATTTTACTGCGTGTTCACCCTTTCCTTAAGAAGCAGGTAAGAGAATAATGATAATGCGTTCACATACTGATGGGAATGTAAGTTTGTACCCCCTTTCTGAAAAGCAGGTCAGCAAAAAGGATTAACACCTTCAGAAAATGTGAGTACCATTTGACCCAGGTGTGCCACTTTTAAGAGTTTACCCTAAGGAATCAAATGTTTGTGTACACAAAGATTTAGCTGCAAGTCATCTTTATTTTAGAGTGCTTAGAGACAGGGAGAGGATAAGATGTCTGTATTTGGCTACCTCTTCTTTGCTGAGGTAGTTTTCTTGAAGATAATACAGTCTAGGGTGGCTGCAATTCCCCTGCTGGTTATGTCTTGGGTAATCCTCCTTTTTGTGTAGGATTTCCTGCTTCCATTGGCTGTGGGGTGACCCATGTGACCCACAGTATCTGTGGTCCCCAGCAATTGGTCCAGGTGCGGGCATGCAAACCCAAACCACTCAGTCAGAATCTTCCTTGAGATTTTTAGAAAAATGAGGCTTCAATAAATGCACTTTCTTTCCATTCCTGTTTGTAGAATTGTAAGTATGGGAGCTATCAGTTGCTTGTGTCTCTCGTACCTTATGGCAAAGGCATACTGGCCAGTGAAACCGACACCTTGACTAGAGTATTTGCAACTGAAATGTGCCTGACATGGTATCTCAGTCTGAGGCACTTATAAGGTCTTGATCTGAATGAGCCACACTTTTCCTTAATTCTTCTTGATGTGGAAAATTTGGAACAGTGACATCCTCATCTTTTTTGAGAAGGGCCTCAGTTTCCCTGTATTGTAAAATGAACTCAACAATACTGACCTGTTTTCACTAAGGAGTGAAGCAAGGTTGTGTGAAATGAGGGTTCATCGAGTATTTTGAGATCCTGGACTGAAAAGCACCTGAAGCTCTAAAGTGCAATTAGCACTTTGCTTTTTCTTTTTGGCATAAAGTTTTGAAAAAAGTTACTTTAAAATGTTCTATTAAATCAGTTTTCAGGATCTTGAATGCTGGAAGATTGACAGCTCTGGGAAGAGCGCCATCTCTCAAGTGCACATTTTAGGAGCAACAGTAGTTGAAATTGCACCCCCCCACACACACACCTTATGAGGCCTCTGCTGACATGACGTGATGTGCCCAGCGTTCAGCACAGGAGGGAGAGGTTTCCATGACTCTTGGGGCTCTCCCTCTTTTTGCCATTTCCTCCAAGTTACTGTGACTTTGTGGCATGTTTTTGTGGGTGTGAATCGAAGCACCTCTAACTTGTGCCATCTGGGTCACTGGATGTAGTAAATAGGGAGAATTGGGAAGCGGGTACAGATCATCTTCAACCTCCGCTGTCTGACTTAGGGATGGATTGGCTACAAAAACCAGGAACAAAGCCCAGCTGGCAAAAGTAAACGTGTAAGTGGAGTTTTTTAAACTGTGGTTGGCTATTACATGTTTACATAGGAAGCAAAGTACAATTGGGCCCCGCAGAGAAAGCCAGGACCTGAGGGGACTTTCCATTTCTCAAGGGTCACAGAATCTCTCTCATCATTGCTTGTTGCTCTGCTCCAGCTCTCCCTGCTTGCAGATCTATTAACCTCTCCTCAGCCTCTACCCTCCTCAACCTCTACAAGTCCCCTCAGACATCTAACAGTCTCTGTGTGTGTCTTGGTGCAAATGGGGGAGAGGGAGAAAGAGGCCAATTCCTAGTCCAATCGTGTGTACCCAGAGATCACCACAGCTGTGTGGGGTTGGAGAGGGGAGCAGAGTAGGAGGGGGTGCTGGTGAGTAGGCAAAAACTGACCTTACAAGTCTACCCTTCGGTTGATAGATGGTGGTGTAATAAAGCATCTAGGCTGAAGTCCCCTTCCTGTATGTTTCCAGTGAGGGTGGGCTGCAGAGAGATGCCGTGTATGAAATTTGGAGGTTAGAGGGGAAGCAGTAGTCATTTTGTAGTTCACACCCGCTGTGCCTTATCTGAAGGCTCACCTCCTTGGTATGTGGCCACAGCCAGGCAGGTCTGCAACTGTTTCTCCTTCCTCAGGACCCTCCTTCAGCTTCTCTGACTTTTGGGCACTGTGCATGCTTAGCTCCACAGTGAAAAGCCCTAGCTTCTGCAGGAAATCCACACCATACCATCGGGTTGGAGGTGATGAGAACTGCCAGAGGCTCCAGTTGATGGGAACTCCAGCTCATGTGGTGCCTTCCCGCTTTCTTTGCTGTCCTTCACTTTACGTACATCTTCCCTTTCCTGCTGCCTGCCTTGCAGGCTCTAAGAACCAGCATAAGATACAAAGACAACAGCCTTACAGATACTGCTTAACTGGCTCCCACAATTGTGCAAAGTCAGATCCCTGAAACAAATTCTATAATATGCACATATACATACGTACACATACATTTCCCTCCTAGTGGTCCTGCTTCTCTGATTGAACCCTGACGTAGTTGATCATTAGTGCCCCCACCGAGCTGAGCTGATGGTGATTCCTTTCTTTCTACCAAGGTGCCCAGTGTTTCTTTCTTTCTTTTTCTTTTTTTGGTGTTTAGATCTTCTACTCAAAACTGTATTCCTTGGGGTAATTTCTTGTACTTTTGGTCTTTTTTTACACCCTTATATCAGTGTTGATTTGTTTATTTAAAATTTAATTTAATTGGAGTACAGTTGATTTACAACCTGTGTTAATTTCAGGTGTACAGCAAGTGATTAAGTTATGCATATACATATATTCATTTTTCTTTAGATTCTTTTCTCATGTAGGTTATCCCAGAAAATTGAGTAGCGTTCCCTGTGCTATACAGTATGTCCTTGTTGGTTATCTATATTGAGTAGTGTGTGTATGTTCATCCCAAGCTCCTGATTTATCTCTCCTCCCCCACTGCTCGTGTTTCCCCTTTGGTAACCATGTTTGTTTTCAATATCTGTAAGTCTATTTCTGTTTTTAAGTTCATTTGTTTCCTTTCTTAAAGAATTAGATTCCACATATGAGTGATATCATATATTTGTCTTTGTCTGACTTACTTCACTTAGTATGATAATCTCTAGGTCCATCCATGTTGCTACAAATGGCATTATTTTATTCTTTTTTATGGCTGAGTAATATTCCATTTATATATGTACCACATTTTCTTTATCCATTCCTCTGTTGATGTTCATTTAGGTTCCTTCCATGTCTTGGCTATTGTAAATAGTGCTGCATTGAGCATTGGGGTGCATGTATCCTTTTGGATTATGATTTTCTCTGGATATATGCCCAGTATTGGGATTACTGGATCATATGATAATTCTATTTTTAGTTTTTTAAGGAACTTCCATACTGTTCTCCATAGTGGTTGTACCAATTTACATTCCCACCAACAGTGTAGGAGGGTTCCCTTTTCTCCACACCCTGTTCAGTATTTATTGTTTGTAGACTTTTTTTTTTTTTTGTGGTACACGGGCCTCTCACTGTTGTGGCCTCTCCCGTTGTGGAGCACAGGCTCCGGACGCGCAGGCTCAGCGGCCATGGCTCACCGGCCCAGCCACTCCGCGGCATGTGGGATCTTCCCAGACCAGGGCACGAACCCTTGTCCCCTGCATCAGCAGGCGGACTCTCAACCACTGCACCACCAGGGAAGCCCTGTTAGTAGACTTCTTGATGACAGTCATTCTGACTGGTGTGAGGTGATACCTTACTGTAGTTTTCATTTGAATTTTTCTGATAATTAGTGATGTTGAGCATCTTTTCATGTGCTTTTTGGCCATATGTATGTGTTCTGTGGAGAAAAGTCTGTTTAGATCTTCTGCCCATTTTCTGATTGGGGTTTTTTTTTTTTTGTCATTGAGCTGCGTGAGCTGTTTGTATATTTCGGAGATTAATCCCTTGTTGGTCGCTTCATTTGTAAATATGTTATCCCATACTGTGGGTTGTCTTTTCATTTTGTTTATGGTTTCCTTTGCTGTGCAGAAGCTCTTTTTGTCTTCTTTCTATTAACCTTTACCTATCAAATTACTTCGCACTGAATTAATTCATATTCAGGTGTTAGTTAGGAGGCCATTGTGTGTTGATGGACAATGCCCTGAACTCCCACCTAGCCGGCCTCTATCTCCTGCTGCTCCTCTCCTTGTTCACTGCAGTGCAACTATAATTATCTCTTCCAGTTCCTTGAATGTGTCAATACTGTTTCATAGTTGTCACTTTTCATATGTTGTTTCCTTTACCTAGAATGCTCTTCCTCCGACTCTTCATGTGTCTGTCTTCATTTCATCTTTAAATCTCCTCTGAAATGTATCCTTCAAGAGTTCTTCCCAAATCAACACATATTATGTTGAACCTGATGAGTAATAGCTGTTTGGACAATTATCTTAAGGTTTCTGAGACTGAATCTAGGCTTCAGATGAAAGAGGTGCTGTGATTGATTAGTGATGCCTGCCACTGCCATGGAATAAAGAGCTGCAGGATCCTTTCTATGCGTTTTCCCTCTTTGGCTTAAATGATTTTTCATTAACTAGAACCCTAAATTCTGGCCTTGCTGCTGACTTGTATGATTTTCATTTAGTCATGTGACTGCTCTGCTTGAGCTTTCTCACCCACAGGTACCCATAGTGAGCTCATAGATCACCGACACATGTGAGTGGTGGTGGGGAGGGGATGGAGGTGGGTGTTCAGTAGATAAATGTGAATATTCAGTGACATTTGGAGTTCTTGAGGAAGCAAGAAAATTTTAATGTCGCATTATTTTTTTTTAGAAATAATGGCCTCTCACCTATATTTCTAAGCAGATACTTATATGAAGAAACAATTAAACTTGGCTTTTAAAAAACTAAAAAAAAAAAAAAAAGAGTGTATGTGGGAACACCTTCTGGCTGCCTCATTCTCTGAGGGTACTAGAAGGAAGCAAAAAACGGGGTCTCTCTCTTTGGGTTGTGCAGTATTAACCAGCATTGTGACCTTTGAATATGTGCGTTGACCTCTCAGGACATCGGCTGTCTAATCAGTAGCAAACATATTACACTTCTGCTAAGATTCAGTGTCAAACTTCCTGTAATAAAAATGTTGGCAAGATGGAGAGACTCTAGAAAGTGGTGAAATTAAAGGGTAGGAGAAAGATTCTCTGCGGAAAACAATGGGTTTGCTGCTGTTGATGCAGGACTGTAGCATTGCTTTAGGGAAGGCGGGGAATCTTTAAATCTCTTTTCCCTGGTGTCTCTATACAGTTTGATCTGTGACTTCAAATTAGTATGTGAATCACAAGACACTACAAAGAAGCATTAGGTGCTTTTGTGGGCAGCCTTCATGTATCTAGGGTGGGAGAGAGGGCAGAGCTGGGCATAGTCTTGGTCCAGAGAGACACTGCTGCTGCCAGCTGCCCCTTGGGGAGCCCAGCAGCAGGCTGGGGAGTTATGAGTCCAGGCAAGTCTGAACAGTAAAGGGTATCCTTACTATAGCAATGCAGCATGGTGGTAGGGCTGTCTGTGGATCATGTGCCCCCTCCCCAGACACTGTGGAGTTTGGAGTGGGCAGTTAGAACTTGGGGGCAGCTTCTCTCAGAGGTCGAAGAGCTGACAGATACACAAAGAGCTTTCCTGCTCTTCCATCCCTGCATGGGCATGGGAGACTTTTAGCCCACTCATCTTTGGTATTAGCCCTTCTTGGATTATAGCAGACATATTACAACAAGGCTTAGGAGTAGAAGCATGGGGAAATCCAGAAAAGGAGGAAATTCTCTTATTAATAATAACAATAACTAATTTTTATTGTTGATCTCACTTTTTGATTAATATCTTCCCTCTGGACTGTAGTTCCATAGTCACAGAAACAATAAATGTTTTCACAAACTTCTATGTCCACAGCATCTTGTGCTCAATATATGTTTACTGAATGAATGAATCAATTGTTTATTGAAAGATTGTCTTGTTTAATCCAGATAATGATTCTGTAAGGTAAGTAATATTTTACTGACAAATCCAAAAGAGGCTGCTAGGGTTAAAGCAGCTTG
Organism: Lagenorhynchus albirostris; assembly: GCF_949774975.1. Lineage (NCBI taxonomy): Eukaryota > Metazoa > Chordata > Mammalia > Artiodactyla > Delphinidae > Lagenorhynchus > Lagenorhynchus albirostris. Next base: position 133,346,168 of record NC_083097.1, read on the forward strand.
CCTAAGGTCAGCCAGGAAATGTCTGTGCCTTGTTTTTTTGTTACTAGAGCAGAGTTTCTTAATCATGACAATATTTACATTTTGGGTCAGATAATTGTTTGTTGTAGGGAGCTATCCTGTGCATTATAGGATATTAGCAGTGCCCTTAGCCTCAACCCACTAAAAGCCAGTAGCACACCCCTTCCTTCCCATTTCTGACAATCAAAAATGTCTCTAGATATTGCCAGTGTCTCCTTGGGGGGAAAATCACCCCTAGTTGAGAGCTGTTGAACTAAAGGAAAGCCCAGGCTGAGCTGAACTCTGAAAGAAGGTTTACTTTGCCTGCCCTTCACAGGGTGTATGAACGATGTGCATACGTTACACTTATTGAAGGTGAAAACATTGCAAAGCGAAGCTTTAAGGGTCTTTTGAAAAGCAACGTAGGTTTATGTGTATGTGAGCAAGGGGAGCTCAGTCAGGAGTTATATCTTTGGGCTCTACGCTCGTGACCCCTATGGTTTTAAACTGGGCAGTTTGGCTTGGAACCTAGAAGAAGGGAGAGGATCCCAAAGTGTCTGGGAGGTTCCTTCTGAGAATCACATTAGCTCTGACAGAAAATTACATCTGTCCTGAAATGAAGGTTGATGGCAGCCTATTAATATATGGAAAGAGCAAAGACCCTATGAGTGTTCATGGATGAGCAATTTATTTCCTTGGAGCTTGTCCTCATCTGTAAAATGAGGGATTCTGGGAAGATTGGCTTGGATGATAGTTCTGAGGCACCCAGGCTGACAATGACAATGGCTCCTACCTGGGACTACTGGTGTGTGTGTGTGTGTGAGTGTGTAGACAAAAGGGATTGACCATCCCAAAAGTTTCCCAGGATTGACATCATTATTCTTATTGGGTCCTTATAATTTGTAAGCTTCTTTGAGCATTTCTTTTCAGTGCCAGACACTATTCTGAGAGTTTGATATGTATTAACTCACTTAATCCTCATAATCCCTGATAAACACAGCCATGTAAGAATGCCTGGCTAGCTGATCACAGAACTGGATTCCAATGTCTTTCCCTTGTCGACATTCTTTAGAGTACCCAGCTGAAGTTCTTATCAATGAATTCCAAAAAAAAAAAAAAAAATTTTATTCCTATTGGCTGTATATGGAATTTTGAGACTCAAGATACTTTTTATTCCTTAAAGCATATATGATAGGATAGTTTCACAATCATTCTTAAAGCAAATTGGGACCTACATGCTGATGGGAGAAGCAAAATCATAATATGTGATGCTCCCACAATACATATTGCATAATTTTCCTACTGAGAAGAATGTTTTCCAGATGCAGTCATATATAAACCTAATTATGAAATGTCCACCAGGGTATAATTTTAATTAATCTTTTCTGCTTTTTAAAAATTACATTCCTTCCACACGGAGATATTTTATTTATACTTTAGAAAACTATATAATTTGCATTTTTAACTATCATGCTTAATTCCTCAAAGGAAGGCAATTAGTCTTTGGAACTTCTTTTATGTGTTGTAGTAAATCTCCTTTTCATTAAAAAAATTCTGCTCATTTCTTCCTAGTATTTGGGTTTGGATGTCCTATAGTCCAGGTAGGGATAGTAGTATTCACAGACCTGTATACTAAAGTAGTCCCTTCTATTGTATTGCTTAGAGCAGTTATTTATAAACTTTTTAATGTCACATCACTGTTAATAAAATATTTTTGAGCATGCGTCTCTAATATATGCACAGTTGTTATAAATTGTTATTTTCTTGCTGTAAATTAATATTGGTAAAGTTCCACTTGTTTCCTTTTTTGAGCAAAAATAAGGATACATACAAACTGTAAAGTGTTGACATCCATATGAGTCATTTTTCACATATTGCAATTGAGAGTCCACTGTGATTGAGAAGTAATACAGTCTATTTTCTTATCTAATAAATGAGGGATGTTATCCATCCTGCTTATCTCACAGAGTTGTGAAGAGAATCAAATGAAGTCATAGTGACTATAATAACTGTATCAGCTATTGCTGTGTAACTACTATTTTAATGATTATTTTATTGATTAAGTTTATTTGGCGGAATCATTAAAATAATGAAATAAACTATATTGGCATATTAAGATGTTCACTGTGTTAAAAGGCTTCATTTAGAGGATTTGCCATGAGTTTTCAACTGTGTTCTGCTGGCAGTTCCATTTTCCTTTGTGCCACACTATTAGAAATTTTAAAACGATAAATAATCATTTGACAGATAGTGAAGCTGAAGCCTAGGGACGTTTGTTGTTATGACAATTTATGCCTCACATACTCCCCAAGGATCTGAGTAGGCTTATAATAAAAAATACAGACAAAAATAGAAGTGAGTACATGGATACAAGTTTTTTGTTTTTGTGTTTTTTAAGGGAAGGTGGAAAGAGGAATGATTGAATCAAAAAATTTAGGCTGAGGAAAGCTTTAGGCATAAATATAAGTTCCAACCTTTTGAGCTATTAGGGCAAAAGGAGAATATCTGCATAGCTCTTATTATCCAAAGAAACATAGCATTATAAGAGACACCCTTTTTTATTCTCTAAATTTGAACTAAGGGAGGACTTTGCCTTGAAGTTATTTATTTTAGGAGCATTATCATATCTTGATTGCTGTTGTCATTATGAGGTGTTTTACATATAGCTGCTTTTTATGCCAATCTTCCATGAGAGAGAATTATGCTGAGAGTAATAAATAAGAGACTGTAAAACTCTTGGGCAGATTTTAAAAAGAAAGCAAATAAAACTTCAAAAAGAATTACTGAAATAAACTTAATAGATGGATATTGCAGATTAGATACAATTAAAGAAGAAATTAGTGGATTGGAAGATAAATCAGAAGAAATTGCACAGAATGCAACACAGAGAAACAAAGAAGAAATAGAAAATGTTAAGAGCTACGGAGGATAAAATAAAAGACTCTATAAACTGTCTAAACAGTTGTGAAAGAAGAGATGAAGAGGAGGCAATATTTGAGGATATAATAACTAATAAATTTCTAGAATTAGTGAAAGACATGAATTCTCAGATAAAAGCATATCAAACAGGGTAAATAAAAACAAATCTGTAACTAAACACGTACTAGCAAAATTGCATAATAGCAAAACAAAGAAATTTTAAAAGCAAACAGAAAAAAATCCCACCTCCAGATTACCTATACATTTAATTACAAGTGAAAGATAGTTAAACAATGAGGACTAAATCTCACTAGCAACAATGGAATCCAGAATGATACCTTCAAAAATCAAAAGGAGAAATCTGTCTACCTGGAATTATATATCCAATTAAAGCATCTTTCAAGAATGGTTGGAAAAAAAGAAACTTGTAGATGAACAAAAACTAAGTTCATAAGCTACTGACAATTCCTAACAAAATCACTTCTAAAAGATGGAGTTCAGAAGGCAAGAAAATAATCTCAGGGAAAAAAAAAGAATGAGAGAAACATGCAATTCAAAAGAAGGCAAGAAAGGAGAAAAAAGGAAACAAACACATATGCAAACAGGATAAACAGAAAGCACAAACTAAGATGGTAGAAGTCTAAATGTAATTGTAGTACTTTAAATATAAATGGGAAAAATGGTCTATTTAAAGGACAAATGTTTTAGGGTTTGATTAAAGAGAAACAGCACTAAAAACAAAGCAAAACCCAGCTATGTGTCACTTAAGAGATTGATCTAAAATGAGGACACACAGACATAGAGAACAGACTTGTGGTTGCCAAGGCAGGGGGTGGGGCATGGGGAGAGTGCAGGGGGAGGATTGGATTGGGAGGTTCGGATTAGCAGATGCAAACTATTATATATAGAAGGGATAAACAACAAGGTCCTATTGTGTAGCACAGGGAACTATATTCAATATCCTGTAGTAAACCATAATGGAAAAGAATATGAAAAAGAAATATATGTATAACTGAATCACTTTGCTGTACACCAGAAACTAACATGACAATGTAAATCAACTATACTTCAATTTTAAAGAAAATTAAAAATTAAAAACAAACTCTCTGGGGGAAGCAGAAAGTGAAATAAAATAATGAGGACACAGAAAGGTTGAAAATAAAAGGATAGAAAAAGACCAGGCAACCAAAAGAAAGACTGTGTAGCTATGCTAATTAATAACTGACAAAATAGGGTTTAAGGCAAAAGCATTATTGAAGATAAACAAGGTTCTCATTTAGATGAAAATGTTTCAACTCATCAGAGACAGTTAATATTCTTAAATTTGTGTATTCCTTCAAATTATATAAAGTAAAAACTAAAAGAATTGCAAAGAGAAACTGACAAATAAGCATTATAGAGTGAACTTTAACAACTTCTCTCTTTCTCAAAAACTGGCAGATCAAACAGATAAAATATTAGTAAGAATAAGGAATATTTGAATAAAAGAACAATGATCTGAGTATCACATAATATTATCACCTAACAATGAGAAGATACTCAATTTTAAGGATACATATAACAGTTGTGAAAACTGACTCTTTACTAGGCCATAAAGTAAGTCTCAACAAATTAAAGCAATTGGCATCAAAAAAAAGAAAATCACCATCATTTGAATACTGATTCATATAGATGCTATTCTCTTACCATAGTAAGAGATAATAAAATGCATTCTCCCCACCTTATTAGTACCTTATTTAGAGAAACTAACCCCCCCCATAATTCTAAATAACTCATGTGTCAAAGGTAAATTACAAAGCTCTTGAATCTGAACAATAACTAAAACATGACATTAAAATTTGTGGGATATAAGGAGGTGCTAGAGGAGAATTCAAAGCTATATTTACTTATAAATAGAAAAGAAGAAAGGCTAAATTAGTAAGCAAACATCTCATTTAAGTTAGAAAAACAATAACAAAAGTAGAAGCAAGAAACTAGTAAAGATAATAAAAAAATTAATGTAGGAGGAAGCTTTGAACTTTTTCAAATGCTAGCTGTGATTGTCATTAGTGTTGTTCACCAAATATTTCTACTTCTAGGCAAATGGGATATTTCCCTGGTCCTTAAATCTATGTGTGGTCATGTGATTTGCTTTGGCTGATGAAATGTAAGTGAAAGGAGTGTGCATCATTTTTGGGTGGAAGCTATGGTTGTTAGTACACCATTTACAAAACTCTGTCTTTTCCTCTGCCATGCTGAAGAGCAGTGCTCCAGATGGTGGCTCCTCAGTTAGCCTGATACTGGATCAGAGCTCTCAACCTACCTACGATGGACATGTAGTGGGAGCAAAAGATCATTGGTTGTGATTGTGATTTGGCGATTGTCATAACAGCATAATCTAGTGCAGCGATTCTCAACCAGTGGATGATTTTGCCCCTGAGGAAACATTTGACAATGTCTGGAGACATCTTGGCTGTCATGGCGGGGGGTGGGGGGGTGGCACAGACATGGAGTCGGTAGAGGTCAGGGATGTTGCTAAACATCCTACAATGGATAGGACAGCCCCACACAACAAAGAATCCAGCACAAAGTATCAATAGTGCCAACATTGAGAAACCCTGATTTAGTGTACATGGCTCAATAGAGTATTAGGCAAATGTTTCTGAAAAGAGGTGGAATCACACTGATTTTTTTTGGCTTCTGTTCCAGTGAACTCTTTACCAAATCTCCCTGACTCTGTTGAGTATGTTCAGATCTATTTTTTTGTTTTCCTTCAGATGAGGCTTGGTGAAGATCAAGCACGGTGACTGGACCGAAAGTGTTAATGTAGAGTCGAGTCATTATGTGCATAGTGATGTAGGCAAAGGTCACGTACCAGTGGGGGGAATTCTCTCTCTCTAGATTTCCAGGTAATCCTCTTCCCTGGAATCATGTCTGCGGTCAAATTGTCAGTGTCTGTATTTGCTTCTCTCTCTGTCTCTTTGTCTCTCCCTCGTGCCTTTCCTCTTTTCTGTTTCTTCTTTCCATGCAGCCAAAGTAGTGGCATGGCCAAGATCTTTGCCTCAGGAGCAAGCTGAGTTATCTCCTTTGCTCTTTCTTTTCCCATGTAGCAGTTAGGTCTACAGCTATTGCACAGACCACAGCCCAGGCCAGTTTGATGCCGAGCATTGCAGCATGCTCTTTTGTAGTCTGTGGATGTCTGGGTTTATTCATTCTGGAGCTGGCAGGTGTGATCGATTGATTGTCTAACCAGGCAAAAACAGTGTTCCATATGGTCCAGTCCAGTCCACTAGAGCTCTCTGCACTGAGGTTTGGAGCCAATACCTCTGCTAATAGTGTTACTTTGATTTCCATCTGCTATTATTCCTTGCTCATATATAACCCCTGAGCTCTCACTTGGGAGAATGCCTGTAGTTTGGAGTAGGATTAGGGTATTTTCAGACTCCTGGCCATGATATTATATAATTGCAGGGCAAATAAACCACATTACTACTACTTCAGCAGTTTAATTCTCCATTTTAGCTAGACTAAGCTCATGATTTATCTCAATAGAGAACTTTTATCCTCTTGCTGAACGATGAGTTAGTTATCAGCTAACATATTTTAAGCGTTCAGTATTTACTAGGCAATCATATAAACATTTTAACAAATTATATCATTCAATTCTCAAGAACTCAATTTTAAGCAGATACTATTATTATATCTTTATTTAGCATATGAGGACAGTGGACAGCAGAGAGTTTAAGGAACTTGCTAATAAGTAGAGCAGATGGCACTGGGGCATGCCACTCTTGGACTTCAGAGACTGTGCTGTTAACCCCTATGTCATTTTGCTTGTCCTGTGTCTTAGATTGTAATCATTCCATTTTACTTTCAGGTCAGAAGGTGGTGGTCTTGCTCTAGTGGGACAGTAGGCAAAGTAGAGACCCATCTTAGAACTTGGTGCTGCCCCTTCACTCAAGCCTGTGCTGCCTGGGTCTTGGGAATGTTAATTTGAAGCACTGGGTCTCAGTATGTCTCATCCATCTTTGGAAGTCAAAATGGAAAGCTGCCCTGGTGCCCGTTGCAGGGCTTGTTTCTCTAACACTAACTAGAAGGCCTTTGGTAGAACCTCAGGGGACATGAGATAGAAAAGCGAGTACGTCAGGTTGATTTGGGAAATTGGTGCTGTAAGCTCCTCAGAATCACAAACCTAGTGTTCCCTTAATTAGAGAGGTGGCCCTCCAATCAATATTCTTGCTATTCCTTTCTAAGCCATTTTCCTTGCTTCCCAGCCAGCTACTCTGGGGATTTTCAGCTGACGACGGTACAGTCCTCCTGGGGCTGTGCAAGGCACAGAGGGGGAGAGAGAGCATAATTTGTTGGCCTGTTACATGGGGTTGCTAAAGCACAGGATTGCATTCATCAAAGCCAGCATAGTTCTCCCCAGTTTTATATTCGGAATGCGTGTTCCATGGTTCACTTATGAGTGATGGCAGGATGCAGCAGATATGCTGAAGCATTGTCTGGAAATGTTTAAGCATTTTAATTTTTTTTTCTTTTGTTGCAAGAAGAGAATACCCAAAGCTCCAAGTAAGAAACCACACTGTCCCAAGAGCTGAACTCTGCCCAGATGTCTGTTACACATGCAAAATTCAAACTAGTTGTATCTTCTTACCCAATAAAAGAAACTGAGGTGAGAAGAAAGAAAATAACAGCAACGACAACATCAGCAATTCTCACTATTATTTATTCAGTATCATGTCAGGCACTAAATGATTGATGCATTATCTCATTTAATTGTCACAACCATCCTACAAGGTAGAGCTATAACATCTATATTCCATGCATGAGGAACCGGGGATTAGAGTGGCAAAGAAAATTGGCCACAATACCACAGGATTTGAACTCTGGTCTCACTCAGTCTGAAGCCCCTTATCTGAACCATTGGTTTGAATTTGATTTACTTGTTCAAGCAAAATTAGAACTTCCCACTCCAGATTTGATTAATCAGGATTCTCTCATAGTCCCTGCTGCCAGTATGAAATAAACTGATTAGTCTTAAAGCATGGTTGAAACAGGTCGCCTAGGCTATGTTTATAGGAATAATATAATTACAGCAGTTTTCAGGGGTGTTCAGACTCCCCCAAAGTAAACATTAGTGAAGAAAGATAAGTTAGGGGCCCCAATTAACCATATTGGATTGGTTTCACTGGCTGGATGTATAGCTTCCCAGTTCACTTTCCTTGTATAAACACAGCTGTGATGTACCAACACATGCCTTGGCGTGCCGGGATCCAGAGGAATTTCTTAAAGAGAATTCTGGAAACTGTGTTTATCATCTTGTTCTTTGCCTTCTTGCCTTAGGACCAGGTATTTATTTGGCATAAAATCGAGAAAAGAACCCCCACAAGCTCGGCTAAATGGTTCCTTTATAATCTGAAGACCTTGAGTTGTGACCTCAAAAGAGTTATATCAATAGAAAAAGAGTCCCTTAAAACACTTATTCTTCTGTAATTTGAGCTATTTTGCTGTTGTTATTGTGAAAGAACGATTGGCATGTTATTTCACTTGCTCTTCATATTGGGACAGTGAATGGTCTAATAAAGTGTCAGGTTGTTCTCAGAAGGGCTTTGTCCAACACTGAAAACATACACAATTCCTGAAACCTAGTCTTCATTTGGGAAGTTAGCTAATGACAGTCAAAGAGAATGTCTAGAGAAGCAGTGAAGAGAAAGGAAAACAAAGGACTTAAGTTTGAAGAGGGGTGAATTTATACATTGCAGTTTGAGGGTTTGAAACAGCGTGAAATCCAACAGCTATTCATTGAGAACACTCTTCAGTGTAAGGGATTAAAGTTCTGCATTGGGGATAAAAACATGAGTTAGTTAGCTCTCAGTGACTTTATACCCTAAGATGAATGGAGGCTTACAATGAGTAAGTTTAGCCTAATTTTAGAGTAGTTTTAGCCTAATGCGTTACTTTAAAAAAAAAAATTTACGCAACTGCCTGATTAAGGAGTGTTCTGCTTTGGGCTAATGTTAGCATAGGCGAAGGAGGGAACCAACTAAATATGGAGTGGCAAACAGATTTCCTTTCCTGTGACAATACTGATCAATAGATTCAGCTTTGAGAGGATGACTGAGGTCAAATCTGGGTTTGATTAGTGATGTCTGTTATAGACATGGGAGGGAAGAATGTTGGCAGGATGTGGTATAGTTTATATCACTGATGTAAATTTGAACTGTAGTAAAAGCTGTGTCTATTCCCTAAAAAGCTTCTTCACTATTTTACTTTAGTACTGAAAGCATCACCTCTAATTTGCTGCTTGGCCTACATTATTATTAAAAAATAAAAGCTAACAGGTACTGGGTTCTTAGTACATGTCAGGCAGTACTTGTACTTTGCACATATTATCTTATTTATTCCTGTTTTACAGATGAGGACCATAAGACTCACTCTCTAGAACATGAACCAAGGTCCTTCGGGCTCCAAAGTTTACGCCTCTAACCACTGCATTTTTAAGGCACATTCTTTTTGGGCTTCTGGTGAGGCTTTTCATGCCCCTCTCTATTTTGGGAAAACATCTCTTCTGAGAAACCAGGGGAATATTGAACAAGAGCATAGAGAACAGAAAATGCAAAGCACAGATCCAGAACAGCTTTGACTGTAATATGCTGCTAGCCCTGATTTCCCAGGTCATGTAAGCCACTGGTTCTTCAAAAGGCATTGGCCTATTTAGTGAAGGGCCTTCTTTGGAATCCAAGGTATTTCCCTAAGATGAGGAAGTTGTAAGTTTTGCTTTCATTAGGCAGTAAGTTAAAGTTGCAGAGGATACAGAATGGGGCTATATTGATGTAAAGGATGCTTCCGTGGGTCCAGGGTATGAGATGCTACAGTGAAGACAAGTCAGAGTGGTCCTTGCAGAGGGGAACAGTATTCATTCACTTATCTATTCAATTGCTCATTTATCCAACAAAGACTTAATTGAGTACCTGCTTTGCTTTAGGCATTGTGCCAAATCCTGGAGATAAAGTTTCCTGTTAACATGGAGTTTTGGAAGGGAGGAGACTAGCTCTGGAAATAAACAATACACCTATAGAGTTTGCCTAAGGTTGCACTGGCTTCCACCCTTTCCACTTGGAGAGTCTGCTTTCTTCTGGTTGGATAGCACTATTATTACAACACTCACATCACCATTCTAATTCGAAACAACATAGATGACACGTGCAAATTCACATGCGTCATATTAAGTGAAAAAAGGTCAAATACAATATTTTATCTACAATATGATCATAGCCATGTCAAAATTATGAGTGTAACAGGTTGACCTAACTGAAAATGTGTCTGAAGATTTTGAAACATTTACGAGGAGAAGCTGAAAAAAAAAAATAACCCGTCTTTTAAGAGCTGCAAGGATTTTCTGTCTCGTAAGAAAGTCAGCTTTCTGAACTTCTCCAGGTCAGACTAGTCCTTTGTTTTAGGAAAATCACTGAATTGTCTTAATGTTACTGAAAGGTAAAGCAAGATGCCAGCTATTATTTGGGAGGCTTGCGAAATCATAGAGACACCTTTGACTGAGAAACCAAATGCTCTCTGTGGTCATATACTTTTGTTGCCTGTGTATGAGCAGAGCATCCTGTGTTTCTTTTATCTGTGTGGGCTGAGACTGCACTGTGCCCTAACTATGGTCACCTGTGTCTGGGGTGGCCTGCAGATTATTATTTGAGCTACTGTCTCCCAGGGAAGTGATTTCCAGAAGGATAAGCAGAGAGGGTCTTTATCTCATGTGGGGAGTGTCCGGCTGGGCTGGGGTTTGGGGCTGGACTGGGCTTTCAATGATCTATCAGATCTGGTCATCTAGACTTTGAGAAGTGCTCTGATTCTGGATTATTGTTTTCTTATATTAACTTCATGCTGGTACCAAAGAGTAGGACCACATTGCTGTGAGTGAGGGTAGGGCTTGCTCTGAGAAGGAAAGGTACTGTCTCTGTCGATCGCTCTGGCAAAGAGTAGATCCACTGGGAATAGAGATGATGGTCTGGGATAAGGAGACACTTCTCGGAGACATGACTGTGGGACCTGGGTTGTAAACAAGGGAGGTAGGTTTGGCCACGCTTTCAGTTAAGGCCGGGCTGGAGGTATTTACATAAGGAGCCCCCAGAGGAAGCATTTGGACCTCATTCTAGATCTAGAGGCAAGTTTTTCTTGGTTGTAGTTTCCTTTTGTTCTTCTTGAACTATAAGTAAAGTCTTATTAGAAGTTGGAGCCTAGTCTCAACACTGCTGTGGAGAATCAAGAGAAAGGCTTCTTCTACTTTGGGGGTTCCAGACAAGAGAGGAGGCTCACATCTGCTTTCCCTCTGAGGCCAGGGTGATGGAGCCCAGACCTGGGTCCTTGGAACTGCAGCATAGGCAGGCTGCGGCAAAAGTCATATAACTGCCACCTCCCCTTTCCAATCCCTGCCTGTCTCCTACTCTCCTAGATACAAAATGGGATGGAACTTTGGAAGAGGGGGAGCCCTAAGATCTAGCACTCAAGCTGGTAAGGCTTGGAGACCTGGGCAGGCAAACACATTTGGTAAATAACAAGAAAGAAAGGGAAAAAACTAAAATTAAAATTAAAAAAAAGAAACAGATGGTAAGTGGAGAAAAAAAGAAAAAGGCAATTCTAGAGAATTATTTGCATTATTTAATTTCTATAGTTATAATATTTTTGCAATAAATCAAGACTGCATAGTGACACAATTATTGTGACTCTACTATCTACAAAGTCCCTGTACAACAAGGGGTTAATATCTGGCATTAACTTGGTCAGCTAATGTCCAATGTAAAAACTGGAGGTGTGTCATCTGCAATGATCTCTTTCACATAAACTTACATAAAATTGAATTTTTTTTCATGTCCCTGGTGGGAGTTTCTTGTGTTTTAGTTTATATTGAGTCCATTTGTGTAGTTCTAGTCTCAGCAGGGGAACATGTTGGTTGGTAAAAGGCAGCCAGCCTTAAGAGCTAAAATTACCTAATTCTTATTCTTGTAAAATGATTTAGGTCTTACTTATTTTTTAGTGTATGAAAGACATGTTCATGGTTCTAAATTAAAAGGTACCAAGGGTAAACAGTGCAAACTCTCCTTCCCATTGCTCCCTGCCTCTTCAGAGATGATTATTTACCAATTTCTTGTATTTTTTTTCTAGAGGTAATTTCTGCATATACAAGCAAATACCTGTATCTATGATGCTCTGCACATTTAAATGCTCATCTTGAGCTTGACACTCTGAGCATTTTACATGCGTTGGTCCTTCAACTCTCACAGTATACCTATGAATAGGGACTTAGGTATTATTAACATCCCCATTCTGTAGAGGAGGAAACTGAGGCTGAGAGAGAGTGGTGTGTTGGGCCGTCTTGTACCAGTCTGGAAGAACCCTTTGTTAAATTGTTAGGAAGTTTTTGATTTGGTTGACCACAGACTGATAGCTTGCAGTTGACCACACTAGGAGTGTTTGCATTTATGGAAATTGGCAAATGCTACAAATCACATTCCTTCTACCCAGAGCTGGTTGGTTAATGTTTACCAGCACACCATTTCTCAGAGAGGTCCAGTGACTTGTTCAAGTTCACGAGCTAAAGGTGGCTGAATTTGACCTCAGGCCTCTCTTGACTCCAGACCCTATGGTCTGAGCCAGGAGAAAATGAACTTGAGCTTCCCATTGCCTGTTCTGGTGACCTCCCAGCCCTTGGACTCTCCAGATCGAGGCTGCATTATGACAGTCTCTCTCGCTGTTTTTAAGCACTTTCATTGTCATGGTTAGTGTCTTAGTAGTTTGTTTCCTTCTCATCGTAAAGCTGACCCATGCTTATTGCAGACAAGCTGTAAAATGGAGAAATATATGAAGAGGTAAATAGCCACCCCTGAAATAACCGGTGCTAACATTTTGTCACCTTCTTCCGACCGTGACCTTTGTGTTTTTGATTGCTTGAACTGAACTTGATTCTTACTTGGTACTTCTGTTTTGCCTTCGGATGTTTTCCTCTTTGAGTTGTTATGATGTTTCTTAGTACCTTTCACTATGCTTGTTCATATAGGATTCCTAGCTGTGACATGGGCTGCAATTAACCCCATTTTAAAGCACTCATGTGTAGCATCAGCATATATGGTGAAAAAACGATGTAGTCAGCTTTATCCTTGAATCAGGCTCAGTGCGGCAAGAGGCTCATGATGTGAGAGGCACGAGGGAAACAAAACCAGGGGAGGAAACCACCAGTTCAGATTGCTTGATTCACAATCACTGTGATATGTGTGTCTTTTGAGTGGAATAAGGGCAAAATCACACATGCTGTTTACATTGTTATTTCTCTCCCTCTCATTTTTTTTCCACCAAGCTCGTACACAGTAGATGGACTTATGTAATTAGAATGTGCAAATGACATACTTTCTTGATAAAACAGAGCAGCCAGAGGAGCTAAGTAAAACACTGAGCCTTCTAAAATATAGAAAATCAGTTGCTCAATGATAACACATTGTTAACTTTAATTGTAATGGCTAACAGAATATTATATTTTACCTCTAGAATATGCCTGTAAGACAATATTTGTGTTTGTACGTGTTTGCATGTGAGTCTCACTATATACATAAAACCGTAATGACTAATTCTGCATCGGGTAAATGATTGGGGGTGTTGAAGAGGCGCTCTTTCCTTCACAACATTTCAATAATAAGTGACATAGAGAAATACAGGCTGTCCCAAGAGACAGAGCCTGTCCTTGGCTTTGGGCTATGCAAGCCCTGTAGGTTCTGAGCATCAGTGATACAAATTGTGCCAATCTGTTAGAACAGACCCAGGTTCCCAGTGGTTTTGTGACTGTCGCCTGCCTCTGCGTCTATTATAATGAAATGGTTCTTGGACAGCTGGGTTATCAGCAAAGAGCTATGTAGGAAGTGCCCTGCCCAATTAATCAGATGTCATTCTGACCAGATTTCTTTATCACATTGCTTCGTGGTAAACAGCAGAGTATTAATAAATGGAAATCAAAAAGAGACGAAGGAGAAAGACATCATTTTTATGTATACTTGTCTTAAGGCATATTTTTCCATTTCTGAAACTTGAAAAATAACCATCTGGAAAGAATCATATTATAGACAAGGCATGTCATGACATTTACAGCAAATATTTTTGCTGTGAGGATCAGTATTCTCTCATTGCCCCATCATCTGCCATATAATCAGATACCCATAAACTATTCAATAAATATAGAGTTCCTGCAATAAATCAATAGCACAGGGATAATATGTTTTAAGTGTTCACATTTTCCTTTGTTTATCCTTCTTTTTAAACACACATTTTTGCATCACAAACCTCCATAAACGTTTGTCTTTGTTTCTTTGTTTCTCAGCCACCCGGTCTCGGTCAAATGACATTAAACTGCACCACTGCAGAGAGATCTCTGGCATAAATAAATGTATCAGAAGGTCAAGAGGTCAAGAGCATAAATGAGGCAAAGATTTCAAAGAAATCACCGAGCAAATGATTTATAAATCATGGAAAATACTGCTCTGGCCATAAAAGAGAAATTAAATTGATACATCATGAGCTTCAGGATGCTTTGGGTTCTGGTGGGTAACTGGGTTAGAAATGGAGGAGCTTATGTCATCCTGTTGTTGGTTTGGAGCCCTGTTACAGCGGCATTTACCCCAGGACACTAAATCAGGAGGACTGAGGTTAAACTCCCCCGCCCTTCTCTTGTGTCTCCAGAAACATTTGCTTTTACCTCTGACCTGGAATTTCCACCACACCAGGCTCGACTCTGGAGTGGGGTAAGAATCGGTTCACTCTGGAGGCAGCATGATAATACCCAAGAGTGAATACGAGCCTCTCATCTGTTGGTGAAAGGCTCAGAGTCCTACCTTTGTAGAAAAGCAACAGAGAATTATAGCATCTGCCCTGGCTGGCCAAGGAACCTGTGGAACTGAGGCCTTCTGGAACATAACAGCCAAACCATCTATAGGGGAGAATAAAATGAGCTAGTCTCTGTAAAAGGAACAATACTACTTTATGCTATGATCTGTAAAGAGAATCTGTCCAGAACTTTTATAGCTTAAGAATAATACCTTCTACTCTCTGCCATATTTTCTTCAAAGACATGATGTGTAGTCATTTCTCTCTTCTTCCCCCCTCCCTGATTTCTTTTTTTTCTTTTTCTACATTTGGGAAAATATCAGATTGGAAACTGCTTGAAAGTATCTATTTCATCTCTATATGAAATGCACACAGTGATCTATACATAAAACTGAAGTAATTTCATGGGGAACTTGCCGAAAACATACTCAATTGGGAATGTCACTTCCGAGTTAAACAGATGTGAAGCAGCAAATGACACCATGAACAGCCATCAAACTTTGGAATTGATTGCTGCTCTTTATGACCTAACCGATGGGGACTTAAACTTGGGGCTAGTTTTAAAGTTTTCCTGGAAACAAATTTTGCTAATCCCACTCAATGGAAACAATATGCTGGTTCCTAGCTTGAAATACAGATCTGCGGTGATGACAGAAAAAAACCAACACACTGTGTCAAGATTCCTTTGCTCTCCCAATCCAAGGTAGGATTTCAGTGGAGCTCTAAGCTTCCTTGCTTCTCCTTTCCTTGCTCCCTCCCTCCCCACCCTCCCTCTCTTCTTCTCTCCCTCTTTCCTTCTCTCTCTTTGTTTTCTTTTCCTTTTTTTCCTTCTCAAGTTTCTCTCTTTAGCTTTCAGGTATTTGCAGGAAGAAAATCTGTTTGAGGCGGTAAATTTTGGGCTATGTGTTTTGCTTTTTAAATATCTAGGACGCTTTTTACTCAAACATTTGGGATAAGGAAAGGTTAAGACACATTTTCCCCCCCAATCTCCTTTTTCTAGTTTTCCTAAACATAGGTTATATGTTAAAGGACATTTAATCCACACCTTGCTAGTGCATTTATTCTTAAGTTATCAAAACTGGATTTCTGAGTCACCTTGCTTAATGATGTCTTTCCAATACCCTTTTTCTTGATAATTGGAAAGTTGAGCCTTGTGGCTGGGGCCACAAATCTATGTTGTGTTTGGAACTCTGGCTCCTAAGAATTGGTTGGCACTGTTTTCTTTCTTTATTCATTTTAGAAGGGTACTTTATATTCCTTATCTTGGAATCACTGTAAATACCCCAATGGGGTATCTATCCTTAGAATCATTTCTTTCCCCGAAGAGATTTGGTATAGAAAGTTGAATAGGTTAAAAAACAAACAAACAAACAAACAAAACAATTCACATAAGTTGTACTTACTTTCCTCTGCCTTTAGCTTTTTTCACATTAAAGAGAAGCTAATCTGAAAAGGAAATTGAGATTTTTGCAAAGATCTGAATGAGACTGCAAACTTTATCAATGGTTTTCCCCAATATTCTCATAGCAATTGGCTTGAATTATGTCTTCATTACTCAATAAAGGACAAAAAAGGATATTAATTCATATCTTAGCAAGAATGTATGAAGTATACATCTGGAGAGAACTTGTTAAATTTAGGGTTAGGCTAATGATTAGTTTATTTGCATTTTTCGGTGACTTGTTAGTTTTTTTTTTTTTTTTTTGCGGTATGCGGGCCTCCCACCGCTGCGGCCCCCGCCCCCACCGCGGAGCACAGGCCCCGAACGCCCAGGCTCAGCGGCCATGGCTCACGGGCCCAGCCGCTCCGCGGCACGAACCCGCGTCCCCGGCACTGGCAGGCGGACTCCCAACCACTGCACCACCAGGGAATCCCTTGTTAGGAGTTTTGAATGGTTTTCTGTTGAGCCAATTTTGGTTGCCCACTTAACCTCTTCCTTACACCATGGCTCTGGTGTTCTCAGGTATAGCTGCTCGTCTCAGAGCTGGGCTTTCATGTAGTTGGGTCTGTTGGGCCAAGAAAGAGGAGAGAGAATCTCTGCTACCACAAAATCTCTGACTTTGTTACATTTAAAGATTTTATTTGTTTTTATGGAAGTGAGCAACATGTATTACCATATTTGCCTTTTCTGGTCCACTGACTTTTGATCACGTTTCATGGATTCTTTTAGCACATGAAGTTTTGTTTGCACTGATAAAGTTGAAATCTCGAACATACAAATGGAGAGAGGGCTGAGGTACCCTATAAGCAGGCTGTGTGATGAGGTCTGCCTATTATTACATGGCTGCTATACAGTATATGACAGTGGATGACAAGCAGGGTGACAGTCTGAGCGGAGAGTAAGTGAGACAGTAATTCAGAAACACTAGTTTGATAAGGCAAAAAGAAACAAACAAACCCCAAACATAAATATTCCTTACTGGTTCCAGCATGGAATTTCTTTATTAATACTCTCTGATTTAAGTGATATCAGATATAATTCCTCAGGGCCTATTTTAAAGAATAGAGAAGAATCTTTTGTATTTAGTTCATGGACAGAAGACTGTGATATAAGAGTTCGTGACGTTTAATTTTTTCTTTCGTTGTTTGAATATCTGCTTCCTCAATTTCCCTTTGTCCCACTGACAATGTAATTTGTAGTGAAAGCGATTGGGAGCGTGGTCTCTGCAGTTAAGAGTTCAAATCCTGCCTCAGCTACAAGCTAACTGATTTTACACAAGCTACCTGACCTCTCCTTGCCTCAGTTCTGTTCTCTGTAAAATGGTGAAGACAGTATTACCCACCATGTAGAGTCATTGTGAGATTCAAGTACGTGAAAAGCAGAGTTCTTGGCACAGGGTGAATTAACACTTACTAAACGTTTGCTGCTGCTATTATTACTGTTGCTGTTGAGCACACACCTTTTACATAGACAGGTTAAGGCAAACTGGGATGGCCTATGCTCACATGATTCTAACCTGGCTGGATGTTAATTACTAAAAGTACTAAAACGAATTAAGGCTCTGAGACCTCCAGAGGCAAACCTAAGGTGAAGCACTTGGTTAGTATGGGGTAGTACCTGTGTAAGCATGATTATTTTACAGTTAAGAAAAATGGAAATATGCAGGGAAAATCTGATACTGAGGGAAGAACAGTAGATTATAAGTTGGAAAATTAAAAAAAAAAAACCAACCAAACACAAACATATGACCTTGGGCTTATCACATGTCCTTGAATCTCATCAGCCAAATGAGAATGGGAGTGATGAGACCCACTCTGTGTATTTCCCAGGGTTACTAAGGGATCTGAGTAGAAGAAGCTCGGGCACAGGAAAGCACTCTGGAAAAATGAATGTGCTGTTCAGGCAGGAGGTGATGCATGTTGAATGACAGAGCAGGCTCTTGCCCATCAATCCTGCACTTCCGCTGCTGCTGTTACCGCTCCAGTACGGGATGCTGGAGGATGGCCTGACGGCAAATTCCAGGGCACGCACGTGGTTTGCTGATTGCGCTGGTGCCTGCTGTGCAAAAGAAACCAGGGTGCATTTTTATGTGTCAATTCCAGACAGACAGATAGTTTTGCTTTGGAAATAAAGAGGCTTTCCTGGGTGGAATGGAACAAATGCTTAGACCCCAAATCCTTCTAAACAGCATCCAAATGGTCAAAGCTTGTGCCCTTTGAGGTCTGAGTGATACCTAGCAATTTTGTGACAGTCTATTCCTTAGGCAGAGTCGCAGAGTTCAGCAGCCACCCCCTACGGTCCTGGCAAAGGCAGTTTCCAAAAAATGCCAGAATAGAGAGGAGTTAATATACAGTGCGGAAGAGGAAAGGCCTAGGGAGTCCAGATCCAGGCCAGGAGACCGCTTTCAACAACGAGAGAGAGACGGGGTGTGGGGTGGGTGGGGGAGGATTGGGGGGGAGGGGGGGAGAGAGAGAGAGAGAGAGAGAGAGCGCGCACACACCTGCAAGGCACAGAACTAGGAGGACCAGAAATCTCACCTATACCACCAATCCAGATGCAGAAATAAGAGGAGGGGGCCTGGTTGGGGCCCTAATCCATCACTCAGCTTGGCGCGGGCAGGGAAGTCACGAGCCTGGCACCAGCCGCTGTGCTCCGGGGCCGCCTCCCCCCCTTGGGTGGCAGAAGGGCTGCAGGCTGAACCGTGACGTCCTGGGCCTGTGCTCCTCAACAGATGGCACTGTAAATCTGAAATATTCCACAGGAGAAAGACAAATGGGAATCGGCCAAGAAGGCTCGGAGCCTGGCATACGGAGTGAAATAAATAGAGGCCCGGCATCCTTATGGGGCCGTTCCTTCCTCCTGCTCTTAAATATCACACTTCTGAAGTCATCTCCCACTGGAACTCCCAGCAGCTGAATAGGTTCATAAACACAGTTCTCTCTGGGCAGAGGGAAACTGAGAACTAAGGCGGTTACCCTGATGCTTCCAGCCCACACTTAGGTCTGGGGACTGAACTTTTGAATGATTTCATCTGAGACCCCACTCTGGCCGATGACTCTCTGCACTTACCCCCTGCCCCATCATTGAGATAAAAACAATCCCTTCCCTAATCTTCTCGAATATTTGCTGACTGTGTGCTATATCCCTAGTCATTTATGCCTCCTTTATTGACCACCTCCTTGTTTTCATACACTGCGCTTGTGACTGAGGCCACAGACACAAATGATGGTAACTTGCCTTCAAGTTCTAGTTCACTGTCATGGACAGGTATTAAACAGGCTTATGAAACCAAAGAAAATGGTTAAAGGGCTCATTCTGCCCTTTAGCAGAGAGAGAAGCTCTTAATGTACTGATAAGATTTGGAGTCCAGTTATTATCCTATCAGTGTTTTAATGAGCCCATTTATGACAACTTTCAACAGAAGTGTTTCAGAATCTCTGGTTTGAGACTGATGTATATAGTTTAAAAATATTCCGAACGTTTTTATAGTATGCTTACAGAAAATAAAGTGCATCTCTTACTGATTATGCTGCAGCTCTGCCTGCCTTCTTGAACGCCAACTGCTTTGTTGCCTCTGGATCTTCAGGCACCCTGTTCCAGTTTCAGTGAGTGCTCTGCCCCTGTACCCTGTATGGTGGCCTCATTGCAGGCTCTCATGCATCAGCATAAATAGCATTTCTCCAGGGAGGCAGGATGTTGTAGTGGCTGAGTGAACTCGGCAGCAGTCCTGCCAGGATCGAAATTTGAATCTGCTACTTGCTAGCTATGTGATGTTAGGCAGATTACTTACCTGTTAATCAGTTTGCCCATTTAAAAAATGTGGGTTGATACGATAGCTACCCCATAAGATGGTTAGGAGATTTAAATTAGAAAATATGGGAAGTATTTACAGTAGCACTCAATAAGCATTAATTTTTATTGTTCCCTCACTATCATATCTAAGTAGACTCCCTCCTGACACTTCGTTACTCTCTTCTCTTTTTTGGTATGGCACACATAGCTACAGCAATCATGTAAGGCAATTCTTTGTTTATTTGCCTGTTAATTATCTGTCTTCTCCAGTACGCTGTAAGCTCCACAAGGCTCTTTTATTAAACAAAGTATCCCCAGCACCTAGTATAGTACTTGGATATAGTAGATGCCCCATGAGTATTTGTGTTTTTTTAAAAATTTTTAATTTATTTTTGGCTGTGTTGGGTCTTCATTGCTACACATGGGCTTTCTCTAGTTGTGGCGAGCGGGGGCTACTCTTTGTTGTGGTGCGCAGGCTTCTCGTTGGGTGGCTTCTCTTGTTGCGGAGCACAGGCTCTAGGTGCAAGGGCTTCAGTAGTTGCAGTGTGTGTGCTCTAGGGAGCGTGGGCTTAGTTGCTCCGTGGCATGTGGGATCTTCCCGGACCATCGAACCCGGGTCCCCTGCATTTGCAGGTGGATTCTTAACCACTGCGCCATCAGGGAAGTCCCATAAATATTTGTGGAACAAGAGAATGAATGAACAAATAAACGCAAGCTCAACCAAAACATCCTTGGATGATGGGCATATATGGAAAATAAAGTGAGAAAGTTTCGTAGTGGATGTGAATTTTTTTTTAAGTTGTGGATGGATCTTTGAAATATGCTGCTTGGAAATCATTCTGTCGTGGTTTCCTAACAATGGAGAGTTCTGATTGCCAGACAGAATTTCACAAATTTTCCCATGTCATAATGGGCTACTGGAGATTTTCTACTGGGACAATTATGAAATATAACATGTCCCCAAAGGGAAAATGATATCTGGATCTTTTTCGGATACAGGTAGGAAGGTTTCATTGAATCTTCCTAATGAAAATCAATCACCTAAAAATGAAATTAAGTTGATGGCATCTAACTATTCAATCCAACTTGCTTATTAGCAAAAGCACCCAATCCACGACCGGGATCCCTGTTGCTAAGTTGCCTCAAAAAACAAATTGATTAATGGATTTTCTTTTTCCTAATGGCCTTTCAAGTAAGCAGGTCAAGTAACTACGATTTCATTAGGGCCCCTCTAGTCAGTGATAGCTGTGCAATTTGGTTCCAAACACCCAATTTATAGATTGGCCTAAGCCCCACAGAATTGATTGTGTTGGCAGGATTTTAGAAGTCTGTGCATTGTCATTAACTATCCTTAAGGAATTTGGGGTCAGGAAGGGGAGTAGGAAGCTCTGCTGAGAAGCAAACACTTGCCCATTTCAGTGAAATGAAGCACACTCCCTCTTTTACCCTAAAATCAAAATCACAATATATATATTAAAATTGTGTATTAATGTCACTATTTTTTATATGAACTTCTTAAGTGGAGAATTGGGAACCAGCAAGATATAGTCATACATTGATGAGAGATTTGGAAATAACAAAGGGGATGATAGTGAAACCTAGAGGCTGAAATTTGATATGGAAAAGTATTTTTGGTAAACGGTCAAGTCTTCAACTGACCTCTTCATTTTGGTACCAGTAAGACTGTAAGGGGTTATAATATTAGGATGGTAAAACTAAAGATAAACATATATTTATCTATATACATATATGTATCTCTATATCTGTGTCTGTTATCTAAGTTTATATCCATGTCTGTGTATATCTATATCATCTATCTATATATAATGGTGGCTCATATTGTGAACCAATATAGTAGGTATATATAAAATACACTTATTTTATATAGTAGCAGGGAACTGAAACTGGGAAGATAGCTCAAAGACCAGTGATGGAAAATTAGGACCAAGGAAGTAACTGTAGGTGAAGAAACCCGAGTTGCCACAACCAAAGGTACTCAATGTAGGTAATACCTGGAGGATCCAGAGGAACTTAATTATATAAGATAACCCAATATCTGAAACAGTTTCAGAAATTATAGTTTTCCTCTGAATTTCCAGGTTTGGTTGAAAATCAATAAATAATGACCAAGGTAGCTTTCTTTAAAGGATAGACAGTGTCAAGTGCATTTTTTTTTCATTTAATTTTTATTAAAACGTTTTTTTAAACATCTTTATTGGAGTATATTTGCTTTACAATGGTGTGTTAGTTTCTGCTTTATAACAAAGTGAGTCAGCTATACATAAACATATATCCCTATATCCCTTCCTCTTGCGTCTCCCTCCCACCCTCCCTATCCCACTGCTCTGGGTGGTCACGAAGTACCCAGCTGATCTCCCTGTGCTATGCAGCTGCTTCCCACTAGCTATCTATTTTACATTTGGTAGTGTATGTATGTCCATGCCACTCTCACTTCGTCCCAGCTTACCCTTTCTCCTCCCTGTGTCCTGAAGTCCATTCTCTATGTCTGCGTCTTTATACCTGTCCTGCCCCTAGGTTCATCAGAACCATTTTTTTTCTTAGAATCCATATATATGTGTTAGCATATGGTATTTGTTTTCCTCTTTCTGACTTAGTATGACAGACTCTAGGTCCATCCACCTCACTACAAATAACTCAGTTTCGTTTCTTTTTATGGCTGAGTAATATTCCATTGTATATATGTGCCACATCTTCTTTATCCATTCATCTGTCGATGGATACTTAGGTTGATTCCATGTCCTGGCTATTGTAAATAGAGCTGCAATGAACATTGTGGTACATGACTCTTTTTTTTTTTGCGGTACGCGGGCCTCTCACTGTTGTGGCCTCTTCCATTGCAGAGCACAGGCTCCAGACACGCAGTCTCAGCGGCCATGGCTCATGGGCCTAGCTGCTCCGTGGCATGTGGGATCTTCCCGGACCGGGACATGAACCCGTGTCCCCTGCATCGGCAGGCAGACTCTCAACCAATGTGCCACCAGGGAAGCCCACATGACGCTCTTTGAATTACGGTTTTCTCAAGGTATATGCCCAGTAGTGGGATTGCTGGGTTGTATGGTAATTCTATATTTAGTTTTTTAAGGAACCTCCATACTGTTCTCCATAGTGGCTGTATCAATTTACATTCTCACCAACAATGCAAAAGGGTTCCCTTTTCTCCACACCCTCTCCAGCATTTATTGTTTGTAGATTTTTTGATGGCCATTCTGACTGGTATGAGGTGATACCTCATTGTAGTTTTGATTTACATTTCTCTAATGATTAGTGATGTTGAGCATCCTTTTATGAGTTTGTTGACAATCTGTATATCTTCTTTGGAGAAATGTCTGTTTAGGTCTTCTGCCCATTTTTGGATTGGGTTGTTTGGTTTTCTAATATTGAGCTGCATGAGCTGTTTATAAATTTTGGAGATTAATCCTTTGTCCATTGATTCTTTGGCAAATATTTTCTCCCGTTCTGAGGGTTGTCTTTTTATCTTGTTTCTGGTTTCCTTTGCTGTGCAAAAGCTTTGAAGTTTCATTAGGTCCCATTTGTTTATTTTTGGTTTTACTTCCCTTACTCTAGGAGGTGGATCAAAAAAGATCTTGCTGTGATTTATGTCAAAGAGTGTTCTTCCTATGTTTTCCTCAAAGAGTTTTATAGTGTCCGGTCTTACATTTAGGCCTTTAATCTATTTTGAGTTTATTTTTGTGTATGGTGTTAGGGAGTGTTCTAATTTCATTCTTTTACATGTAGCTGTCCAGTTTTCCCAGGACCATTTATTGATGAGGCTGTCTTTTCTCCATTGTATATCCTTGCCTCCTTTGTCATAGATTAGTTGACCATAGGGGCGTGGGTTTATCTCTGGGCTTTCTATCTTGTCCATTGATCTATGTTTCTGTTTTCATGCCAGTACCATATTGTCTTGATTACTGTAGCTTTGTAGTATAGTCTAAAGTCAGGGAGTCTGATTCCTCCAGCTCCGTTTTTTTCCCTCAAGACTGCTTTGGCTATTTGGGGTCTTTTTGTCTCCATACAAATTTTAAGATTTTTGTTCTAGTTCTGTAAAAAATGCCATTGGTAATGTGATAGGGATTGCATTGAATCTGTAGATTGCTTTGGGTAGTACAGTCATTTTCACAATATTGATTCTTCCAATCCAAGAATGTGGTATATCTCTCCATCTGTTGGTATCACCTTTAATTTCTTTCATCAGTGTCTTACAGTGTTCTACATACAGGTCCTTTGTCTTAGGTAGGTTTATTCCTAGGTATTTTATTCTTTTTCTTGCAGTGGTAAATGGGAGTGTTTTCTTAATTTCTCTTTCAGATTTTTCATCATTAGTGTATAGGAATGCAAGTGATTTCTGTGCATTAATTTTGTATCCTGCTACTTTACCAAATTCATTGACTAGCTCTAGTAGATTTCTGGTAGCATCTTTGGGATTGTCTATTTTTGTATCATGTCATCTGCAAACAGTGACAGCTTTACTTCTTCTTTTCCAATTTGGATTCCTTTTATTTCTTTTTCTTTTCTGATTGCTGTGGCTAAAACGTCCAAAACTATGTTGAATAAGAGTGGTGAGAGTGGGCAACCTTGTCTTGTTCCTGATCTTAGTGAAAATGCTTTCAGTTTTTCACCATTGAGAATGATGTTGGCTGTGGGTTTGTCATATATGGCCTTTATTATGTTGAGGAAAGTTCCGTCTATGCCTACTTTCTGGAGGGTTTTTATCATAAATTGGTGTTGAATTTTGTCGAAAGCTTTCTCTGCATCTATTGAGATGATCATATGGTTTTTCTCCTTCAATCTGTTAATATGGTTTATCACATTGATTATTTTGCGTATATTGAAGAATCCTTGCATTCCTGGAATAAACCCCACTTGATCATGGTGTATGATCCTTTTAATGTGCTGTTGGATTCTGTTTGCAAGTATTTTGTTGAGGATTTTTGCATCTATGTTCATCAGTGATATTGGCCTGTAGTTTTCTTTCTTTGTGACACCCTTGTCTGATTTTGGTATCAAGGTGATGGTGGCCTCGTAGAATGAGTTTGGGAGTGTTCCTCCCTCTGCTATATTTTGGAACAGTTTGAGAAGGATAGGTGTTAGCTCTTCTCTAAATGTTTGATAGAATTAGCCTGTGAAGCCATCTGGTCCTGGGCTTTTGTTTGTTGGAAGATAGTTAATCACAGTTTAAATTTCAGTGCTTGTGATTGGTCTGTTCATATTTTCTATTTCTTCCTGATTCAGTCTTGGCAGGTTGTGCATTTTTAAGAATTTGTCCATTTCTTCCAGGTTGTGCATTTTATTGGCATATAGTTGCTTGTAGTAATCTCTCATGATCTTCTGTATTTCTGCAGTGTCAGTTGTTACTTCTCCTTTTTCATTTCTAATTCTATTGATTTGAGTCTTCTCCCTCTTTTTCATGATGAGTCAGGCTAATGGTTTCTCCATTTTGTTTATCTTCTCTGAGAACCAGCTTTTAGTTTTATTGATCTTTGCTATCGTTTCCTTCATTTCTTTTTCATTTATTTCTGATCTGATTTTTATGATTTCTTCCTTCTGCTAACTTTGGGGGTTTTTTTGTTCTTCTTTCTCTAATTGCTTTAGGTGCAATGTTAGGTTGTTTATTCGAGATGTTTCCTGTTTTTTAAGGTCGGATTGTATTGCTATAAACTTCCCTCTTAGAACTGCTTTTGCTGCATCCCATAGATTTTAGGTCATTGTGTCTCCATTGTCATTTGTTTCTAGGTATTTTTTAATTTCCTCTTTGATTTCTTCAGTGATCACTTCGTTATTAAGTAGTGTGTTGTTTAGCCTCCATGTGTTTGTATTTTTTACAGATCTTTTCCTGTAACTGATATCTAGTCTCATAGCGTTGTGGTCGGAAAAGATACTTGAAACAATTTCAATTTTCTTAAATTTACCAAGGCTTGATTTGTGACCCAAGATATGATCTATCCTGACAAATGTTCCATGAGCATTTGAGAAGAGAGTGTATTCTGTTGTTTTTGGATGGAATGTCCTATAAATATCAATTAAGTCCATCTTGTTTAATGTGTCATTTAAAGCTTGTGTTTCCTTATTTATTTTCATTTTGGATGATCTGTCCATTGGTGAAAGTGGGGTGTTAAAGTCCCCTACTATGATTGTGTTACTGTCGATTTCCCCTTTTATGGCTGTTAGCATTTGCCTTATGTATTGAGGTGCTCCTGTGTTGGGTGCATAAATATTTACAATTGTTATATCTTCTTCTGGGGTTGATCCCTTGATCATTATGTAGTGACCTTCTTTGTCTCTTGTAGTAGTCTTTATTTTAAAGTCTATTGTCTGATTTGAGAATTGCTACTCCAGCTTTCTTTTGATTTCCGTTTGCATGGAATATGTTTTTCCATCCCCTCACTTTCAGGCTGTATGTGTCCCTAGGTCTGAAGTGGGTCTCTTGTAGACAGCACATATACAGGTCTTGTGTTTGTGTCCATTCAGCCAGTTCATACCTTTTGGTTGGAGCACTTAATCCATTTACATTTAAGGTAATTATCAGTATGTATGTTCCTATTACCATTTTCTTAATTGTATTGGGTTTGTTATTGTGGGTCTTTTCCTTCTCTTGTGTTTCCTGCCTAGAGCAGTTCCTTTAGCATTTATTGTAAAGCTGATTTGGTGGTGCTGAATTCTCTTAGCTTTTGCTTGTCTGTAAAGCTTTTAATTTCTCCGTTGAATCTGAATGAGACCACTGCTGGGTAGCAAAGTCTTGCTTGTAGGTTTTTCCCTTTCATCACTTTAAATATGTCCTACCAGTCCCTTCTGACTTGCAGAGTTTCTGCTGAAAGATCAGCTGTTAACCTTATGGGGATTCCCTTGTATGTTATTTGTTGCTTTTCCCTTGCTGCTTTTAATATTTTTTCTTTGTATTTAATTTTTTAATAGTTTGATTAATATGTGTCTTGGCTTGTTTCTGCTTGGATTTATCCTGTATGGAACTCTCTGTGCTTCCTGGACTTGGTTGACTATTTCCTTTCCCATATTAGGGAAAGTTTCAACTGTAATATTTTCAAATACTTTCTCAGTCCCTTTCTTTTTCTCTTCTTTTTAGACTCCTGTAGTTCAAATGTTGGTGCCTTTAATGTTGTCCCAGATGTCTCTGAGACTGTTCTCAATTCTTTTCAGTCTTTTTTCTTCTGCCTTGCAGTAGTTATTTCCACTGTTTCATCTTCCAGGTCACTTATCTGTTCTTCTGCCTCAGTTATCCTTTCTTTGATTCCTTCTAGAGAATTTTTAATTTCACTTATTGTGTTGTTCATCATTGTTTGTTTGCTGTTTAGTTCTTCTAGGTCCTTGTTAAACGTTTCTTGTATTTTCTCTATTCTATTTCCAAGATTTTGGATCATCTTTACTATCATTACTCTGAATTCTTTTTCAGGTAGACTGCCTATTTCCTCTTCATTTGTTTGGTCTGGTGGGTTTTTACCTTGCTCCTTCATCTGCTGTGTGTTCCTCTGTCTTGTCATTTTGCTTAACTTACTGTGTTTGGCGTCTCCTTTTTGCAGGCTGCAGGTTCGTAGTTCCCGTTTCTTTTGGTGTCTGCCCCCAGTAGCTAAGGTTGGTTCAGTGGGTTTTGTAGGCTTCCTGGTGGAGGGGACTAGTGCCTGTGTTCTGGTGGATGAGGCTGGGATATTGCCTTTCTGGTGGGCAGGACCGTGTCCGGTGGTGTGTTTTGGTGTGTCTGTGACCTTATGATTTTAGTCAGCCTCTCTGCTAATGGGTGGGTTTGTGTTCCTGTCTTGTTAGTTGTTTGGCATAGGGTGTCCAGCAGTGTAGCTTGCTGATTGTTGAGTGGAGCTGGGTTTTAGCGTTGAGATGGAGATCTCTGGGAGAGCTTTCACCACTTGATATTTCATGGATTTGGGAGGTCTCTGATGGACCAGTGTCCTGAACTCGGCTCTCTCACCTCAGAGGCACAAGCTTGACACCCAGCTGGAGCACCAAGACCCTGTTAGCCACACGGCTCAGAAGAAAAGGGAGGAATAAACAAATAAATAAATAAACAAATAAATGTTATTAAAAGTAATTAAAAAAATTTTAAAATGAAAGAAGAGAGCAACTGAGCGAAAAAACAAATCCACCAATGATAACAAGTGCTAAAAACTATACTAAAAAAAAAAAAAACCAAAGAAAAGCCCCAAAAAACAAACAAAAAATGGACAGACAGAACCCTAGGACAAATTGTTAAAGCAAAGCTATACAGACAAAATTACACAAGGAAGCATACAGATACATGCTCACAAAAAGACAAAAGGTGAAAAAAAATATATCGTTGCTCCCAAAGTCCACTGCCTCAATTTTGGGATGATTCGTTGTCTATTCAGGTATTCCAGAGATTTAAGGTAAATCACGTTGATTGTGGAGATACAATGTGCAGCTCCTGAGGCTGCTGGGAAAGATTTCCCTTTCTCTTCTTTATCCACACAGCTCCTAGGGTTCAGCTTTGGATTTGGCCCCGCCTCTGCATGTAGGTCATTTGAGGGTGTCTGTTCTTTGCTCAGACAGGACGGGGTTAAAGTAGCAGCTGATTCGGGGGCTCTGGCTCACTCAGGAGGGTGCAGTATGGGGCGAGCCTGCGGCGGCAGAGGCCGGTGAGACGTTGCAATAGCCTGAGGCATGCCGTGTGTTTTCCCGGGGAAGTTGTCCCTGGATCACGGGACCCTGGCAGTGGCGGGCTGCACAGGCTCCTGTGAGGGGTGTGTGGACAGTGACCTGTGCTCACACACAGGCTTCTTGGTGGCGGCAGCAGCAGCCTTAGCGTTTCATGCTCATCTCTGGGATCTGCGTTGATAGCCCCGGCTCACGCCCATCTCTGGAGCTTGTTTAGGCGGTGCTCTGAATCCCCTCTCCTCGTGCACCCCGAAACAATGGTCTCTTGCCTCTTAGGCAGTTCCAGACTTTTCCCCGGACTCCCTCCCGGCTAGCTGTGATGCACTAGCCCCCTTCAGGCTGTGTTCACGCCGCCAACCCCAGTCGTCTCCCTGGGATCTGACCTCTGAAGCCCGAGCCTCAGCTCCCAGCCCCAACCTGTCCCGGCGGGTGAGCAGAAAAGCCTCTCGGGCTGGTGAGTGCTGGTCGGCACCGATCCTCTGTGCTGGAATCTCTCTGCTTTGCCCTCTGCACTTCTGTTGCTGTGCTCTCTTTCGTGGCTTCAAAGCTTCCTCCCCGACCACCGCCCCCCCCACCGTCTCCTCCAGTGAAGGGGCTTCCTAGTGTGTGGAAACTTTTCCTCCTTCACAGCTCCCTCCCAGTGGTGCAGGTCCCGTCCTTATTCTTTTGTCTCTGTTTTTTCTTTTTTCTTTTGCCCTGCCCGTGTACATGGGGAGTTTCTTGCCTTTTGGGAAGTCTGAGATCCTCTGTCAGCATTCAGTAGGTGTTCTGTAGGAGTTGTTCCACATGTAGGTGTATTTCTGATGTGTTTGTGGGGAGGAAGGCGATCTCCACGTCTCACTCCTCCGCCATCTTGAAGGTCTCCGATGATGCATCTTCAGAAACAAATTTGGTTCAGAAATTCATGGTGTGAAGTAGATAAAACAGAGCTGGTCTGAATGAATGTCGTCTGTCCCATCCCTTGGGAGTACCTGAGACATCTTTGAGTAGCTCTTAGGGCTCCAAATTTGGCAACACCTCTGTGGTTCAGTGGCAGAACTTGTTAAAAAGTTAACCATCTGGCACCATCTGCCCTGTGAGGCTTGAGGCGGGGGCTGTAACTGAGTGAATCAAGAGCCACATGAGCAGGAAGGTGAATCATGTACACAGGTCCCAGGTGGGTTATACTATTCTGTAAGAAGCATTCTCTTAACCCTTTGAGATTAAACTAATTAAAGAAAGCGAGAGTCAAACAATGATATTTGAGTTCATACAGATCTCCTAACTGTAACTGTAACTGTCATAAAGAAAGAAAGAGAAAGAAAGAAAGAAAGTGTGTTCTAGGGATAAAGGGAAGATTGGCTCAAAGTGTACATTTGGGTCCTCTGTAATGTATCCATTTTCTCTGCTTTCCCCATTCCTAGAAAAAAATTTCTTCCCCTTCCTTAATTTTTCCTTTTATCAGTGTGGGCTAGAAAAAAAGGGGAGTGATTAAGCAGGAAGAAAAATGGAAAAGAGACATTATGATGTAAGAGCCTAAAATTACAGCCCAGAATTATAAAATTTTGCGTTTAATTCCCAGTGTTGCCCTATAGTCACTGTGTGATTTTGAGGGAGTGATTCAATCTCTCTGTGACTCAGTTTCCTCAGTGGTAAAGCAGGAATGATATTTATGGCAGGTGCTCAAATACATCACTGAGGGAACTAGATGAGATCTAAATAGTTTTGCCTCAGGCATGGTATATTGTCAGGACTTGGTAAACATTGGTGTTTACTATTTTCATTAGTACTACAATTGTATTATTGTCAAGAGGGGAATAAATGCAAGAGAACGAATACGGAACTTTTCCGAGGGCAAACCTATCAATCTTTTGCTTTTAGTAGCCTTCCTTAGAATGTTCACATTTTCTAAAGTACTTGCTTTTTTTAAAAAATCTTTTTGATGGTTATTTAATAATAATACTAATAATGATAATTCTCTCATTCATACAGCATGGTGAAATTGTCAAAGTTGGACTGAATTATTTTGTAGAGTTTTTTGTTTGTTTGTTTTAACAATCTCATGCTCTACTGACTGAGACACCTGGGCTATACAGTTTTGTTTTTTTTTAAATGTAAGTATTTGAATTTTCACAGCTTTCTTGAATTAGTGATTTATTCAACAAGTACTTGTTGAGTGGCTGTTATGTGCCAGCACTGTTCTAGTCACTTGGGAAACACAAAACAAAGATCCATGCTGTGAGGCCTAGCTAAACCCAAGATAACATAATCGTAAGTCATATTGTATGTTAGAAGGTAAATGCTATGGAAAAAGAGAAAAAGAGCAGGGCAAGGGGAGTTGGAATCACAGAGGCTGGATTTTGTTTTGTTTTATTTTTAGTCACCAAATGCAACCCTTTGAACTCTGTGGGGCAGGCCCTAGTGTCTAGGGAAAGAGAACTAGATGCTGAAAGAGCTGATGTTTCGACCACTCTTTCCTGATTCTCTGTTCTATTGCCTTCCAGTGGGTCAGCTTTCCCTATTCCAGAAGCCTGATTTCTACCTGCTACCAATCCCAGCAAATCCACTTTTTGACAGGCCAGAAACAGGCCCATCCAATTATTCCCACCCACAGCCCAGCCGGAGGCAGATGAAAAGTGACATTCCGGATCGTGAACAATTCCTCTCCTCCCTGTGATTTTCTAGGATTACAGGCAAATGAGAGAACTCCATCTGGATGTTAGGTGGAGGCCTCTGGGTTTTCTAGCCCCTCTTGTAGGAATTCCAGCTTTCATTCCCAGGTGAGCTGCCAGAACACTCAAGTGTAAGGTAGCATTATCATTAATCTCCCAACCAGGGGTCCTATTAATGTGTCACTGAAACAACCTGTTTTCTTATACCTGTTCCCACCCCTTTCATATACTGGACATGTGTCAAAAAAATCAAAGGCCATGCATATCTTATCTTACATTAGGAGGAGTCATGGCAGGACAGTCATGTCAAAAAGAATCGACTTATTGTCAACGTTTCTAATCTAACAATGTTAATGGAACCTTTAGACATCATTTCTCCTCATTTGTTTCTTAGATGCCTATCAAGGAGACAGTTGCAAGAGAGTTTCCAAGCTCTGGGGAGCCCTGTGTATGTGTATTAAATGACAGCACTCTAGGCTGCTTATTATAAAGGGATACAGGGGTAGGTGGGAGGATTGAGATCTTGGGGAGAAATCGTGCTTTTGGCAGGATGCCAAGGTAGTGAGAGACTCCAAGCAAGACTTCAGGCTCCAAGGTTAGCTATTGTTTCTCCTCTCTCCTGTCCTCTTCTCCAAAATTTTGCAGCACTACATAACAAATATATATACTGAGGGAAGATTGCCTTTAAGACAGTTCCCAGTAGTATTTTAGATACCTTTCTCCCTTAATTCATACACGTAGTTTAGTTTTTTTTTCCTGAGGCAGAAGAGGAAATAGGGGAAGAAACCATTGGCTGGAGAATTTTCTAGGGCCTTCAGGAAGTATCTGGTGCTGGGTAGGGGGATATGCAGGTCAGGGCTGATCTTGGAGGAACCAGCTCCCAGATAACATGCTGTTGGCCATCCAGTACTGATCAGTAGTAACGAGATGACAGGTTGATATTAGTGAATAAATCAATAAGCCATTTCCCCATGTGGAGGTTACACAAATGCCTTGTCCTAACAGCATGAAACTATTGGAGTTTTTCTTGGAAATGCCCAGAGGCTTTTACAGTAAGTCTCTTTCACATATGGATAATTCATCCTTCTTTCTCTTAAGACACTATGAATGTGCTCCTTAGGTCTGTAGTCTTTTTTTTTTTTTAACATCTTTATTGGAGTATAATTGCTTTACAATGGTGTGTAAGTTTCTGCTTTATAACAAAGTGAATCAGTTATACATATGTTCCCATATCTCCCCTTTTCCGTCTCCCTCCCTCCCTCCCTCCCACCCTCCCTATCCCACCCCTCTAGGTGGTCACAAACCACCGAGCTGATCTCCCTGTGCTATGCGGCTGCTTCCCACTAGCTATCTCTTATATGTTTGGTAGTGTATATATGTCCATGCCACTCTCTCACTTTGTCACAGCTTACCCTTCCCCCTCCCCATATCCTCAAGTCCATTCTCTAGTAGGTCTGTGTCTTTATTCCTGTCTTACCCCTAGGTTCTTCATGACCTTTCTTTTTTTTTTTTTTCTTAGATTCCATATATATGTGTTAGCATACGGTATTTGTTTTTCTTTCTGACTGACTTCACTCTGTATGACAGACTCTAGGTCCATCCACCTCACTACAGATATCTCAATTTCGTTTCTTTTTATGGCTAATATTCCATTGTATATATGTGCCACATCTTTATCCCTTCATCTGATGATGGACACTTAAGTTGCTTCCATGTCCTGGCTATTGTAAATAGAGCTGCAGTGAACATTTTGGTACATGACTCTTTTTGAATTATGGTTTTCTCGGGGTATATGCCCAATAGTGGGATTGCTGGGTCGTATGGTAGTTCTATTTTTAGTTTTTTAAGGAACCTCCATACTGTTCTCCATAGTGGCTGTATCAATTTACATTCCCACCAACAGTGCAAGAGGATTCCTTTTTCTCCACACCCTCTCCAGCATTTGTTTCTAGATTTTTTGATGATGGCCGTTCTGACCGGTGTGAGATGATATCTCATTGTAGTTTTGATTTGCATTTCTCTAATGATTAATGATGTTGAGCATTCTTTCATGTGTTTGTTGGCAATCTGTATATCTTCTTTGGAGAAATGTCTTTTTAGGTCTTCGGCCCATTTTTGGATTGGGTTGTTTGTGTTTTTGTTATTGAACTGCATGAGCTGCTTGTAAATCTTGGAGATGAATCCTTTGTCAGTTGCTTCATTTGCAAATATTTTCTCCCATTCTGAGGGTTGTCTTTTGGTCTTGTTTATGGTTTCCTTTGCTGTGCAAAAGCTTTTAAGTTTCATTCGGTCCCATTTGTTTATTTTTGGTTTTATTTCCATTACTCTAGGAGGTGGGTCAGAAAGGATCTTGCTGTGATTTATGTCATAGAGTGTTCTGCCTATGTTTTCCTCTAAGAGTTTGATAGTTTCTGGCCTTACATTTAGGTCTTTAATCCATTTTGAGTTTATTTTTGTGTATGGTGTTAGGGAGTGATCTAATCTCATACTTTTACATGTACCTGTCCAGTTTTCCCAGCACCACTTATTGAAGAGGCTGTCTTTTCTCCACTGTATATTCTTGCCTCCTTTATCAAAGATAAGGTGACCATATGTGCGTGGGTTTATCTCTGGGCATTCTATCCTGTTCCATTGATCTATATTTCTGTTTTTGTGCCAGTACCATACTGTCTTGATTACTGTAGCTTTGTAGTATAGTCTGAAGTCAGGGAGCCTGATTCCTCCAGCTCCATTTTTCGTTCTCAAGGTTGCTTTGGCTATTCGGGGTCTTTTGTGTTTCCATACAAATTGTGAAATTTTTTGTTTTAGTTCTGTGAAAAATGCCAGTGGTAGTTCGATAGGGATTGCATGGAATCTGTAGATTGCTTTGGGTAGTAGAGTCATTTTCACAATGTTGATTCTTCCAATCTAAGAACACGGTATATCTCTCCATCTATTTGTATCATCTTTAATTTCTTTCATCAGTGTCTTATAATTTTCTGTATACAGGTCTTTTGTCTCCTTAGGTAGGTTTATTCCTAGATATTTTATTCTTTTTGTTGCAGTGGTAAATGGGAGTGTTTTCTTAATTTCACTTTCAGATTTTTCATCATTAGTGTATAGGAATGACAGAGATTTCTGTGCATTAATTTTGTATCCTGCTACTTTACCAAATTCATTGATTAGCTCTAGTAGTTTTCTGGTAGCATCTTCAGGATTCTCTATGTATAGTATCATGTCATCTGCAAACAGGGACAGCTTAGGTCTGTAGTCTTAATCAAGCCCACTCAAAGGCAGTTGAACTTTGTCCAGTCAGCATGATTCAGCAAGATACAACTGTCAACTGTGTGCAAAGTACTTTCATAGGCTTCAGGGGCTACTCGCTATTTGGGGAAATGCTCAGCACCAAACACCTTCTCCATGGGGATCCCTCCTGTATAACTCCTGGAGGAAGGTAGTACTCTGCCTTCCACTTCCACATAGGAAGCTCATAGGATCTATATTCTCCTCTTACCAACTCCTGGCAGCTAGAGATTGGGCTGATATACGCTCAGCCAACTGGATGTTCCTGCCTGGCTTTTTGGGTTGTAGGCTGCGATATGAACTTGGAGGGGATTATTCATGGTGGTGGCACCTTGTGGCAGTGGCTGCAGCTTTCGGTGGTGATGGCACTGGTATCTAGCAGTGGATATGTTCTTCCCAGGTGTTTCTCTTGTGGACAACTGTGGATCCCTTGGCTCTGGCTTGTTTTCCAGGTTTTTTGAATTTTGGGGCTAGTACTTTGAGTCACCTGACAACTTCCTAAAAGTACCTTTCCACTTAAGTTAGCTAGAGTTGGTTTCCAACCATTAGAGAAAGTTTATCTTATTTAAGACCTATTTTAGTACTGGGATGCCAGATGTCACTTTCTACATTTTATTAAAGGAGAAGGCTGAGGCTTGGCAAGGTGAGTAATTTGCCAGTGTTTTCACTAGTGAGTGGCAGAGTTGAGACTTGAAGTGAGCCTGTGTGACCCGTGGAGGCAAGGTTTATGTCTTATTTAATGTAATAAGTCCAGGACCTGGCAGAGGACCAGACTCTCAAGAATATTAGGACTCCGCAAGCAACCTACAGGATACATTATTATCTCTCTTTGATGAGAGAAAGAGACTGTTATCTGCAGTACATTAGGGCCTTTCTAAAACAGAACTGTTTGTTTTTCAGGAGAATAGGCTTAGGAAAGCTGGAGCACAACCACACCTCTCCAAATCGATTGCATTATTCACTGTTCCTGAAGATGACCATAGCAGGGAAGGGCTTTGTGGGAAATAAAGACTACAAAGTGGGGAGGGTGGAATGTCATTAATTCAATTAATTTAGTTTTTAGGGAACATGCATATACTGTCACTCTGTGCTGGCTAGGCGTCTGGCATATATCTTTCTCATTTCATCCTAGCAATAATTAACAATATGATGTAGGTGCTATTATTGCCCTTATTTTATAGGTAAGAAATCTGAGACTTAGACTTTCTAAGTTCTTGCCCCAGAGTCACGGCCAGTAAGCCACAACACCAGGTTTGATTGACATCATGGCCCAAGCTCCTGACCAATATATTATAACAGTGGGGCTTGTTGACACTTGGTTCTGGTGATTGTTGATGATAATTGACTGCTTTTGAGCACAGTTCATTAAAAAAAAATGTAAAGAATAGCTTATGTTATTCCAAGGTCTTTGAGAGAGATACCCTTCCTCCACTATTTTTATTTTTTGTGGGAGAAAGCTGAAATTTGGAAGACTTGGCAAAGAGAGTGTTAATGTGCTAACATCAAATGAATTCCATGGATTTTCTATTCATTAAGTCTCATTTCCCTGCACATAACTCACCTCTGCTTGGTTATACTACTCCAGGGTATGCTAGTAAAAGGGGGAAAAACGGGAAGCCAGCCAGAAAGAGGTGTTTTTGGCTACAAAAATCAGCTTACACCTACCAACAAAGAATAACAGAAAGGCTTTGCCAAACAGTAAATATCAAGTTCATTGCCTAAGCCCCAGAAGAAAACATATTAAGCAATTTATGATACCTTTTTGAGTCTGTGGTCATCTGATACTACTTGGCTGTGAATTTTGGGAATTGCAATTCAGCATTTGGGAGGTGAATCAAAGCAAAAACTCTGGTCATTTCACAGCTTGGCTGGAGTATTGGGGGGATGGCAAAATGTGAGTCCCCTTTGCCTTAGATGATGAAATGTACATTTATTTATTCATTTGCTGAATTAATTTACTAAGTACCTAACTAGGTACCAGGCAATCTTTTACCTCTGGGGATAAAGCAGTTGCCTAGACTTGCAATATCCTTCTCTTACAGAGCTTACAGTCTAGCCAGGGAAGATGGATAAATTAAGAAAACAAATAAATGAATAATTTCAGAGAGTGATAAGTGGCTTGAAGAATACAAATCAACTGCTGCAATGGAGGATGACAGGTGGAGAGGGAGTAATTGAGATTGGATGGCCTGGAAGGTCTCCCTGTGGCCTGAATGTTAAGAAAAAGCCAGCCAAAGATTCTTGAGCAAAACATTCTGCACAGGAGGTGCAAAGGAGACGACAGAAACTGAACATGTCAACAGAGCAGATTGTGAAGGGCCTTTCATTCATGTTCAAGAGCAATGAGAGGCCCTTGGGAGTATTTCATTGATTGAAGACTCCTTGGGCAGTCTCAGTAGAGGGTGATTTGGAGAGGCTAGGAATAAAAGTAGGGAGAAAGTATAGAGCATGGTAGCCAGACTACAGAAGTGTCACTGTTGCTGGGCAGGAGTGTGTATGTCCTAAAGTATATTCAGAGTGGTTTTCAACCCTGGCTGCATACTTAAGTTACATTTGAAACTTCTTAGGAATATAGCTACCTGGGATTAAACCCTGAATATGGTGATTCAGCAGATCTGGGAAACACATCTGGCTTTCAAGAAACAAACGACAGGAGATTTTGAAGCCCAGCCAGGGTTGAGAACCGCTGGTTTAAAAGTATTTTCACATTCACCACTTCTTTTGATATTCCTATAATCTGTGAGGTAGTTGCTGTTGCTGCCCCCATTTCATGGATGAGAACCCTGAGGCTTGTAGGGAGAAAGTGACTTATTTAAGATTACCTAGTGAGCAGAAGCCAGAATTTATTTCTCTGTATGCAAACCTGATGCTCTTCATCTTACCCTACCACATATCCCTGAAAGTAACCAGCAGGTAGATTAGTGTCTTTAAAAATCCAAGATAGAGAAGGGTGCTTAACATCAGTAAGCAGCCAGCATAATGGAAATTTGGAGAGGAAGTGGGAGCCCATGGCTGGAGGTGAAGTATGGAGGTATTCCTACCTGGTGCCAGTTAGGAAGATGGATCAGATAGCATGGAATCTGAAAAGATGGTTAAAACAGGTTTGAGGGGATAAATGGTGGAAAGTTTGGAGGGAAGAATATGTGATTAGCTGTGGGGAGGTGAAGATGCTTCCATGAGCCAGTACTCTAGTGTCTGTTGTTTCTTGGCTGTTAAGCACCTCTTCCAATTTCTTTTTGGTGAAGAAGAGTTGGGGATTACTTCTCCATTGGCTCTTCTACCAAGATGCTTTGAGTTGCCTGGACCCTGTTCATTTTAAGGTTTTTCAACTTTCCCTTTAATCCTGAGATACCTCTACATCTTCTAACAAATCCCCTTCGCTGTAGGTGTCCAGAACCAGCTTCCATCGCTTTCAACAAAGTACTCCTGATGCTGTTTGATACGGTGACCATTTAGAGAAGGAGGTCTGGGTGTGCAATTCTCTAAATTGGCAAGCAGGCTAATTTGGCATTCTCCTGCCCTACTTTCCAACCTCTCTACACCTCTCTCTGGTTTCAGCTCTCGTGAAGATCACTGACTTCTTCTCTGGGATGCATGCCTTCCATTTATTTGCAATGAAATGACTGTCAACAGGGAGAGACATTGGATACTCAAGAAGGGTCATTCCTTTAATCCGTTCTTCATTTAGCAGCCAGAGTGATTTTTTCAAAATGGAAATCTGATCATGGCACTCCCCTGCTTAAAACTCTTCAGTGGCTTCCTGTGCAACTAGGATAATGATGAGCCCGTAAAGTGCCTGCAAGGCCCCCGGAGATGTGTCGCTTACCAGGATTCAACTTCATCTTGCTCTGCCTTTGATATCCATGCCCCAACCACACATACATTTTTGTAGTTCCATGTAGGTACAGTGCTCCAGCTACCACAGGGCATTTGAACATTCTTTTTCTTCACTCTAAAAACCCTTCCTTTCCCATTTTACCTGGTTAATTTTTTCTTTATACTTCAGAAATCTATCACTTCCCCAGATAGGCCTTGTCTGATCATCCTGACTAGGTTAAATCCCCGTTCTTGCCTCCTTTTCCTTCTCAGTGCCCCCTCCTCAAGGCATCACACACATCTCATTTGAAGCACCAGTCACAATGGCAATCTCACATTTTGTGTGTGTGTTTCCTTATATTTGATGAATGTTTAGGCTCCCACTAGTCTGTAAATTTTGTGAAACCAGGCCCCTGATAGTTTTTTTTTTCTTTTCATCATTGTGGATTGTGTTCCAAGTCCACAGCACAATGCTTGGTACATAATGATAAGAATGGTAATAACAATAAAAATAACAATAGTAGCTACCATTTTCATACTGTGGACTGTTTTAAGCTCCTTACATGTATTAAATCCTTTTGTCCTCTCAGCAACCTTATGAGGTAGGTTCCACCAGTATTCCCATTTAAATATAGGGAAGCAGAGATACAGAGAGGTTATATGATGTTATAAATGTCACACAGCTAAAAAGTATTGGAGCTGAGATGAAAACCTACTCAATTTGGTTCAAAAGTTGGCATTTTAAACTATAATGCTATCTTTCCTTTGTGTATAATAGGTGTTCAATAAGTGTTTGTTAAATGAAGAAATGAATGAAGTTATGAATAAAAGAGCACATTACTCCAGAAATCTGGAATAAAATTCCGGAGGCCTGAGTTATGTCTCAATTCTGTGCCTGACACCTCTGTGTAATTTCATCCTTGAAGACCTCCATTCCTTTTGTGTGAACAGGGGAAGTGAGACAGACAAGCATTAAGCACAAACAATCTGTGACTCCAAGCTGGCATGACTTAAAAGGCTACATCTGGATTCAGCTCTTGGGCTTTGAAACCTCAAAACAAAAATGACCAAGGTAGAGAGCTTGTTTCCTAGATCATAAGGGAATTTAGGGCCCCTGAGAGATGAAACAATAAACGGAAAGACGATCTGAATGGAACATGTATCACACTTCCAGACCAAGCAAACAGGAAGTTGTAGGCCTTTCTCTGCCTATCATTCTAGGTATCGCACAAGGTGGGATTTAGGGGATAATTATCAACAATCACTTCCTTCTTGAGATTCATTATTAGCAGTTGTGAATGCCTGCTGGAGAAACCACTGAGTTAATTTTCCCCTTTCCTAATGTAGTTATACAAAAGTCTCATTGCATTAATACTCTTGCAATTGTGCTGTAACTGAAGCCTCAGAAAACAGCACACCAGGGATCCCGAGCCTTGCAAACAAGTCTCCCTAAGCCTGCATGAAAATGCAGATGTGCTCCTCTGCTGCTAGTTAAGTTGGCTGGGACATTAATGCATGCCTCCTACAGCATTTCAGACCTAGGCCCCCATCCCCACCCCCAAAGCTGCCACCCGGGTCCTATGTGCCTCCTAAACCCTTGGCTGTGGCGGTTGGGACATTTTATTGAGGCAGCTTTACTGGAAGGATCCAATTACAGGGAATGGCAAGTTAGATTCAGTGCCCCGGTTAACAATGCTGTGGAGAACGCTGAGGTTCCTTTAGCCCTTCCTGGTATGAAAAAAATGAACAGAGGTAATGACAAACAGCCCCCTGAGATGGCTGCCGCTTCTGGACATGAACACTCCACTAGGTTTTTTAAAAAAACTTTATATTTTTATTCATAAAAAACAATACATCATAGTTGCAGACGAAAAAAGTCAAACAATAGAAGTAGAGTAAAAAGTAAACGTCTCCCCTCCTACCCTTAAAATCCCACATACTTGCCCCGAGGTAAGCACTGTTTTCAGTTTGTTGCTTATCCTTCCAGATCTTTCTTTATTGCATTTACAAACAAAATTATATTATACTTTAACAATTTCTGTCCACATTTTTCTGCAACTTTATTTTTTGCCTTAACAATACATCATGGGTATTTTCCACATCAATGCATACAAGTCTACTTTATTCTTTTTAACTGATGCTTTGCGATTCCTAGTAGGTCTATATTACATTTTTCTTAAGCAGTTCTTCTTGTTGATCCATATTTAGATGCTCCCCAAATTTTGGCTATTATAAATGATGTTGTGATGAATATCTTTGTAGTTTCTTTGAACACGCTGTGCACACATGAAAGAGTTTCTGTAGAAACTCGGGTTATTCGGAGTATTAAATGAAAATATTACTTCTAGGACGGTCAAGTTCAGGTTTCCTCTAGAGCTTGGATAAACCTTCTGAGGTATTGCGTTTTTTTAAAATATAATTAAAAAAATAAAATAGTGCTGCAATCACATGACAGATCCACATATTTACTCTCCTATTATAATCCCTCATCCAGCCAGTTCAACTGCCAGCCGCACAGGTAACCACAGCTATTAGTTTCTTAGGTTTTCCTCCAAATGTTTTAATGCATAACCAAGCAAATATGAATATATTTTCTTATTTCTCCCCTCATTTTTACATAAAAGGCAACATATTTTATGTATTCTTTTGCTCATGCTGTTTCCTCTTACCCATGTATCTGATAGGTTTTTACATATAATACACAGAAAGATTTCTCGTTATTTAAAAAAAAATTAATTAGTACTTTGTTTTGTTAGAACAATTTTAGGTTTACAGAAAATTTGAGTAGAAACTACTGAGATACAGAGAACAGAGAGAGTTTCCATATACCACCCTGTGTCCTCCCCGCAATTTTCCACGTTCTTAGCATCTTGCATTAGTATGGTACATTTGTTACATTTGTTACAATTGATGAACCAATATTGATATGTTATTATTAACAAAAGTCCATAGTTTACATTAGGGTTCACTCTTTGTGTCTTACATGTATGAGAATTGAAAAATGCATGAGGTCATGTATTCATCCTTCTAGTATCACACAGAATAGTTTAATTGCCCTAAAAATCCCCTGTGTTCCACCTAGTTGTCCCTCCCTCCCGGGCAGCTACTGATCATTTTACCACCTCTATGGTTTTACCTTTTCCAGAATGTCGTATAGTTGGACTCATACAGTATGTAGCCTTTTCAGACTGGCTTCTTTTATGAAACAACATGCATATTGCATTCTTCCCTGTTTTTTTCAATGGCTTGATAGCTCTTTTTTTTCTTAATCACAGAATAATTCCTATGGATTTACCACAGTTTATTTATTCACTTATTGAAGGACATCTTGGTTGCTTCCACGTTTTGGCAACTATGAATAATATTGCTATAAACATTTCTGTGTACTTTTTTTTTTTTTTTTTTTTGCGTTACGTGGGCTTCTCACTGCTGTGGTCTATCCCGTTGCGGAGCACAGGCTCCGAACATGCAGGCTCAGTGGCCATGGCTCATGGGCCCAGCCGCTCCGCAGCATGTGGGATCTTCCCGGACCAGGGCACGAACCTGTGTCCCCTGCATCGGCAGGCGGACTCTCAACCACTGCGCCACCAGGGAAGCCCCTGTGTAAGTTTTTGTGTGGACTAAATTTTATACCGAGGAGTGCAATTGCTGGATCATATGTAAGACTTGTTTAAATTTATAAGAGATTGCTAAACTGTTTTCAAAGTGGCTGTTCCATTTTCCATCCCCACCAGCAGTGAATGAGAATTCCTTGTCAGCTTTTGGTGTTGTCAGTTTTGAATATTAGCCATTCTAATAGATGTATAGTGGTAACTTGTTGTTTTAATTTGCAGTTCCCTAATGACATATGATATTGAATATCTTTTCATATTCTTATTTGCCATCTCTATAACTTCTTTGGTTAGGTGTCTCTTCAGATCTTTTGCTTGTTTTTAAATTTGGTTGTTTTCTTTACAGATATGTTTTGAAATTTTTTTTCTCAGTCTGTGACTTGCCTTTTCATTATAATGTCTTTTACAGAGCAGAAGTTTTAGATTTTAATAAAGTACATCATTTTTTTTGTCTTTCATGGATTGTGCTTTCAGTGTTGTACCTAAAAACTCCTCACCAAACCCAGTGTCACCTAGATTTTCTCCTAGAAGTTTTATAGTTTTGCATTTTACATTTAGATTTATGGTCCATTTTGAGTTAATTTTTGTGAACAGCTGTAAGGTCTGAGTTTAGATTCATTTCTTTGTATGTGGATGTCTAGTTATTTCAAAGAATGTCCTTTCATTATTGAAGTGCCTTTGCTCCTTTGTCAAAGATCAGTTGACTATACTTGTGTGAGGTTATTTTTTGGCTCTCTATTTTGTTCCATAATCTATAATTCTATTATTTTGTTAATCCCATACTGTCTTAATTACTGTAGCTTTATGGTTAAGTCTTAAATTTGAGTAGCATCAGTCCTCTGACTTTCTTCTTCTTCAGTGTTGGGTTGGCTATTCTGGGTCTTTTTGCCTTTTTATATAAACTTTACAATCATCTTGTTGATATCCACAAAGTAACTTGCTAGGATTTTATTGGGATTTCATTGAATCTTTAGATCAATTTGAGAAGAAGTGACATCTTAACAATATTGAGTCTTTCTATACATGAACATGGACTATTTCTCCATTTATTTAGATATTTGATTTCTTTCATCAGAGTTTTGGAATTTTCCTTACATAGTTCTTATACACGTTTTGTTATATTTATACCTAAGTATTTAATATTAATGGAGGGCTAATGTAAATGGTGCTGTGTTTTAAATTTTACATTCCAATTGTTCATTGTTGGTACATGAAAAAATTATTGACTTTTGTACATTAACTTTGTGTCCTGCAACCTTGTTGTAATCACTTATTAGTTCCAGGAGTTTTTCTGTTGATTTTTTGGAATTTTCTACATAAACAATCATGTCATCTGTGAACAAAGACAGTTTTATATCTTCCTTCCCAATCTGAAAACTTTTATTTCCTTTTCTTGTCTTGTTGCATTAGCTAGGACTTCCAGTAGCATGTTGAAAAGCAGTAGTGAGAGGGGGCATTATTACCTTGTTCCCATCTTAGGGGAAAGTATGTAGAAACTCACATTATATATTATGTTAACTGTAGGTTTTTTGTAGATGTCCTCTATTAAGATGGAGAAGTTTCACTCTATTCTTAGCTTGCTGAGAGTTGTTTTTATTGTGAATGGCCTAATGCTTTCTGTTTCGGAAGGTTATTAATTATTGGTTCAATTTATTTATACATATAGACACTTCAGATTACTGATTTCATCTTTTATGAGTTTTTATAAATTGTGACCTTCAAGTAATTTGTCCATTTCATCTCAGTTATCAAATTTATCAGTGCATAGTTACAAAATACCCCTTTATTGTTGTTTTAATGTCCATGGGATCAATAGTGCTGGTCCATCTTTCATTTCTGATATTAGTAGTTTGTGTTTTCCTTTTTTTCCCTCAGTTTGCCTGGCTAGAGTTTTTTGAATCTTTCTGTTCACTTTGAATTTAATTTGCTCTTCTTTTTGTCATTTCCTAAGATGCAAGTTTAGATTATTGATTATAGATCTTTTTTCATTTCTAATACATGCATTCAATGTAATACATTTCCCTCTAAATATTGCTTTCACTACATCCACAAATTTTGTATTTTCAGTTTTATTTAGTGCCAAATGTTTTAAAATTTATTTTGATACTTGTTCTTTGATCCACATGTTATTTAGAAGTGTGTTGTTTAATTTCCAAATATTTTATGTTTTTCCAGTATCTTTCTGTTATTGATTTCTAATTTAATTCCATTGTGGTCTGAGAGCATACTTTGTTTGATTTATATTCTTTTAAATTTGTTAAGGTGTGTTTTATGGCCCATAATGTGGTCTGTCTTAGTGAATGTTGCATGCAAGCTTGAGAAGAATGTGTATTCTGCTGTTGTTGGGTGAAGTAGTCTATAAATGTCAATTAGATCCACTTGATTGATGGTCCTGTTCAGTTCAACTATACTCGCATAGATATTCTGCCTGCTGGATCTGTCAATTACTGAGAGGAGTGTTGAAGTCTCTAAATACAAAAGTGGATATGTCTATTTCTCTTTGCAGTTCTATCAGTTTTCACTTCAGACATTTTGACACTCTGTTATTAGGCACATACACATTAAGGATTATGATGTCCTCTTGGAGTATTGACCCCTTTATCATTATTTAATACCTCTTTTATCTCTGATAATATTCCTTGCTCTGAAGTCTACTTTGTCTGAAATTAATAGAGCTACTCTAGCTTTCCTTTGATTTGTGTTATCATGGTTTGTCTTTCTCCATCCCTTTACTCTTTATCTATGTCTTTATATTTCAAGTGGATTTCTCGTAGACAAGAAACAAGATAATTAGGTCTCGTTTTGTTTTGTTTTAATCTACTCCAACAGTCTCTGTCTTTTATTTAGTGTATTTAGA
Organism: Lagenorhynchus albirostris; assembly: GCF_949774975.1. Lineage (NCBI taxonomy): Eukaryota > Metazoa > Chordata > Mammalia > Artiodactyla > Delphinidae > Lagenorhynchus > Lagenorhynchus albirostris. Next base: position 133,391,048 of record NC_083097.1, read on the forward strand.
CCATTCACACTTAAAGTGATTACTGATATAGTAGGATTAATATCTATTATATGTGTAACTGGTTTATAGTCATTGCCCTTATTCTTTGTATCACTTTTCTGTCTTTCACTTCTTTTCTGCTCCAATGGTTTTCAGTGAGCATTTTCTATGATCCCATTTTCTTTCCTCTCTTAGTATCCATTATACTTGCTTTTAAAATTCTTTTAGTTTCCCTAGAGTTTGAAATATACAGTTTATGTATATGAACACTATACCATGGACACATATACATTTATATGTATTACATACATAAAAATTAACTATACTGCTTCATGGGTAATGTGATTACCTTATAACACAGTATTCCCTATTCCTCCCTTTTACATTTTATAACATTACTGTCACTTACTTTGTTTATCCATAAACTGTAATCATCCAGCATGTTATTGGCATTACTATTTTGAACAAACTGTTACCTGAATAAGAAAAATAAGATTTTATTTCATCTTTATTTCTTCTCTAATCCTCCTTTCTTTATGTAGGTCAATGTTTCATATCGTACTTTTCTATCTGAAGAACTTCTTTTAACCTTGCAAAGTATGTCTAATGGTGACAGATTCTCTCAATATTTGTTTGAGCAAGTTTTTATTTCTTCACTGTTGAAGGATGATTTTGATGGATACAGAATTCTAGGTTGGTGGTTTTCTCCTTTCAACACTTAAATAATATTCTGTCATAAATATTGAGTGTTTATATTTTATTTGATAAGGATAGAGTTCTCTCATTGCTCTTGAAAGATTCCTCCCATTGCCCCCCACCCCTTAAAGTTTTCCTGGCTATCATTTACTTTTTTATATATAGGAAGATCAAATAAGTTCTAATTTCAGACTGTCCCCACAAAAACTTTTATCTTTATTGAGACTACATTACATGTACCAAAAAAATAAGGAAGAATTATTCCAATAGAACCTTTGTTGAGGAAAAACAGTTCTAGTGTTTTCCAGTGATCATTGGTTTGAGGTAAAATATAGTTTCTATTTTATCAGCTGTTTTTCTTAAGAATAATGGAATTTTTTGAATGCATTTTTAGCATCTATGGAGATTATCATCACATTTTTGTGCTTAAATCTACATTAACATGATAGATCATATTAACAGATTTCTTTTTTTTAATTAAAAAAATTTTTTTGATGTGGACCATTTTAAAAGTCTTAATTGAATTTGTTACAGTATTGCTTCTGTCTTATGTTTTGGGTTTTTTTGGCTGTGAGGCACGTGGGATATTAGCTCCCCATCCAGGGATTGAAACCACATGCCTTGCATTGGAAGGTGAAGTCCCAACCACTGGACCACCAGGGAAGTCCCTAACATTTCTTAATATTGAAAATTCATTTTATTCTTGGAATAAACCCCACTTAGTCATATGAGTTTTTTTTTATGTGCTGTTAGATTATGTTTGTTGATATTTATTTTAAAATCTTGCATCAGTATTCATAAGCAAGATTGGTCTACAGTTTCCTTAACTGTGTATGTGCGTGCATGTCTGTAAGTGCACATGCTCAATCTTTTCCAGGTTTTTGTTTCATTTTAGGTACTATTGGAATTATTTGCTTTGTAAGATTGGAAGAACTTCCCTGTGAAATCATTTGGACATGTGGATATGGAGGAGAGGGGGAATGGTTGTAGCCAAACTACATTCTCTGTCTTCTTTGGAAATCAGACCATTGATTACATTTTCTATCCCTTCTAGAGTCTGTTTTGGTAACATACATTTTCCAAGAATATTATCTACTTGATCTATATTTTCAAATTTGTTGACATAGATTTGAACAAAAATTACATCTTTCTTTGTCATTATTTATGTTTTATAGTTTTATTTGTAAAAATTACTTTTCTTTTTTCTTGATTAGGTTAGGTCATTTATCTCTTATTGTTAAAATAAGCAGCTTTTCAAAGGTCAAACAAATATTTATACTCTTCAAGTAATTTAAAAAAGGGATATGAAAAATATACATGTATGTGTTCATTTGAACAAAAGAAATACAGGAAAAGTAAGCTAGAAACTAATGAGATTGTTTACCTACAAGGGTGGTAATGGCGTGGAAAGAATGAAGGAATAAGAATGGGTTAGGAGGAGTGAGTGGTGAGCAACACTTCTCCATATCTATATTTTGGATTGAGCTAATGCTTAGAACCATGGCAAAGTTCACATACTGGAAAAAAAATTAATATCCACCAGGATGTGGGTGCAATACAAAATAGAATATAAAAATCATGGGGACTTCCCTGGTGGCGCAGTGGTTAAGAACCTGCCTGCCAATGCAGGTGACATGGGTTTGATCCCTGGTCCGGGAAGATCCCACATGCTGCAGAGCAGCTGAGCCCGTGCGCCACAACTACTGAGCCTGCGCTCTAGAGCCTGTGCACTGCAATTACTGAGCCCACTTGCCTCAACTACTGAAACCTGTGCACCTAGAGCCTGTGCTCCACAACAAGAGAAGCCACCACAATGAGAAGCCTGCGCACCACAACAAAGAGTAGCCCCAGCGAGCAGCAATGAAGATCCAGTGTGGCCAAAAATAATAAATAAATAAATTTGCCTTAAATAAATGAATAAAATTAAATTTAAAAAATTATGATTGAACCTAATTACAGATTAATAAAATAACTACACTGAAGGGGATAGAGAAGAAAAGAAATAACTTAAGTAACATTTGAAGCAGTATTTTGAGTATACACTATAGGACTAAACACAAAATAGCTGTACACAAAAATTGTACCCTAGCTACTGAATTTGAGTATCATAGGGCTATGGTGAGCAATGCCAAAACTATGTATATACTAGAATTAAACAAATTAATACATATATTATAGATAATAAAAGCAAGCTTGTTACTTTCAGAGAAACAAGTTACAGATAAAGAAAAGGAGAGGACTAGAATGGGCTCTGTGGTGTTAGATTAGAATTAGAGATAGCAAAATGAGCTCTTAATTTTAAATATATACACATAGATATAGAAATAAATATAGATGTGTGTGTATGCAGGGATTGGTATACATGCATATGCTTCCTAACTGTGTCCACAGAGAGGAGCTAGACACCCCAGTAGCAATGAGCACACCTAGCACTCAGGTTATGGTTTCTATAGATCATTCTCAAATAGCAGGACCCAGGGTTCCTTTAAGAAATTGTGGATTCCAGGGATGTGGCAGAGAAACTGTAAGATGAGCATGGAAAATACTGTGGCTGCAGAAATAAGGAAATATTTTTTAAATGACAGGGACATGTTCCAAAGGACACAACATGAAGAACTCCAAATCTCCAAAATTAAGGCAATTTGGACAAGAAACTTATTAATGGTAGAGTGCATTATAACCTGTAGAATAGAATAAATCATCCCTGGGTCCCTATTGATTTAAGTAAATGAATAAATAAATGGGGGAGAGGCATAGCTGTTCCTTATAGTAGCATTCTATTTATAAATGTAGAAAGGATAATAGAAATAGAAAGCATTATTAGCCAGAGCCTGCAATAATTGTAGTCAAGAACTGTCATCAGTGGATACGAAAATTCATCAGTGAAAGTGTGAAGAAGAACAAGATATTTACAATCTCAAAGTATCTCCCCACAAGGTATTTATTAAATACAAAGGGGAAAAAGTAGTAGCTTTACAGTGCAGAATCATGGCACACACCTCCTTAACCAAGTGATCAAAGTTAACATCATCAGTAATGACACATATAGATCTCAGGTATGTTTTGATATGTGTATGTCTGACATATTCTAACTAAACGTGCAGACCTCAAACTAATCCTAAGAAAACACCAGAGAAACCCAAATTGAGGGACATTGCAGAAAATAACTGACAAATACTATTCAAAAATGTTAAGGTCATGCGGTTAAGAAAAGGATAGGAATTTTGTTTAGAGGAGATTAAACAACTAAATACAATGTGGAATCCTGGACCAGTAAGAGGATATTTGTGGGAAAACTAACAAAATATGAATAAAGTTTGTAGATTAGTTAATGGTATTGCATTCATTTAATTGCCTGATTTCAATAGTTGCACTCTGGTTTTATAATATGTTAACACTGGGGGAGCTGAATAAGGGGTGTATGGGATCTCTGCTACTAATTTTGTAATGCTTGTGCATACCAAAAAGTATTTCAGAATTCAAAGTTAAAAAATAATCTTCTGAATTTTTTCGTTAGTTTTCCTATTCTTCTGTTGTAGAACTCCTTACTTTCTGATTTTTTTCCCCTTAATTTCTTATGCTGCTTTCCTTTGGTTTATTTTACTGTTCTATTTATAACTTTTAAAATCATAAAAATTTCATTCTTTATCTTTATTGATAGCAATATTTAAAGGCTAGGGAGTTTTCTTTCAGTAGCATTTTTTTGTATGTTTTGATAAGCAGTGTTTTCTGAAATTCCACAGTGTTGGTGTGTATTTCCTGTTTGACTCAAGATCTCAGCGAGAGTTTCAGTCTCCAGGAGGAAGAGGTCTTAGGATTTATGATTCAGTATTAATTTTAAGTTTTATTGCATTGTGATCAGAGATCCTTATCTGTAGAGAATTTATTGAGAGTTTGGGGGTGCTAATCATCAGTTTTTATGAATGTTCTTAGGTGCTTGAGAACAAGGTGGTTTGTCTAGGTTGAGGGCAGAGTTTGGTATGTATCAATCATATCTATCTTATTTATGTTCTTTAGATTTCTATATCATTATTTTTCTCAGTAGTTTATTGACAAAACTCTCAAATGTTGAGAAAAGCCAAAGGTATTTTTCAATAAATATTCCATATTTTCATCATCTGGATTTTATAATTAATATTTTGCTCTACTTGCTTTATCACATACCTATCCACCTATCCATCACTCTATTCATTCTTCAATCCATCTCATTTTTTGATGCATTTAAAAATTAGTAGACAGCAATATAACCTGTCCCTCAAATACTTCAGCATGCATATTATTAACCAGAGTTTAATATTTGTTTACAGTTCTTTTTGAGGTAAGGTTCATATTTTATACATATAAACATACAATTATATTTTATTGGTATTGCTCAATGTCTCTTGCTGCTGAATATTGAAGGGGAAAAATCTGGGATCATTTTCCTTCATCTTATGAATGACTTAATCTTCTTTATTGACTCCAGAGGATTCTTTGTCTTTAAAATTCAAGAATTTCCCAGATACTATCACTATTTACCTTCCTGTATCGAATTTTTTCCTGGCACATGGTGCCATCTTTCAATGGGCAAATCCAAGTCATCTTTTTAAAAATAAAATTTTCTTAAATTATATTTTCCATTCTGTGTTCTGATCCATTGTTTTTGTTTTACTTAGCACAGACTCCAATTATGATTGCTGCATCTTCTATATGTATCTTTAGTCATTGATCCTTTTAAACGCCTTAATCCATACTTTTTGCCTTCTTTATTGCTACTATTTCTCTTACTGAACATTCTATAGAGTCTGTTATCTCGTGTTCATTCAATATTGAATGTTTAAAAATTAATTTTTATTTTCGGCTGCGTTGGGTCTTCGTTGCTGCGCGCAGGCTTTCTCTAGTTGCAGCGAGCAGGGGCTACACTTTGTTGTGGTGCACGGGCTTCTTGTTGTGGAGCACGGGCTCTAGACGCGTGGGCTTCAGTAGTTGTGGCACGCGGGCTCAGTACTTGTGGCTTACGGGCTTTAGACTGCAGGCTCAGTAGTTGTAGTGCATGGGCATAGTTGCTCCGTGGACTGTGGGATCTTCCCAGACCAGGGCTTGAACCCGTGTCCCCTGCATTGCCAGGCGGATTCTTAGCCACTGCGCCACCAGGGAAGCCCCGGGATGATTTTTTTTTTTTTTTTGCGGTACGCGGGCCTCTCACTGTTGTGGCTTCTCCCGTTCACGGGCCTAGCCGCTCCGCGGCATGTGGGATCTTCCCGGACCGGGGCACGAACCCGTGTCCCCTGCATCGGCAGGTGGACTCTCAACTACTGCGCCACCAGGGAAGCCCCCCGGGATGATTTTGATTTAAAAAATTTTTTATATTTCCTAGTGAGTTCTGCCATGTTTCATCTCTTACATTTTTCATCTCATCATCCATTATCTGAGGTTCTGTATCTCTGCTTTGTAATACTCCTTCATAGGCATGATTGCTTCACTGTTATTTTTAACTTCATGATATATCTGCCCACTTTTCTAGTGCGTATTCTTTATCTATTGGTGAATTTTGCTACTCTTCTCCACATTTTCCCCCACAGTATGCTTGTATCAATGCTGTGCTCATCCCATTTTTATTATTCATCATTACATCATTTGGATTTTCCTTGGCTAAATATTTGCAGGCGGTTCAGAGTGGGGGTGCTGGACAGTCCTCAGAGTCGGGAACCATGTTTTATAAGTCACTTAGTCCCTAAGGATCCACAAATAGGAGCAAACCCTGAAACAGTAGTGTTAAAGATGATTAGGCACAATGGAAAAAAGAAAAGGATATTTCCCCTGAATATGTTTACACGTGGTAGATTTAAGAACTGTGTGCTGCTTTTGCTATTGATAATAAATGTCTTTGGTTAACATAAGGAGTAAGGGGAAAGTTTTATTACTTTAAGGTGCCTGGAGTCTTTTTGTGTATATCTAACACTGTCATTTGCCCCTAGTAGGTATACAATGATTGTTTGAATAATTGAATTATTGGGTAGGATGGATTATAATAGAAGAAAAAGAGAAAAGGTAAAACCAAAGCTCTTTCCTTAAGCCATATAGATCATCCTCATCAGCGTGTGAGCAAAGAGCTCTCCCATGTTAAGATCCCATGCCAGGCACTTTGTATAATTTAATGAAAAAGGCAAAGATCCCGTCCTCCAGCTAGGGACAAAGGACTTGAAATAATGCTGGATCGTTTCTGCGCTTCAGACCTTAGGTTCATTTTTTCTATATTTTAGAATCCCCTTTTATGACCTAGAATCTACTTATTTGAATGCGTGAAGAGTTTACTCTCCGTTACTCTCCATAAACTCTTATTTTTGTTTATTATACTTTTAATAATAAACTGAGTTTATACTAAAGGACCAATTCTGCAAACACATTTATTTTTTAATACAAAAATTTCAATTGAGGTGAGTAAATTCATGGGGATCTTTTTGTTCTGCCCCTCACTCAATTGTCTTTTACTCCTGTAGTAATCATGATGTGTCTCAGTGTCTGATGTGGGATGTTACTTTGTGCTTTTTTTTCAATACAGAAGGCAATTCTCTTTCTCGTTGTCTTCTTTAAATAAAGAAGCCTTATCTCTGCAGTATATTTTCCTTTGCTTTATTCAAAGATAGAGAACACAAGTAAATAACCAGACACCAGCTGTTCTTAGCTTTCCCAAGGTTCAAAATCTTACCTGGGGTGTGAAGAAATAGAGCAGTATCTTGGTCTGTAGATGAGATGATTACTGAAGCTATCACATGCTGGCACAGTGAACATCCCTAGTTAGAGCATTTGTTGATGCAAAGAATAAAAAGTCATACCGGGAATGCTAGGGTGATCAAAAATCTCTCTGGTTCATGGATTAAGAGTGTCAGACATCTTTTTCTTAAGGCATCTGATGTTTGTGGACTGAGGGAGTGTGCCTTTTTATTTATATGATGGATTTGAGGTTCTGGGATGTGTGTATATATAATTTTAAGATAAGAAGTGGTCTGATAAGAAAAAGACTTCTCATTATGTTGAAGGCAACACCTGTTTTGCTGGGGAAGAGCAGGAAGGTACAGAAGGACCATGTGGCTAATTTGGTTAAATGTCCATATCAATGCTCAGTGGCATATTTGCAGGCAACTGGTTTAAAAGTAGAAACTGATTGTCCATTTAAAAAAGGGGGTGGTGGTGAGAAAAGACATCTTTGGAAATTAACTCTGCATAATATGGCTTAAAAGAGTTAAAGATAAAAAAAGAGCAGTGCTGTTTCACAGACTGACTTTCTTGCTAAACAAACACCAAAGCATCGTTCAATTTTCCAAATGCACGAACTAGTTTCAAAAGATGGATTCATGTTACCCTGGAAAGCTCCCAACCAAATAATGTCTCTTTATTGGAAGCAAATGAAGAAAAAAGAGGATCTGTGGGGGAGTGGGAGCTACATAATTGTATTAAAGCCTAAACTCAGCAGTTCAGATAGGGATACATGGGAGGAATAGTTGCCTTGACTTTGGGTGGAGAGAACCACTTGATAGGGTAGCCTTATTAGTGGGTTAGAAGATGTTGGAGAAAAACTTGAGAATTCAGTCAGGATTGGATTTAAACGAGTTTTTTTGCACTCTGGGGAGCTGGAAGACCTTGGAATTTAGTTGTCCAGCAGGGGAGGCAGGAGAATGCAGTTTCTAATAATTTAGGTTCCAGAGTCCTGCAGCCTTAGTTATGAATTGTGACTCTGCTCTTTAGTAGTGGTGTGACTTTGGACAAGTAACCCAACCTCTCTGATTTATTTCCTTATCTCTAATCAGGGATAAACCCAGTACCTATTTTATAAAATTTTGGGGGACATAACACTAGTATGTACAGAGCATTTAGCAAATTGCTGAGCATTCGGGTAGGATACATAAATGTATGTATGAATACATACCTGTAAGCCACTTTGATATTATATTGCAGTAATAATAATAGTAAAAAAGAGCAGCTACCGCTGCCCAGGATTTAAGTTCCAGAGTCTTCCTTGTTTAAAATAACTAAACCATTTTCTCTTGCATATTCACTAATTGTTCCATCAGTCTAGTCTTTCAAAAACTTTCCCCGCATCTCAGTCCCCCAAATGGGGCTTATATCAAGAAACTTGTATTCAAAGCGTGTATTTATTCATCTGTCGGTTACTTTTTCATTCATTCAACAAGCATTTATTGAGAAGCTACTGTTTGGTAGCCTCTGTTGGGAGCCAGGGATACACGTAATGGTGAAAAAGGCAGATTCTTCCATTCTGGGAATTTAAGATCCTGTTGGAGATATACATATTAAACAGATCAATTGGGCTAGGGTTTGGGTATTTGAGAGGAGAGTGGGGTTTGGGCATGGCTTTCTGGAAGAAGTATTGAAATTGAAACTTGGAAGATAAGCAGGAGTCACTCAGTTGAAGGGGATCAGGAATGGATAAGAGCAAGGAGAACTATTTCAAAAAGGAAGAAGAATATGTGCAGAGGCAAGAATGTGTGAAAGAGAATGAGTCGCTGTCCAGTGTGCGTGGATGAGGGTTGTAGAGAGAAGGGTGTCCAGAGATAAGAGGCGGGTTGGCATTAGATATGAAGGGCTTTGCTATATATACTTTCAGAGAGTATTTGTTTTATCCTGAGGCAATGAGACTGGAAAAGAGAAAATCCTAATGTTTCAATGAAAACACTGGTCTGCAATTTTTTCCTGCCATTTTCATTTTAGGTATTTCATTTCATCCTCACAATAAGTCTAAGATGTAGAGGAGGGCAGGCATCTCTCCCCTTCTGTAGCCAAGGAAACAGTGTCAGACTCCTGTCCTCCCAGGTCACTGCCAAGTTCCAGTCTATAAGACTGCCTGACGATAAAAAGCATCTTTTCCTTTACCTCCTGATACATACCCTTTTCCCAAATTTAATTGACGGGATGTTGATGCTGAGATATTGTTCAAGGAGAACACTTTATAGAATAAGGCAAGCCCTTTAGGAAGGAAGGTGACCTGATATGGGCTCCTACAGCTCCCAAATCACTTGATTCCATGGAACTCAACATGCCTTGGCCTGCCTTTTCCATTTGGAAGCTCTGGCTGGGGCTGTTCTTGAAACCCATTGAGGAAACTGTGTGAGGTTATCTCCATTATTCCCTCAAATCTTCCTCCCTTGGCACAAGGAAGCTGTTAAAATGAGTTGGAATTTGAAGAAGGTCCAAGTGTAGCAGTGCATCAATCACAGATATCCAAGAGGGTCCAAAAGCACAGAAAACAAGCAATATTTAATCAGAGATTCATGGGTTTCAACAAGCCCAGTTTACCATACATACGTAAATACATACACACACAAATGAGTAAAAACAAACAAACATTAAAAATAGGGCTCTGCCCAGCTTGGATTTTTTCCAGCCAACAGAATACTCTTCATTTTTCTAACCATCTTAGTGATTTCTTTCTCCCTTGGTTTATTATCCTTGTGAAAAGTCAATGGATTCATGAACAAGGGTAAAATCCTGACAGAGAGAGAGAGAGAATGAATAGGACATAACTGTTGTAAGAGGCAACTTTTTTTTTCTTCTTTACATGACAAGCTTTAATATGGAGGATGCTACACTAGTTACCTGGAAGCAGAGAACAAGGACTTTGCTTTCAAATGTAATAGATCAGTAGGGTAACTGTATAAGCTGCTGTTTACTTTTGAAATCTTATTTATATTTTGAAATGATTTTAGACTTGCAGAAGAGCTGCAAAAATAGTACCTATAGCCTTCACACATTATACACTTATGCTAACAGATTATGTAACCAAGAAATTAATTTTGGTACAATACTATTAACCAAACTGCAGAACTTATTTGGATTTCACTAGTTTTTCCACTAATGTCCTTTTTGTGTCCTGGGATTATGTTTAGTTTTATGATTGTGTATTATGTTTCCTTAGTCACTTCCAGTCTGTAACAGTTCCTCTGTCTTCCCTAGTCTTTCATAACCTTGACACATTTGAGGAGTACTTGCCAATTATTTTGTAGAATGTTCTGCAATTTAAATTTGTCTGATGTTTTCTCTTGATTATGCTGAAGTTATACATTGTTGGGAAGAATACAGTAGAGATAATGTGCCCTTCTACAGGCACATATTAAGGAGTACATGGTGTTGATATATGTTACTTAACTTTGACCACTTCACTAATGTCCATCACCTGGCTGGCTGCCTAGACTTTCCACTGAAGAGTTACCATTTTCCTTTTTGAAATTACTAATTATCTTTGAGAAGATAATTTGGGATTATGCAGATACTGTTTCTGCCTCAATTTTCACTCACCAATTTAAGCCTCCATTGGTGGACTTTGCCTGCAGCAGTTCTTACTATGATATTCTAATGGTGATGTTCTGTTTCTGTCATTCCTTTTACACTCATTCTTTGGAATTCTTCTGTAAGGAAGGGTTGTCACTTCATGTATTCATTTATTCAGTATGAACTTATGGACTTTTTTTTTGTTCTTTGGATTATAATCCAATATTATGGCTATTTATTTTGTTGCTCGATTGCTCAAATTTGGGCCAGTGGCAGCATTTCCGTACTGGCTCCTTGTCGTTTCCGTATGCTGCTGTCTTTTACATTTTCTTACTTTCTGGCACCACAAGACACTCCAGGCTCATGGTGCATATTCCACTGCCCCAGACCAGAAAACAACCAGTTGTCCAAGAAGCTAGTTCCTTTTATTGGAGAAAGTAATTAAAAAACCAAGGTCTGGGTGTTAAGTGTGGTTACTGCTAGTGAAGTCTCACTGTTTCTAGGTCCTCTCAACAGATAGAGCTAGGAAATATACGTGTACTAACCCATGCACGCATACACATCTCTATCCGTTGATCTATATCTATTCCATGTTGACACCTGTGACTTCAGTCCAGCACCATAGTCTTTCCTTATTTTTATCTTTTTATTTTTTTGCGGCAGGCGGGCCCCTCACCGCTGTGGCCTCTCCCGTTGCAGAGCACAGGCTCCAGACGCGCAGACCCAGCGGCCACGGCCCACGGGCGCAACCGCTCCGCGGCACGTGGGATCCTCCCAGACCGGGACACAGACCCGCGTCGCCCGCATCGGCAGGCGGACCCCCAACCACTGCGCCACCAGGGAAGCCCCTCCTCTTTCCTTATTTTTAACTACTTTCTCTGACAGTAAGAAACTTGACTCTTACTGGGTACACAGTGTACATAAAAATATTTGTTCAACCACAGTAGTTTCAGAATTCCTCTCCCATATTCCTGTACAAAAGAAATTTACCAGCTAGGGTGTAATATTTATGTATAGTTCTTTGTGTTCTTAGTCCAACAGTATCCTCCAAAAACATTGTTTTCAGAAATTATGTAGGCCAGCTACATTCTTCTCCAACCTTTTCACTGTTGTTATGTGATTCATTTGTAATTCAGTTAAATTTGTTTGCCACAGGTCACATTCCTTATTTCTCACCACATCCTGGTTTATTTTATTTTTTTTATGTTTAGATAAAGTATGGTAGTTTTAACTTTATAAGAAACCTCCAAAGCGTTTCCAAAATGACTTTCCTGTTTTACATTCCCACCAGCAATGTATGAGAGTTCTAGTTGCTCCACATCATTGCCTGAACTTGCTACCGCATTTGTTGTAGTTGTTATTGTTGTTTGTTAGTTTTAGCCATTCTAATAGGTATATAGTGATACCTCATTGTGGTTTTAATGTGCACTTCCTTAATGATTAGTAATGTTGGCCATCTTTTAATATACTTATTTACCATCTGTATATCTCCTTTGTTGAAGTGTCTGCTCAGATCTATTGCCCTTATTTTAAATTAGCTTGTTTGTTTTTTATTGTTGAGTTTTGAAAGTTCTTTACATATTCTGGGTACAAGTCCTTTGTCAGAAATGTGATTTTCAGACAAGGCAAGTCTGTGGCTTGCCTTTTCATTCTTTTAACAGTTTCTGTCACAAAGCAAAAATTTTAATTCAGTCCAACTTATTTTTTTCTTTTATGGATCATGCATTTGTTGCCATATCCAAAAACTTTTGCCTAACCCAAGGTCACATATATTTTCATCTGTTTTTTTTTAATAAATTTATTTATTTGGCTGCATTGGGTGTTCATTGCTGCCCACAGGCTTTCTCTAGATGTGGCGAGCGGGGGCTACTCTTTGTTGTGGTGCGTGGGCTTCTCATTGCGGTGACTTCTCTTGTTGTGAAGCACGGGCTCTAGCTGTGTGGACTTAAGTAGTTGTGGCACATGGGCTAAGTTGCTCTGTGGCATGTGGGATCTTCCTGGACCAGGGCTCGAACCTGTGTCCCCTGTGTTGGCAGGTGGATTCTTAACCACTTAGCCAACAGGCAACTCCCTCATCTGTGTTTTTTATAAGAGCTTTACAGCTTTACAGTTTTTGTGGGCATGATCCATTTGGGGTTAATTTCTGTATAAGGTATGTGAGGTATTGGTCAAAGTACTTTTTGCATACGGACATCCACGTACTAAAGCACTGTTTGTTGAAACGACTATCCTTACTCCATTTAATTGCCTTTGCACCTTTGTCAGAAGTCACTTGACTCTACACGTATGTGTTTATCCTGAGCACTCTATTCTGTTCATTGATGTGTGTCTGTCATTTCACCAATACTACATGGTCTTGATTTATAGTACCTTTATGTCTCGAAAATGGGTAATGTGAGTCCTCCAACTTCATTCTTCTTTTTCAAAAACATTTTGCCTATTCTAGTTCTTTTACTTCTTACATACATTTTAGAATTTTAGAATCAGCTGTCATCATTTTTAGGTATTTCTTAAAGTCTGCTTAGATTTTGAAATGGATTGCAATGAATCTCTAGGTCAAATTGGAGAGAATTGACATCAAAACAATATCTTTTTCTAATAAGTTCACATTTTATATTATTTTTATTTTAGTGTTTGGGAAATTGCCAGTACAGTGATCTGAGTCAAGAGGTTTTTTGTGGGGGTTTTTTTTTTTTGAAAGGATTTAAACTATGAATTCAGTTTCTTTAATAGATGTAGGATTTTCAGGTTATCTGCTTCTTTCTGGGTGAGTTTTGATAATTTATGACTGTCAAGGAATTGATCCATTTGAAATTTATGGATATGGAGTTGTTTGTAGTATTCTCTTGTTAATTTTGTAATGTCCTTAAGTTATACTGTGATAATCAGTCTTTTGTTCCTATTATTGATAATTCGGGTTTTTCTTTTGTTTAGTATGGCCAGATACTTATGAAATCTTATTAATCTTTTCAAAGAATCAACCTTTGGTTTCATTGGTATACTCTGTTTCTGTTCTCAATTTCAGTGATTTTTGCTCTCATTTTTATTTCTGTGCTTTGGTTCCCTTTGAATATGGTTTGTTCTTTTTCTAGTTTCTTCAAGTGGACACTTAGATTAATGATTTGAGATCTTCTTTTCTTAAATAAGCATTAAGTGCTATTAATTGCCCTTTAAGTACTGCTTTAGCTGTCCATGTTGTTTTGTAATTTGATACAGTTCAAAATACTTTAAAAGTTTGAGACATCCACTTTGATCCATGGGTTATTTCAAAGTGTATTGTCTAATTTCCAAAAACTGAGATATTTCCCAGAAATTGTTTTATTACTAGGTTTTAGTTTAGTTCTATTATAATTGGAGGACATAAATTATATTATTTCTATTCTTTAATTTGTTGAGGTTCTTTTATGGTTCCAGATACAGTCTATGTTAGTGAACGTTCCAGGTGCACCTGAAAAAAATTTTATTTTGTTCCTTTTGGGTAGAATATTCCAATAAATGTCAGTCAACTCTTTTGTTCTTGCTCAGAATTCTACTTTATTCTTAGATTAATTAATAATTAAAGTGGCTACTTCAGTTTCTTTTCTGTGTGTTTGTATGGTATATATTTCTTTTTTATTTTTAATCCATCTATGGCTTTATGTTTAAAGTACGTTTCTTATAGAAATAATGATTTGGGTCTTTTTTAAATCCAATATGGCAATCTCTGTTGTCTTTTTTTTTTTTTGCTATATAGTGAAATCTATATCTCATTCATTTTTTTTAAACATCTTTATTGTAGTATAACTGCTATACAGTGGTGTGTTCGTTTCTGCTTTACAACAAAGTGAGTCAGCTATACATATATATATATCCCCATATCTCCTCCCACTTGCATCTCCCTCCCACCCTCCCAATCCCACCCCTCTAGGTGGTCACAAATCAGCGAGGTTATCTCCCTGTGCTATGCAGCTGCTTCCCACTATCTATTTTACATTTGGTAGTGTATATGTGTCCATGCCACTTTCTCACTTTGTCCCAGCTTACCCTTCCCCCTCCCCGTGTCCTCAAGTCCATTCTGTACGTCTGTGTCTTTATTCCTGTCCTGCCTCTAGGTTCTTCCAAAGCATTTTTTTAATTAGATTCCATATATATGTGTTAGCATATGTTATTTGTTTTTCTCTTTTTGACTTCCTTTGCTGTGTATGACAGACTCTAGGTCCATCCACCTCACTACAAATAACTCAGTTTTGTTCCTTTTTATGGCTGAGTGATATTCCATTGTATATATGTGCCACATCTTCTTTATCCATTCATATGTTGATGGACACTTAGGTTGCTTCCATGTCCTGGCTATTGTAAATAGAGCTGCAATAAACATTGTGATACATGACTCTTTTTGAATTATGGTTTTCTCAGGGTATATGCCCAGTAGTGGGATTGCTGGGTCGTATGGTAGTTCCATTTTTACTTTTTTAAGGAACCTCTATATTGTTCCCCATAGTGACTGTATCAATTTACATTCCCACCAACAGTGCAAGAGGGTTCCTTTTTCTCCACACCCTCTCCAGCATTTATTGTTTGTAGATTTTTTGATGATGGCCATTCTGACTGGTGTGAGGTGATACCTCATTGTAGTCTTGATTTGCATTTATCTAATGATTAGTGACTTTGAGCGTCCTTTCATGTATTTCTTATCAATCTGTATATCTTCTTTGGAGAAATGTCTTTTTAGGTCTTCGGCCCATTTTTGGATTGGGTTGTTTGTGTTTTTGATGTTGAGCTGCATGAGCTGCTTGTAAATTTTGGAGATTAATCCTTTGTCAGTTGCTTCCTTTGCAAATATTTTCTCCCATTCTGAGGGTTGTCTTTTTGTCTTGTTTATGGTTTCCTTTGCTGTGCAAAAGCTTTCAAGTTTCATTAGGTCCCATTTGTTTATTTTTGGTTTTATTTCCCTTACTCTAGGAGGTGGGTCAAAAAAGCTCTTGCTGTGATTTATGTCAAAGAGTGCTTTCCTATGTTTTCCTCTGAGAATTTTATAGTGTCTGGTATTACATTTAAGTCTTTAATCCATTTGGAGTTTATTTTTGTGGATGGTGTTAGGAAGTGTTCTAGTTTCATTCTTTTACATGTAGCTGTCCAGTTTTCCCAGCACCACTTATTGAAGAGGCTGCCTTTTCTTCTTTTTTTTTTTTTTTTTTTTATTTCATATTAATTTATTCCTTCTACACCCTCTTCCATTACATGGATCTGAGTTTTTTATTTATTTATTTATTTTATTATTTTTTTTATTTTTTTACATCTTTATTGGGGTATAATTGCTTTACAATGGTGTGTTAGTTTCTGTTTTATAACTGAAGAGGCTGCCTTTTCTTCTTTGTATATTCTTGCCTCCTTTATCAAAGATAAATTGACCATATGTGCGTTGGTTTTTCTCTGGGCTTCCTATCCTGTTCCGTTGATCTATATTTCTGTTTTTGTGCTAGTACCATACTGTCTTGATTACTGTAGCTTTGTAGTATAGTCTGAAGTCAGGGAGCCTGATTCCTCCAGCTCCATTTTTCGTTCTCAAGATTGCTTTGGCTATTCGGGGTTTTTTGTTTTTCCGTACAAATTGTGAAATTTTCTGTTCTAGTTCTGTGAAAAATGCCAGTGGTAGTTTGATAGGGATTGCATGGAATCTGTAGATTGCTTTGGGTAGTAGAGTCATTTTCACAATGTTGATTCTTCCAATCCAAGAACATGGCATATCTGTCCATCTGTTTGTATCATCTTTAATTTCTTTCATCAGTGTCTTATAGTTTTCTGCATACAGGTCTTTTGTCTCCTTAGGTAGATTTATTCGTAGGTATTTTATTCTTTTTGTTGCAATGGTAAATGGGAGTGTTTTCTTAATTTCTCTTTCAGATTTTTCATCATTAGTGTATAGGAATGCCAGAGATTTCTGTGCATTAATTTTGTATCTGGCTACTTTCCCAAATTCATTGATTAGCTCTAGTAGTTTTCTGGTTGCCTCATTAGGATTCTCTGTGTATAGTATCATGTCAGCTACAAACAGTGACAACTTTAGTTCTTCTTTTCTGATTTGGATTCCTTTTATTTCTGTTTCTTCTCTGATTGCTGTGGCTAAAACGTCCAAAACTATGTTGAATAATAGTGGTGAGAGTGGACAACCTTGTCTTGTTCCTGATCTTAGAGGAAATGGTTTCAGTTTTCACCATTGAGAATGATGTTGGCTGTGGGTTTGTCATATATGGCCTTTATTATGTTGAGGTAAGGTCTCTCTATGCCTACTTTCTGGAGGGTTTTTATCATAAATGGGTGTTGAATTTTGTCGAAAGCTTTTTCTGCATCTATTGAGATGATCATATGGTTTTTATCCTTCAGTTTTTTAGTATGGTGTATCACATTGATTGATTGGCATATATTGAAGAATCCTTGCATTCCTGGGGTAAACCCCACTTGATCATGGTATATGATCCTTTTAATGTCCTGTAGGATTCTGTTTGCTAGTATTTTGTTGAGGATTTTTGCATCTATGTTCATCAGTGATATTGGCCTGTAGTTTTCTTTCTTTGTAACAACTTTGTCAGGTTTTGGTGTCAGGGTGATGGTGGCCTCATAGATTGAGTTTGGGAGTGTTCCTCCCTCTGCTATATTTTGGAAGAGTTTGAGAAGGATAGGTGTTAGTTAGCTCTTCTGTAAAAGTTTGATAGAATTTCCTTGTGAAGCCATCTAGTCCTGGGGTTTTGTTTGTTGGAAGGTTTTTAATCACAGTTTCAATTTCAATGCTTGTTATTGGTCTGTTTATATTTTCTATTTCTTCCTGGTTTGGTCTTGGAAGGTCATACTTTTCTAAGAATTTGTCCATTTCTTCCAGGCTGTCCATTTTACTGGCAAATAGTTGCTTGTAGTAATGTCTCATGATCCTTTGTATTTCTGCAGTGTCAGTTGTTACTTCTCCTTTTTCATTTGTAATTCTATTGATTTGAGTCATCTCCCTTCTTTTCTTGATGAGTCTGTCTAATGGTTTATCAATTTTATTTATCTTCTCAAAGAACCAGCTTTTAGTTTTACTGATCTTTGCTATTGTTTCCTTCTGTTCTTTTTCATTTATTTCTGATGTGATCTTTATGATTTCTTTCTTTCTGCTAACTTTGAGGTTTTTTTGTTCTTTCTCGAATTGCTTTAGGTGTAAGGTTAGGTTGTTTATTTGAGATGTTTCTTATTTCTTGAGGTAGGATTGTATTGCTATAAAGTTCCCTTAGAACTGCTTTTGCTGAATTCCATAGGTTTTTGGGTCGTCGTGTTTTCATTGTCATTTGTTTCTAGGTATTTATTGATTTCCTCTTTGATTTCTTCAGTGATCTCTTGGTTATTTAGTAGTGTATTGTTTAGCCTCCATGTGTTTGTTTTTTTTGTTTTTTTTGTTTTTACAGGTTTTTCTTTCCTGTAATTGATATCTAGTCTCATAGCATCGTGGTCAGAAAAGATACTTGATACGATTTCAATTTTCTTAAATTTACGAGGGCTTGATTTGTGACCCAAGATATGATTTATCCTGGAGAATGTTCCATGAGCACTTGAGAAGTGTAATCTGTTGTTTTGGATGGAATGTCCTATAAAAATTAAATAAGTCTGTCTTGTTTAATGTATCTTTTAAAGCTTTTGTTTCCTTATTTATTTTCATTTTGGATGGTCTGTCCATTGGTGAAAGTGGGGTGTTAAAGTCCCCTATTATGATTGTGTTACTCTTGATTTCCCCTTTTATGGCTGTTAGCATTTGCCTTATGTATTGAGGTGCTCCTACGTTGGGTGCATAAATATTTACAGTTGTTATATCTTCTTCTTGGATCGATCCCTTGATCATTATGTAGTGTCCTTCTTTGTCTCTTCTAATAGTCTTTATTTTAAAGTCTATTTTGTCTTATATGAGAATTGCTACTGCAGCTTTCTTTTGGTTTCCATTTGCATGGAATATCTTTTTCCATCCCCTCACTTTCAGTCTATATGTGTCCCTAGGTCTGAAGTGGCTCTCTTGTAGGTATATATACGGGTCTTGTTTCTGTATCCATTCAGCCAGTCTATGTCTTTTGGTTGGAGCATTTACTCCATTTACATTTAAGGTAGTTATTGATATGTGTGTTCCTATTACCATTTTCTTAATTGTTTTGGGTTTGTCATTGTAGGTCTTTCCCTTCTCTTTTGTTTCCTGCCTAGAGAAGTTCCTTTAGCATTTGTTGTAAAGCTGGTTTGCTGGTGCTGAATTCTCTTAGCTTTTGCTTGTCTGTAAAGGTTTTAATTTCTGTGTGAAATCTAAATGGGATCCTTGCTGGGTAGAGTAATCTTGGTTGTAGTTTTCTGCCTTTTATCCCTTTAAATATGTCCTGCCAGTCCCTTCTGGCTTGCAGAGTTTCTGCTGAAAGTTCAGCTGTTAACCTTATGGGGATTCCCTTATATGTTATTTGTTGTTTTTCCTTGCTGCTTTTAATATTTTTTCTTTGTATTTAATTTTTAATAGTTTGATTATGTGTTTTGGCATGTTTCGCCTTGTATTTATCCTGTGTGGTATTCTCTGCGCTTCCTGGACTTGATTGACTATTCCCTTTCCCATATTAGGGTAATTTTCAACTGTAATCTCTTCAAATATTTTCTCAGTCCCTTTTTCTCTTCTTCTTCTGAAACCCCTAAAATTCAGATGTTGGTGCCTTTAATGTTGTCCCGGTGGTCTCTGAGACCGTCCTCAGTTCTTTTCGTTCTTTTTTCTTTATTCTGCCTTGCAGTAGTTATTTCCACTGTTTCATATTCCATGTCACGTATCCGTTCTTCTGCCTCAGTTAGTCTGCTATTGATTCCTTCTAGAGAATTTTTAATTTCATTTATTGTGGTGTTCATCATTGTTTGTTTGCTGTTTAGTTCTTCTAGGTCCTTGTTAAACGTTTCTTGTATTTTCTCCATTCTAGTTCCAAGAATTTGGATCATCTTTACTATCATTATTCTGAATTCTTTTTCAGGTAGACTGCCTATTTCCTCTTCATTTGTTTGGTCTGGTGGGTTTTTACCTTGCTCCTTCATCTTCTGTGTGTTCCTCTGTCTTTTCATTTTGCTTAACTTACTGTGTTTGTCATCTCCTTTTTGCAGGCTGCAGGTTCATAGTTCCTGCTTTTTTTGGTGCCTGCCCCCGGTTGCTGAGGTTTTTTCAGTGGGTTTTGTGGGCTTCCTGGTTAAGGTGACTGGTGCCTGTGTTCTGGTGGTTGAGGCTGGATATTGTCTTTCTGGTGGGCAGGACCGCCTCCAGTGGTGTGTTTTTGGGTGTCTGTGGCCTTATTATGATTTTAGGCAGCCTCTCTGCTAATGGGTGGGGTTGTGTTCCTGTCTTGCTAGTTGTTTGGCATAGGGTGTTAGCACTGTAGTTTGCTGGTCACTGAGTGGAGCCGAGTCTTAGCCTTGAGACGGAGATCTCTGGGAGACCTTTCACTGTTTGGTAGTGGGAGCTGGGAGGTCTCTGGTGGACCAATGTCCTGAACTCAGCTCTCTCACCTCAGAGGCACAGGCCTGACACCTGGCCGGAGCACCAAGACCCTGTCAGCCACACGGCTCAGAAGAAAAGACAGCAAAAGAAAGAAAGTAAGAAAGAATAAAATAAAGTTATTAAAATTAAAAAAATCTTAAAAACAAAAAAATTTAAAAGTCATAAAAAGAAGAAAGAAAGAAAGAAGAGAGCAACCAAACTAATAAACAAATCCACCAGCACTGTAAACTATACAAAAAAAAAAAAAAAAAGACAGACAGAAGCCTAGGACAAATGGTAAAAGCAAAGCTATACAGACAAAATCACACAAAAAAGCATACCCATACACACTCAGAGAAAGAGAAAAAGGGGAAAAATATATATCTATATATAAAAGAAAAAGGAAGAGAACAACCAGATAAACAAATCTACCAATGATAATAAACTCTAAATACTAAACTAAGATAAACATAAAATCAGAAACAAATTAGATGCAGAAAGCAAACCCCAAGTCTACAGTTGTTCCCCAAGTCCACCATCTCAATTTTTGGATTATTCGTTGTCTATTCAGGTGTTCCAGAGATGCACCGTACATCAAGTTGATTGTGGAGATGTAATCCGGTGCTCCTCAAGCTGCTGGGAGAGATTTGCCTTTCTCTTCTTTGTTCCCACAGCTCCTGGGGTTCAACTTTGGATTTGGCTCCGCCTTTGCGTATAGGTTACCTGAGGACATCTGTTCTTCGCTCAGACAGGATGGGGTTAAAGTAGCAGCTGAGGGCTTCCCTGGTGGCGCAGTGGTTGAGAGTCCGCCTGCCGATGCAGGGGACGTGGATTCGTGCCCCGGTCTGGGAGGATCCCACATGCCACGGAGTGGCTGGGCCCGTGGGCCATGGCTGCTGGGCCTGCGCATCCGGAGCCTGTGCTCTGCAGCGGGAGAGGTCACAACAGTGCGAGGCCTGTGTACAGCAAAAAAAAAAAAAAAAGTAGCAGCTGACTGGGGGCTCTGGCCCTTTCCGGCCGGGGGAGGGAGTGGTACAGAATGCGGGGTGAGCCTGCAGTGGCAGAGGCCAGCATGACGTTGCAATAGCCTGAGGCCTGCCCTGTGTTCTCCCAGGGAAGTTGTCCCTGGATCACGGGACCCTGGCAGTGGTGGGCTGCACAGGCTCCTGGGAGGGGAGGTGTGGATAGTGACCTGTGCTCGCACACAGGCTTCTTGGTGGTGGCAGCAGCAGCCTTAGTGTCTCATGCCCGTCCCTGGGGTCCGTGCTGATAGCCGCGGCTCGCGCCTGTCTCTGGAGCTTGTTTAGGTGGTGCTCTGAATCCCCTCTCCTCGTGCACCCCAAAACAATGGTCTCTTGCCTCTTAGGCAGTTCCAGACATTTTCCCGGACTCCCTCCTCACTAGCTGTGGTGCACTAGCCCCCTTCAGGCTGTGTTCACACAGCCATCCCCAGTCCTCTCCCTCGGATCTGACCTCTGATCCCAGAGCCTCAGCTCCCAGCCCCCACCCGTCCCGGCGGGTGAGCAGACAAGCCTCTCGGGCTGGTGAGTGCTGGTCGGCACTGATCCTCTGTGCAGAAATCTCTCCGCTTTGCCCTCCGCACCCCTGTTGCTGTGCTCTCCTCCGTGGTTCCGAAGCTTCCCCCTCCCCCACCCCTGGCTCTGCCAGTGAATGGGCTTCCTAGTGTGTGGAAACCTTTTCTCCTTCACAGCTCCCTCCCACTGGTGCATGTCCCGTCCCTATCCTTTTGTCTCTGTTTTTTCTTTTTTTTTTGCCCTATCCAGGTACATGGGGAGTTTCTTGCCTTTTGGGAAGTCTGAGGTCTTCTGTCAGCATTCAGTAGGTGTTCTGTAGGAGTTGTTCCACGTGTGGATGTATCTCTGATGTATTTGTGGGGAGGAAGGTGATCTCCGTGTCTTACTCTTCCGCCATCTTGAAGGTCTCTCTCGGCAATTTCTGTCTTTTAATTGTTATTTTTAGACTAGGGACATTTAATGTTATCATTTATATGACTGTTTTAAAATCTGTCATCTTGCTAGCTATTTTCTCTTCTTTCCTTCAGTTCTTTGTTTTTTCCTCTCTTTTTAATGCCTTTTCTGTTAATTAAGCATCTTGTTACGTTTTCATTTTATCTCCTCTGTTGACTCATTTATAATATTACCTCTTAAAAATAATTTCAGTGGTACCCAAGAGTTTAAAATATACATCTTTACTGGAGTCTCGCTTCAAATAAAATTTCATTTCATGCATTCTATAAGCATCTTATAAAAATATATTCCCTCAGTCATTTGTGTTTTACATGTGCTATAAATGCACAATGTATTCCTACTATTTTTACTCAAATAATTACCTTTTAGACCAATTAAAATTAATAAAAATGAATTCAATTTTACCTTCATTTTTTCCATTTCCAGCAATCATCATATCTTTGTGTAGGTCCAAGTTTCAATCTAATATCATACTTTTTCTATCTAAACAATATACTTATTCTTCTAGCTTTATTGTGGTATAATTGACGTTCAAAAATTGTATATATTTGAAATTTTACAAGGGGAAACATCAGCAAGATGGCTGACTAGAAGGTTCAGACCCTTGTCTCTTCCACGAAGACAAGCAAAACGATGGATAACTACAAATTGACAAAAATAGCTCTGGGAGAGCTCAGGACTACAATGAAGAAGCAGCAGAAACCCTGGGGAGTATAATAACTGAGGATTTCAGCATAGATAAGTGTAAGAAACATTTTACGTGTATCACCCCAACCCACAGTCTGGAGCAGCTTAGTGACAAGAGGGATATCCTCAGAGGGGTTTCATGCTATGGGAAAATGAGAACAGGAGGACCACAGAAATCCTTGACACCTTCATGGACATCTTCAGCCTTTGCTACTGAGGATTCCTGCAGTCCTCGCTGATGCTGAACTCAACTGATGGAGCTACCTAGAGTCCCTGCCACTGCATCTCCTCCCTGGGGCTAGAGCTATTGCTGTGGTGAAACCCACCCTTAGGAGCCTAAGTTGCTGCTGCTCCCTGCTCTCCATGATTGGGATATCACAGTGCCTTGCTATCTACTGAACTGGAGCTGCCACTAGGCTGTGCCCTACCTCCTGGATTCTAAGTCATGCTTTGACCCTCCATCACTGAGGCTACATAGCTGGTGCTCTGTATCTGCATTGTAGGTCCTGAGTTCCAGTTTTGACCTGCCTTCATCAGGGCTTTGCTGTTGCTGCTCAACACTCTGCCCACCTGAGACCTGAGTTGGGACCTTGACCTGCCAGCCCTGGACCCATACCATTGCTGTATCCAGCACCATGCCCCGCCAGGTCACCGTGATGAGCGCCAGAAACCCATACCCCAGTTCCATGGGTGATCTGCATATGCCTACACCTCAAACACTGGTGCCACTAACGCTTTCTGCCCCTGTGCCCCAGGCCCCAGATGCCATGGTAGATCCGTGTGCCCCTGAGCCCAGGACCCTGGCTCCACTGCCATTCACTTCATTTTTTTAAAAAATAAATTTATTTTGTTTATTTATTTTTGGTGGCTTTGGGTCTTCATTGCTGTGCACGGGCGTTCTCTAGTCGTGGTCAGTGGGGGCTACTCTTTGTTGCGGAGCATGGGCTTTAGGTGCACAGGCTTCTGCAGTTGTGGCTCGCAGGCTCTAGAGCACAGGCTCAGTAGTTGTGGCACATGGGCTTACTTGCATTGCAGCATGTGGGATCTTCCCAAACCAGGGCTTGAACCCGTGTCCCCTGCATTGGCAGGTGGATTCTTAACCACTGCGCCACCAGGGCAGCCCCACTTCATTTATGAAGTTTATCTACAGCTCCCTCCCCTCCTCACTGCCCACACATATACACATACCTCACGCTTGGTTAAGATAATTTTCTCAGAGAGATGCTTAATCCAACCCCATCTATCAGTGCTAGGGTTTGCAGGCTCTCTCTCTCTCAGGATTTCTCTGCTTGAGTCTCACACAGGTGGCCTGATTTCTTCTAGATGTGAAGTAACTCCATTGTATTATCCCTTGCCACACCCTAAGAGGGAACCAAAGGTGCAAGTGTAGTATTCTAGTGCGCTAAGACATAGAGACTTAGCCTTAGCATCAAGACCAGTTAATTGGGCCCTGAAACAACCCAGTTCAGGTCTGAGGCTGGAACACTTCTGCTCCGTGCTATTGTTTCTCTGTCTTTTAGAATCACAGAATCATAGTGTCTCAGGCTTGGAGGAAATCTTAAAGACCAAGCATGTAATAGTTCTCAACTTTCATTCTGTCACAGCAAAAGGAAGAGTAAATATAGACAAGGGTAGGACTCTCCCATTGATGTAGGTCAGTCAAGTTCATTCACTACGAAGATAATTTGGTTTGTGGGTATGTGCAATTCTTTTCTTTCAATTCTCTTAGCTATTCTATACCTGTCCAATAGTTTTTATTTCTTGTATTTGATAAACTGAATTAATTTATATGTTAAAAATTCAATCACAAATATTCTATATTTGTAGCAATAAATTACCTGTGATAAACACAATCACATAAGTGATTGTGGCCACAGCCATGTATCAGAAAGCCAAGTTGAAAACTTCTGTACCTAGTCTGAGTCTTCACCTGACTTTTGAGATCCCTATACATTTCTGTCAAATAATTATTCATCCTATGCTTGCATACCTCCAGTGACAGGGGAACTGACTTGCTTCTTCCTGAGGGAACTCCAATTATTAATAAGCTCAGTCTAGATGGAGCTGAAATCTCTCTCTCTGAAATTTTTCCCCATTGGTTTTATTGTATATTCTCAGGCCATGTAGGAAGTATCGGTGAACATAGCAGACCTTCAGCTCTTTCCTTGTGGTCTTGGCCAAACCTCTGATGGTACCACTGGACTTGGTGTAGTCTTTTTGGATTACGGGGAATTTAGCTTGATGATTAGGGCTGATTAGCATTCTTGAAGCAGAGATGAAAGAGAGCATTTTGAAGCATGTCCAACCAAGAGAAGCATGTGGAGCTAGTCCACTAGGAGTACCTAGAGATGAGGCAAACACAGAGAAGATGCCCTTTGCCTTCTCTAAACGTCACTGAATACCAGTCTCACCCAAAGGAGCAGTAGAGTCTAAGAAAGGAAATCCATCTCCATGGGAATGAATCCTGATCCACAGTATGAGGGCAAATAGAATTATTTTCTGGACACAGCAAGAGTTTATAGATGGAATAAGTATTCAAGAATCTGGATTTCAGAAAGAGAATGCCTGGGTTTGAATCAAAGCTCTCCCATGCCATTTTGGACGGATTCTTTAATCTCTCTAAACATTAGCTTCTTCATCTGCATATTGGGGATAATAGTAGCACTATGTCATAGGGTTATTATGGGAATTAAATGTGGTAAGTTATGTAAAGGATGACTAAGAGCATCACTAAGAGCATTATTATTTATTCTTACAAATTTACATTCAAGTTAAAAAAGGTAAAAATTTCAGGGTTAAGGTAGTTCACTTATCTTTCAAAATTCAAAATTTTGACTCATTAAATGGCCTCCACCTTCTCTTTTTGTTCTCCTCTTGTGTTTAGAAGCAAAAGATAGCTTTGCCAATCTCATCTGGGCAGCTCTTTTCAAAGACTGTTGATAAGTATGGAAATACTGCATTTAAACCTATGAGCTTAATGATAAGTACCATCATGAGACTGCTGGTTGTACCTCTCTATGGGGATTCAGATGTATGGGACATTTCTTCTCTGCTACATACACCATCTCCAAAATATCTTGATTCAACTACTTGGATTAGGGATTCTGTGCAGACATAGCCAACATTGTTGCTGGAGGAAAAAGAGGCCCAAGTGAGATTAATCACAGCCTGGGAATAAAAGAAGAATAAAGGGAAGAAACAATTGTACTCTTTATGAAGAGCATTGAAACCAACATTTGAGCCACCTACACTAAGTACATGTTCCAATAAAATACATGTTCCATGATAGTGTCTTTCAAATTTTAACTGATAGACCAAAAATGTGTCTTATTGCTTGATTTAACTGAAATTGAGCATTTTGTCATATATTTATAAGCCAAAGTATTTCTTTTATGGTGAACTTTTTATTCATGTCTTCTGCCCATTTTTATTGGGTTGTGTATGTCTTATTTATAATAGGTTTTATTGTTATTCTTGTGTTGTTTATTAACCTTATTCTTGTTGGTTTGTAAAAAAAACTCTTTAAGTGTCAGGAAAATGATCCCTTTTACCTGAAGAAATTTTTGTATTTTATATAGTTGAAATAATGACATGACAGTATCTAAAATATAAATCAGGGAAGTATCAGTATGTCTAAGTTCTGGAAAATGATTGTGTATGTGTGTGTGTGTGTGTGTGTGTGTGTTCATTTTATGTACTCTATTTGCAATATGAGCATACACTATCCCCAGATCATTATTTTTTCCTAATTAAAAGAAAGCAGAGAACATAAGTTCAATTTTTATTACTGCTTCTTTTAAAAAAGCATCTCTTTCGTATAGACTTAACAAAGATGCTTGATACATGTGTACCACTTTTGTTCTCTAAGAGTTTTATTTATACATTTTAGTCTTAAATATATGTCAAGATTAGGTAAGAATTTAGTTTAAGAATACCACAGTTTTTATTTTCTCTGTTTTTTCTTTTAGGTAGAGTGTTGAGCAACAATCGTATTTTGCTTAAGGAAGCTCACTGCATACAGTTGTTCCCAAGGTACTGTGTTATGCCCTTATACTGTTTGGATATATCTGAGTGTAATTTCTGGTTTCTCTTATTTCTCCCAATAATGTCTAGCACTGTTTTAAACTTGGGATGTTCAATAATGCTTGGTAACTAGTTAACTAGTAACAAGCCAATTGGTGTACTATTAATATTCATCATAGCAGCAATAGTAGTAGAAGTAGTCTTTAGAGTTGTTGTTTTTAACATTTCTTCTGTGGGATATAAGAAAAGAGGAAGATATGGTCAGTTTCATCATCTGGAAAATATTACTGGAAACAATAATGGTATTTTTCCCTATGAGATTTTTTTAAGTTTGAAAGAATTAATACATGTAAAGCACATGGATTCATGCCTAATATGTAACAACCTCTCCACAAAAATTAGCTTTTATTATCATCCACCAATAGTAAATCCTAATTCAAGAAAAAACATTTCCACTCAAATTTCCCTGAGCCACTGAGGCATATTAATAACTCTTCTTTTTCTGGAGGCAGTTCTGGTCCCAGATGTGAGTGTTAGGACTTGAGAGAAGCCCACAGAAGTTAGACGTTTGCATCAGGGTCAAATTTGTCCATGAAAAGGGTATTCTTTCTCCATTCCCAGTAAAACATAGAGTGCTCAGCAGTGCTTAAATCACTGCCTAAATCTGCTAAATTAAGTCCTTTTCTAGGAAAATTACCCAAGAGGAGGGAGGGAAACAACTGCAAGTCATCCAGTATTGTGTGCATACTGAGGACTTTAATTATATAGAGTTTGATCCTGTGCTTGACCAAGAAAGAAATGTGGTTCTTACTAATGAGTTGAGCACATAGGCATTTGGAAATGTTCATTGTCAACAGTGCTTCCAGGAAGAGCTTCCCCTCCACTGTCGTGGTTCATTATTGGATTATATGATTTTCATTTTTTCCATCCCCAGACTTACCACTTTAAATGCTCCATTCTTTGCAATCAGATACAATTCTTAAGCTTCATTTAGAAGCAATGATATTGGTGTTCTATGGAATGGGAAAAGAAAAGGAAGGAAAAAAAAAAGATGAGATCTGATATATCAGAACACATCTTAAGAAATGAGACGGTAAACCTGTCCCTGGAAACCCACACACTCCAGTAAAGGGCCTAGTGTGGGTTCACAGGGGGCTGGGGTTTTACAGGCAGATTTCTGGAAAATAGGGTTTTGTTGGGGAGCCATAGAGCCATGGGCCTGTTGCAAAAATATTTTGGGGCCCTGTCTATGTAACAGCCACTAAAACACTTCCAAAGGTAACAAATGCTAGAAATAATATAAACAAATATAGCCAACTTCCCTGGGTTGGGAGCGAGCTTTGGAAATGTGAAGTGGTATAGGAGTAAGCCTCTGGATATACGAAAAAAAAAAATCATTTTCCTCTGTAAAGCCTGGTTTGCTACATTTACCTCTTGGTTCCCATCTCTGGCCATGTAGACAGGTGAGCACTTGGTCAGGAGTCCAAAGAACTCCTTACAACACCACAACCTCATCTACCATCTCTATGAATCCATATCCTTGAGCCTTCTCTTATGATGGTCTGAGTCTGTTATCCTATGGAATGGAAAAAGAAAAGGAAGGAAAAACTAGACATGTGATCTAATTTACCAGAACACACCTTAAGAAATGAGAAGAAGGTAAACCTGTCCCTGGGAACCCACACACTCCAGTATAGGGCAGGTGCAGGGACTGAGATCATAGGGTTAAATGTAAGCAGATCCTTTCTAAGCAAGTTAGGTTGTTTTGATGAATACATTTTTGTGTGAAGTCGTGGGCTTTTTGACCACAAAATCATTAATCTTATTGCCCTTCCAGCTGCCTCCACCTCCCACACACCCCCATTTTCCATGAATTTTTAGAGTGTTTTAAAATCAGCCTGAGACAAACTGACATGGAAGTACAAAATATAAGGTTATTAGACTACGTCTTGCATCTTAGGATTTTAGAGTTTCTTAGGCACTCAGGGAATTTCTTTTTCAGTTTCCTTGTTTTAGGAAAGAGCAGCAAAATGATTTCTACTTGAAGATCAGATACTGCCACTGTCCCACCCATAATCCCCAGGCCCTACAGTTCCAGTGCAGTTGGCGTGACTGCCAAACTGGCATCTGCATCTCTTTGCCTGAGGGCTTTCACTGGCCTTTGAAGCCCACTCTGCCCACACATATGGCAGGCCAGAAATGCCTGGGGAATAACTGCCCTATACTCCAGCATCCTTTTGCCAGTGATAGACAAATTCATATATAAGTACCCCAGTTTCCTCCCCATCAGTTCCCACCTTTGCCTGTTAAACAATTCTGAGGCATATGTTCTACACTGGATCCCAGACAGTGGGATCCCAAGTTCCCAACAGTGGTAAGTTTGATAGTTACTACCTCTAATCTATACATATGTATATATAATTAGAATATATATAAATTGTAGTATAATAGTTCCCCCTATACTGGCATCCTTCCCTTCCCTGACTTAACTTCCCTATTACTCTACCTGCGTTCCCTAGATTACCTTCCAAATATCTGTCATTCGAGCACAAATCCTAATCTCAGGTTCTACTTCTGGGGGATTTCAAAGATACCTCTGCACCTTACACATACTTCTACAATTTTTTCCTAGCACAAGGTTTCCTAATGACTTGCTTTTGTATCTGCAGTTCTTACCTGTTTATAGATTTGTTGATCTTTGTCAGTAGCTTTGCATCTCTGCTTTCTCAGGCTTTAGCGCAGTTCTAGCATGTAGTAAGATGTGGTACATCTTTGTGGCAATGAATTAAATTGAATTTTCAAGACTTCCTTACTGGTTACTCCATAACTTGAAGGAAGTACCAAGGGCTCTTGACTCCTGTGGTTCTCTTCATGCAACAGCATCATCCATGCCTTCTGTGGTGGACCTTTACTGCTTGTGACCACCCAGCATGCATTCCACCCTAGACAATTTCAGTCCCTGTGGCTAGGGTGGGCCTTCCGATCCATGTAGTCCTTCCCTCTGACCCTAGTCATTTGTTCAGGGATCCAAACTGTTGCAACTGTTAGAAAAGAGAAGCCTGTTCTTTCCCTCTCCTTCCTTCCTTCCTTCCTTCCTTCCTTCCTTCCTTCCTTCCTTCCTTCCTTCCTTCCTTCCTTCCTTCCTTCCTTCCTTCCTTCCTTCCTTCCTTCTTCCTTCCTTCCTTCCTTCCTTCCTTCCTTCCTTCCTTCCTTCCTTCCTTCCTTCCTTCCTTCCTCTATTTCTTTATTTCCTTCTTTTATTTATTCATTCATTATTACTAGAGTTACTGAGCTTATAAGAATGTAAGCCTAGAGCTTATTAGTGAACTGCTTACTACCAAAAGAGGAGCACCTGCTTAAAGAAAAACCAATAGAATAAAAGGCAGAATGAGTGTTGAGGTGGGGGGCAGGGGGGAGAAAAAGAGGAGAGAGAGATTGAATCGTAAAGACAGTGTTTTAGTTCTTGTATACAACTGTGCCTAAAGACCTTGAACTTTTCAACTATGTAAGTCAACATATTACCATTTTTGCTTAAGTTAGTTGAGTTTTTTAGAGTCAAATACAAACTTCAGTTAAATTACCCACTTTGCACCAGACCCTGGCGAGGTAGGAGAGATTCAGAGATACACGTACTTTCACTGTCCATGGAGAATTTGCATTATGAATGGGTGATTTCAGGAGTGATATTACAGCACTGTGCTCTTATTTTTTTTAACTTAACTTTTTATTTTATATTGGAGTATTGTTGATCAACAATGTTGTGTTAGTTTCAGGTGTACAGCAAAGTGATTCAGTTATACATATACACGTGTCAATTCTTTTCCCATTGAGGTTGTTACGTAATATTGAACAGAGTTCCCTGTGCTATATAGTAGGTCCTTGTGGGTTATCCCTTTTAAATACAACAGTGTGTACATGTCAATCCCATACTCCGTAACTATCCCTCCCCTCCACCCTTCCCCCCGGTAACAATAAGTTCGTTCCGTAATTCTGTGAGAATTTTCCTTTTTCTGGAGCAACCATGTTTCTTCTCTTCGCTTTCACAAGAGACAAAGAAGCTGGTTTATTTTCTTTTCAATTTCCCCAGTCACGCACAACTCCTTCCTAGTACTTTTTTTTTTTAAGCGGGGCAGCATATCCTCGTTTGTTCCATATGATGGATGTCCCCATTGCTTATTAACCTCCAAAATGGGCAGCTCCCACCATTAAGGGCTTATGATCTGTATGAGACAACATAAAAACAAGACACATTCTCCCCCATGCACATTTCAAATGAAATGTAACAGAAGAGAAATAAATAAAAATGGAAGAAAATGCCTTAAATGGTTTATGTTGGAAAATGTTATATGGGCAATAATGGTACTTATATGGGCTTTGGTCAGAGACTTTGATAATGAAGGTTAAAAGAGGGAATGTTACAAAAAATGTTCACTGTTCATAAAAATAAATCTCTGGTATGAACCAGAATGAAATAAACAGAGTTGCAGGCGCCGAGAACAGCTGGGGTGACCTCAGTCTCAGGTTGGTAATAGCCAGACTCACTGGAACCGCACACTCTCACCTCAGCAGGATTCACTTAGCTCTTCATCACAGGGACACTGAGTTCCATGGGCCTTGGAGGTGGCTCTTCTGTCTCACTGAAAGATAAAGGCCTCGTTGTCTCTGGCATTCTTTCTCCTTAGGTTCTGGCAGGGTTTCCAGCGACCCCGCCTTTCTAGGTTAAGTATCAGTCCAGAAGTTTCAAATGCAAATGCCCAGCAGCAGGTTGTAAATGAGTGAAATGGACTCGGAGGGGATAGTGGCAAATTGGAGAAAACATGCCCTGTTTGAAAAGGTGACCACCACTCAGCTCCAGCTGACAGTGGGAATGCCAGCTTGGTGGGGTCAGACCTTTGCTTTTTCAAGAGTAAGCTGGAAATCTGAGTTTTCTGATTTTTAAATGTTCATAAGTTATTTCTGTTATAATATATGAACACATTTGTGCATTTATATATATTAATATATATCTATATAGATATTTATGGGGGTAGGAGAAGAATGCGAGTCTATGGGACAGAATTCGCTTAGCAGCAGCCAGTTTGGAATCTGTCGCTAAGTGAATGCTGAGATTGTAAGTATCATTGTTTGGTTTCATTGATTATTGCTGTCAAGTTGTCAGATAAAGGTCCTCCATAGTGTACGGTCCTGGAGGTAAGAGCTTATACTGTATTTGAAACAGCCATTCATTAGCGTGTACTATGTGCTGCGCATTTTGCTATGAACTTTACATGGATTATTTCATTATAGTCTCCTTACCTTCCTAAAAGAGAAGCACTAATGTTGGCCCATTTATAGTAGGGGAAACTGAGGTTTCCAGAAATGAAGTATTTGACCACAGTTATTGTGTAGGACACCCTTTGTACAGCACCTCACATCGTCTTGGCCTTGCCGCTGATTCCAGCCAAGGCTACCACTCCACTCCATGTGCTTCTCTCTGGCTTCCTTTGGTTGCATTAAGATGTTAACACATCATGGGGCAACCCTCTGCCTATAGGGCAGGAGCTGATGGATAAAGGCTTTTGTCCCTGGCTGACAGTTCAGACACATATTCCATAAGACTCCTCAGAAGGCCTTGTGTGAAGTAACCAGTTGCCTGTAGCAGTTAACACTTTCTTGTGTTGGTTTGTCCTCTTGTCCCTGTTCACCTCCCTGCCCCTCATTTAGGGGATCACATTCCCCCAATAAACTACCTACACATACCACGTCTTCGTCGCAGGCTTTGCCGTCCGGCAACTCAAGCTAAGGTAGTGAGCGGGTGAGGCTGGAATTTAAATCTAAGTTTGGCTTGTCCCCAGGTGAATACTTGATCATACCAGTCACTGAAGTCTTTATGTGATTCCTTTGCTAGGTTCTTTCAAGTCTGATTGGTCATGAGATAAAGCTTTGGAGCAATCAAGGCTCTGAGAGGATTCTTGATCAACAAGAAGAGAGGATAGCGATGTAGGGTAGTTGGTACACAGAAATCAAATGGAGAGGAGAGAAAGGGCAGAATTTCAGTTCATAATGTAGTTTTATTTGTGGCACCTCTTATGTGTTTGGCACTGTGCTAACTACTAAGGAAGGCCCATGGAACTATGGAAATGAAGACTATGGTGATAAAGACCTACTTCCAAAGATTTTCAGTGACTTTAGGCAAGGATGTCAATTTTAAATGCCTGCAGGGGCAGGTAAGACCCTGAAGTTAAACTAGCCAGGTTTTTGTTTGCATAGATATCAAACACAAATGCATTTTCTTCACTCCTACAGAGAATTAGGCTTTAGGTTTTCCCCCATTTTTCTTCCAGTACATGGCTACCCCAGTTTGCTCATTTTCCCACTTTAGATAGAGATGTAGGTACAAAAAATATTTTGTTTTAATTAATTAATTAAAAATTGAGATATAATTGACATATAACATTGTTTAAGGTGAACAACATGTTTGTTTGATACACTTATGTACTGCAACATGATTATAATAGTGTTAGCTTTAGCTAACACTTCTGTCCCATCACATAATTATCATTTATTTTTGTCGTGAGAACAATTAAGACCTAGTGTCTTAGTAACTTTGAAGTTTATAATACAGTATTGTTGACTGTAACCACTATCCTGTGCATTAGATCTCCAGAACTCATTTATCTGCCAGTTTCAAGTTTGTGCCCTTTAACACCATCTCCCCATTTACCCTACCCCCACCCAGCTCCCAGGAACCACCATACTACTCTCTATTTTTACTAGTTCAACTTTTTTAAACTTGCAAATATGAGTGATATCATACAGTATTTGTCTTTCTCTGTCTGACTTATCTCACTTAGCTTTATACTCTCAAGGTCCATCCATATTGTTGGAAATGGCAGGATTTTCTTCTTCCTCATGGCTTTATAATATTCCATTATATATGTATACCGCATCTTCTTTATCCATTTATCTGTTGACACTTAGATTGTTTCCATATCTTGTCTATTATAAATAATGCTGTAATGAACATGGATGTGGATCTTTGAGATACTGAGTTCAGTTCCTTCCACCCAGGAGTGGAATTGCTGGATCATCTGGTAGTTACATTTTTATTTTTTTGAGGAACTGCCATCCTCTTTTCTACAACGGCTGTTCTGGTTTACATTCCCATCAGAAGTGTTCCCTTTTCTCCACATTCTTGCCAACATTTGTTATCTCTTGTCTTTTAGATGATAGGCATTCTGACAGGTGTGAGGTCCTACCTCATTTTGGTTTTGATTTGTATTTTCCTGATGATTAGTGATGTTGAGCACCTTTGTATGTCCCTATTGGCCATTTGTATGTCTTCCATGGTAAAATGTCTTTTCAGGTCCTTTGCCCATTTTAAATTGTATTATTTCCTTTTTTTACTCTTGAGTTGTGTGAGTTCTTTATATATTTTGG
Organism: Lagenorhynchus albirostris; assembly: GCF_949774975.1. Classification (NCBI taxonomy): domain Eukaryota; kingdom Metazoa; phylum Chordata; class Mammalia; order Artiodactyla; family Delphinidae; genus Lagenorhynchus; species Lagenorhynchus albirostris. The sequence continues at coordinate 133,425,590 of NC_083097.1, forward strand.
ATGTTAACCCCTTATCAGAGATATGGTTTGTGAATATTTTCTCCTGTTCCATAGGCTGCCTTTTCAATGTATTGATTGTTTCCTTTGCTATGCAGAAGCCCTTTAGTTTAATGTAGTCCTACTTATTTCTGTTAGCTTTTGTTGCCTTTGCTATTGGTGTCTTAGGCAAGAAATCATTGACAAAACCAATGTCAAGGATGTTTTCCCCTATGTTTTCTTCTTGGAGTTTTACGGTTTCAGGTTTTACATTTAGGTCTTTGATCCACTTTGAGTTAATTTTTGTCAGTAGTGTAAATAGCAGTCTAGTTTCATGTTTTTGCCTGTGGGTATCCAGTTTTCCCAACACGGTTTATTGAAAAGACTGTCCTTTCTCCACTGCATGTTCTTGGCACACGTGTCAATAATTAGTTGACCATATATGCATGGTTTTATGTCTGGGGTCTATATTGTGTTCCACTGGTCTATGTGCCTGTGCATTCCTTACAACTCTAAGGAAAACGGCCACTTAAGGTTAATGACAAATGGCAACCAATCCTGTCTTCCTGTCAAGGGAACAGGATGGAGTCTGGGAACTGGGGAGGCTGACCCCTCTATGAGCTACGAGTCAGCTCCAGCTGGCTGTCACTGTGCAGGAATGTAAGTCCCCTTATGCCAGATCGCCTACTTGTTCAAGAGTAATCAGAAACCCAGAAATGTTTGTGCAATCTCCAGATTTTTAAATGTTAACAGTGATTTCATATTTCTTAAAAACAGTGGGCAAGTCAACCCTGATAGAGCAAACAGAACACATCTGCAGGTTGCATTTTACACACAGGCCATCAGTTTGCTCTCTGTGTTGTAGGCTCAGCCCTCTTTTTCCTCCAAAGTCCTTGAGCTGTGCCATATTTTCCTGGGAGAGGCGCAAGACTGGGAAAAGTGGCACAGGACAGGGGCCGCCATTGAATTTGTCTCTTAGGATTCTCTTTACTTTCTGTTTCTAGGGGAAGTAGGTTGAGACTTGTTTATCTATTTGTGTGTGTATGTGGGCACGTGCAGTTGCTAAGGGTTCAGAAATAGACCTAATTTAAGAAAAACACACAAATATGTATGTTGCTTTTCTTCAGAAATAATGACAAGCCAAGAAAAAACAAATTATCCAAATAGGTGGCTTTTGCTGGTGGATGGCAATATTTGAACATGGTAGGTAGACTGTTAAAAAAAAAAAAAAAAGAGAGAGAGAGGAGTCTTAAATCAGGAAGAAGGGAGTGTAGGACTTTGATTTCTTTCTTTGTGTAAAATTATCATGTCCCCTGACCAGATTTCTATTGGCCTTGATGGTTAGTTGGCTATTTTAGTAGTTCATTGTCTCAGCCTTTAGTAAGAGCCCCTCCTAAATGGGACTCACTATGTCATAACTGTATAAAATATTCATTAAGATGGTGCTTTTAATGGATTTGTTTGGAATGAACCCGAGTGGAGCCGTCGCTGATTTGTGGAGCGGCAGGAGTGTTTCAGGGTTGTGTCTGCCCCAAGCGCTGCCTTGTTCGACAGGGTCCTGTACCTGCCCTCTTTGCCTGCAGGCTCCAATCCGAGAGGAGACAGACCATACTGATGGCGTTTTTCAAGACTAGAAATTGTATTCCTTTTGTATAAGTGTGTTCCAACTTGGTGTCTTTCATATTGTGTTCAATGGAGGTGTGCTACAGCTTGTCTGAATTATACTTGCCACATACAATTCATCGCCTAGTGTGTGAAGACTTGAACTCCAGAATTAGACAAAATTAGCTTTGAATCCTGACTGTTTTCTACTAGTTGTGTGACCCTCAGGCAGATTTCTTAGTATCTCTGAACTTCAGCTTCCTCATCTTTTTAATCTAGAACAGAGCTAGTGTTTACTTCATACAGTATTTGAAAATTGAATGAGGATAGTTTGCAAAGTACGTAGCCTAGTGCCTAGGACATATTAGAAACTTAAAAACATTAGCCATTCTTCTCTAAGTAGTACACACATCCAACTGCTACAACATATCTGGGGCCACTGGAGGTTTGTATAGAGCTTTCTGCTAGACATATGCCATTTGGTTCTTTTCTCACACCATCCTTGACAATAGAGCAGGGATAACTGAGCTCCCCTGAAGCAAATGGAACAGTTGTGGACCAGAGAGGTTAAGGGACATGATCAAGATTGCTCTGCAAATTAGTGATAAACCAGACTTGGGAATATAATTGGATATTTTGACTCCTTTCTCAGCATTAAGTGCAATCCTTTTTAAAAATCAGATTAGGACCTTTTCTTTTCTCTTTATTTTTTGTAACCAGAGTACCTCTGAATCTGAAATCATGCCATCATGACCTCTACTATTTAATTTTTTGTGCACCTCTGTACTTTTTAGTTCTGAGTAGTCACCTTCTTTCCAACCTTTTGAAATATGGTGACATGAAATAAAAAGTAACAAAGAGCCCTCCCTATCTTAACGCTACCAACCTCAAAACCTGGAGTGCCTAGGCCCAGCCCCAGAGCCCAGCAAGGATGCTCTCATTTTGTCCCACCCCATTCCATTCCCTCCTGGCTCTGAACACTGTGTATCTGTTAGAGGGACCTGTAATCCATTTGGGGAATGACCTCGGACAAATTACTTCACTTTTTGGGTCACTTTTTCTCTATCCTTAAAGTGGAAAAGATGGTTAATTTCTTAATAAGGGAATAACAGTTCCCCATAAAGGTATGGAAGGCATTTGACAATGATCAGCTTTGCCTGTTGCCTTCTGGGACTGGGTGGGACTAGCGTTTTATTTTTATAATCTTCAAATTGAAGTCACAAATAATTTTCATAAGATTGCCGGAATAATGAAACAGCTGTTTCTCAGGGCAGGGGCCAGTGAAGTGGCAGGGATGGAGCAAGCACGTGGGAATGAGCCAGAGGCTGCCTCTGATAGACTATTCCTTGGCGTCTCAGTCCTGGGAGGGAAAAGAGGCTCATCAAGATCCTGATTAAGCAGGGATTGCCAACGGCACTCTTTGTATCCAGGCAAACAAGAGCTACCCCTCCCCTCTCCCTTTTACTCTTAAAACAAAAATCTATCAAGATTTAATCACATTGCTTTATCTCCAGGACCTAACCTCTGAGTGTTCCTGAGAACATTTTGCTTTGTCTCCAGGCGCTCAAACACATGCCTCGATGGGAGTGTGGTCCCTTTAGGGTTTTTACTTGAGTGGAAGAAGCAAAGATTGCTTTTTGTTCCCCTTTGACTCTTTTCTGAATTAACATGAAATTGAAGATGACTGTAGTTAGGGGGAAAGAGAGACAGAGCCAGCGAACCAGAGAGACAGAGCGAGACAGAGAGAGAGAAAGAGAACAATGAGAAGGGAAGCCAGGGAAGGAGGCTTGGAAAGCCAGTTCGCAGAGTGTGTCTTGGAACCCGAGGGAAGCTCTGTGTTCATCAAACTGATAGTTTCCTTCCAGTCCATCAGCAAAATGAAAACGCCTCACCCAGCCACATTTAAACCCTCTCATCTAGGTCTCTGAGACCCTTCTCTGGGGAGTGCTCTTAGGAGTGTGAATTTCTCCAAGCTGATGATCTCAGTGTAAGTGCAGATGCTACCACCCACCTGCCTTTGGTCCTCCTTCCGTTGTAACTGTCCTTTCTGGGCACTAGGGCCAAACTGATGCCAGCACAACGGTGACTGCATATGAAATGTGTAATTGAGAAACAACATGGACACTAATGTCTCAGTATTAATTAATGGAATTTGATGTTTGTGACTGTCATATCCAGCAGCCACTTTTTTCAGAAAATTAATTAAACCATGGGTAGGGGTTTGAAAGCTCCCTATACAAGGCTAAGGGCTGATTGGGAACCTTTGGGATTGGGGAAGGGAGCTACATCTTTGGTTTAAGTTGTGTGTGAACTTTGTCTAAAACCGCAGACTTAGATTCCAGTGGTGAGAGAATGGGGAAGCATGTGGGGAAGGGGTCTTTGCCTCCTTTCACCCTTCATTACTCTTCGCCTTTGCCATTAGATTATTCCTTCCCGCATCCTCTCACTGCTATCCCTGCTCTGTGCAGGGGAAATCCACCCATTTGCCTAGTAAGATGATGTGCAGAATAAACAGTGACAAAAGAACTCCATGAGAACAATTTTGATGGGGCTTGCTCGGATGCGGTCACCAGATGGCTTGTGTTGGAAAGGCCTGAATTTCCATATACTGTCCTTCTAAAATGTCCCTCAGTTGCATTCTTGGACCCTGCTTTCTTTTCCTCTTCCTTCCTCCATCTCTTTTCTTTACTATTCCTTTTTTCCTGGTTGAACAGAAGTCATATTCATTTCAAATTTTTTGAATAACATTGTTTTCTGATTAGGAATTGAAATGATATATATTCTCATAAGAGAATCGATTGACAAACGGGAAAGTATGAAAAGAATACGAATTGAGAAATAATAATATTGGAGCGTTAGTGGTGACAAGCTCTGTACTAGGTATTTTACATAAAGGAGATCATATATTCTTTTAACAACCATGTGAGAAAGGTACTGTTATTATCTGTGTTTTATAGATGAGAAAACTGAAACAGAGAGGTTACCTAACTTCCCCAAAGTCACATAGCTAGTAAACAGTAGTATAGACTTTGAATCCAGGTGGTCTGACTTCAGAGTCTACTTTCTTATCCATTGTGCTCTGTCTTGCACTGTGCTGTGTCAGCTTCACATCAAGAAAGACAGCTTCAGCTGGGGAGACCTCCAATCACTCAGATTAGTTCTCCTGTGGAACATCTAGTCTGAGGAACTCACCACCCTCCATACTGAGGCTCTGTGCTCCACAGGCTTAGAAGCCTGTGTTTGGTTTTTTTTGTGTTTTTTTGTGGTACACGGGCCTCTCACTGTTGTGGCCTCTCCCGTTACGGAGCACAGGCTCCGGACGCGCAGGCTCAGCGGCCATGGCTCACGGGCCCAGCCGCTCCGTGGCATGTGGGATCCTCCCGGACCGGGGCACGAACCCGGATCCCCTGCATCGGCAGGCGGACTCTCAACCAGTGCGCCACCAGGGATGCCCTAGAAGCCTGTTTTTTACAGGGATGAATTAACATTAACTGGTTCTCAGAAACAGCTGTGGTACCAAGAGTATTACGCTTGTTAACTTACAAAGAGCAAGAGCACAGTCTAGAAGGACTTACATCTACCTATCAGTACATCCTCATCCTGCAGCAGAACTGCATGGGAAGCTAACCAACAACTGTTGTCTTGCACTGGGTGCCTCGAATCAGTGCATGGGAGTCATTCAGCTGAGTGATCTTTCCAGAATCACCATTCTCCTCTTCCCCTACCTCCCTCATTACAAGAGTAATGGAAACACTAATACACCAATGCATGAAGCCAGGACCATCTCTCCCCTTTATCTCATGACTGACCACTCTCAATTCCGGTAACACATTGTTTCTGTAGACTTGTTTCTACGATCAGTCAGGCTACAGTCAAGTCTTGTTGGTCTGGGAGTCATTCTGTCCTCTGAAGTTGGCATATCTCTGCCCATGTCTGCTAACTGCTAATTTAAAGCTCAAGTCTCAGAGGGCAATTTTTAAAAATTTTATGCAAGTTTATTTTATGTATCACAAAATGTTAATGATAAAATTACACCCTTTAACAATGTATAATTCAGTGATTTTTAGGAAGTTTACCAGGTTGTGCAGCCACCCTCCTAACACTTTCATCACCGCAATAAGATCCATCATGTCCATTAACAGTTAATCTCTGTTCCCATCCTGGTTTCATAGAAATAAAATCCTGCAATATGAGGTCTTTGTGTCTGGCTTCTTTCAGTTACCATAATGTTTTGGAGATTGATCCGTATTTTAGTGTGTATCATCATGCATTCCTTTTTATTAGTGAATAGTGTTTCATTGTATGGGTATGTCATTATATCTATTCATCTGCTGATGAACATTTGAATTGTTTCCATTTTTTAGCTCTTATGAATAATGCTGCTGTGAACATTCATGTGCAAGTCTTTGTGTGGTCATACGTTTTCATTTCTCTTGGGCAGATATCAGTGAGTGGAATTGCTGGGTCATACGGTAGATATACATTTAACTTTTTGAGAGACATCCAAAATATTTTCCCAAGTGGCTCCATCAAATGGCCGTTTTACTGTCCTAATTTCCCAGCTGTTGGGGTATCCATCATGTTAGCTCCCCAGGGCTGAAAATAAAAGGACTAAAAATGACCCATAATCTCATCCTTATTATTAACATTTTATTGATATATACAAAGTCATTATTTTATGTATAATATTGTAAAATACAAATGTACAAAATTTTATGCATAATGGAGTAAAATTTATATATGTATGTCTGTATTTCATGTCAGTAAAATGATGTATCTATATACAGATATGTATATAAATATTATACAAAAAAATAAAACATACACGTACATTTGAGATCACACTAGATTAATAATTGAACTTTTTAAACTTATAACTGAATCAGGGTCATTTATCTATATCATTAAATATGAAATAAATATGATTTTTAATATCTTAATAATAGTTTCCACATGGATATAACATAAGTTTTTTAAACTAGTGTCCTATTTTTGGACTTTTGGATTGGGTTGTTTTACTTCTAAGTCATAACTTTAAATATGTATACCTTCGATTTTCACTTAAATTTTTATCTGGGCTCTTTCTCATGCATTTTTTGAATACTTATCCCTTTGATTTCTCATGGCCATATGTTCACACCTCGCCAGGTTTTCCCTCTCTGTTGTCTCTTGGTACAATATGAAGTCTGGTCGCTTCGTCCAAGGAATCATTTAGAAAGCAAACTTCTGTTTAGAGTGTGTCTGTTTTCAATAATATCAAAGCTGAAGGGCAATGCAATTTAAAAAACAACCACAAGCAGTGTGAGTATAGATAATATTTTGGCTGAAATATTTTACTCCATAGTAGAGTTTTATGTAAATCTTATCTGCGGATGGGGAAAGTGAGGTGACTTTTTAAGATTCTCACAGAGAATGTGGACATAATAAGAATGGTATCTTAATATAAAATACTAAGATGAGATAATGCCTTTAGTGACCTTCTAACCCATTGCCACCTGTAAACCAAGCCTTCTAACTTGTAGAATAAATCCTCAGTGGAGGTCTGTTCATGTGACTGTTCAGTTCTCTTTACATGGTCATTGAAGATCCATCATGGTTTCCCAACCTACGTCACACCTTACCCAAACTGGGAAATTATCTCTTCCATCAGAAGAGACTCTTAACCTCCCAATCTTTTTTCCCCCTTTTTCTTTTTTAAATAACCATTTTATTGAGATACACACATACCAAAATATCACCCTATTAAAATACATACTTCAGTGGTTTTTAGAACGTTGATAGAGTTGTGCAACTATCATCACTAATTTTAGAATATTTTCATCACCCCAAAGAGAAACCTAGTAACTCCCTTTTTCCTCTTCCCTCTGGCTCCTGGCAACCACTAATTTGCTCTCTGTTTGTACAGATTTACCTATTTTGGACATTTCTATAAATGGAGTCATACAATATGTGACCTATTGTTTCTGGCTTCTACCACTTAGCATGTTTTGAAGGTTCATACATGTTATAGCACGTAACAGTACTTCATTCCTTTTCTAGGCACAATAATATTTCATTGTATGGCTATACCACCTTTTGTTTATCCATTCATCATTCAGTGATTCTACTTTCCTGGCTATGTGTATAATGCTGCTAGGAATATTCGTATACCAGTTTTTGGTTATAATACTTTATGGGCCAATGGTAGTCCCCGTGTTTTTGGATGAGTATGCCAAGGGCATTCCCTTCCTTCTCATATACAAAAATGAAAAAGAATCTGATAACTGGGATGCCCAAGGATGAGCTCATCAAACTCTTTTTTAAGGCCTTAAAGTCTGTGTAGTCTGATTCTTCCAATAAAATTGGGTCGGGGTTGTTGTTCTTTATGAAAACATGGAATTTGGGCCATAAGAAATTTGGAATCCAATTTTGGCAATAACCAATGAGCTAGAGAAAGCCTCACAATGGCACTTAGTTTGGGGTTTGGAGAAACTTAGGATACCATGAAGCCTATCTGGATCTAGGTGTGGTCCTTGTTCTTATGTCAGATGCTCTAAATACTGAACTTGGATTTGGGCAAACTGCAATTTTTTCTTGGCGACCTTATGTCCCTTTGAGACTAAAAGCTTTAGCAAGTGGATGCTGTCTTCCTGTGAGGAGGCTTGAGAGGGAAAGCAAAGAAGCAAATCATCCACATATTACAACAATGTAGAACCTCTAGGGAACTTTATATCATCCAGATCAGCCTTCAGGATTTGTGAGAAATAAGAAGGACTCTCAGTAAAATCCCAAGGCATTATTGTCCGGGTGAATTGTTTTTCTTCCCAAGTGAAGGCAAAAAGGTATTGTCTAGCTTCATCAGCTAGAATACTAAAGAATGTACTGCATAAATCAGTTGCAGTAAAGAGTTTGCTTCTAGCGGGAATGAATGTTAGTAATGTATGAGGATTAGGAACAACAGTGTCGGGGGATAACAATGCTGTTTTTTGTGTCAAGGTCCTGGGCAAATCTCCACCCTTGGCCCCTAGGTTTTCTCACAGGTAAAATGGGAGTGTTGTAGAGACTAGTAAAAGGGATAGTGAGGCCTTGTGACTTGTGATATTCTGTTACGAGTTTTATGCCCTGAAGGGCTTCTTCACTCATAGGGCATTGATTAATTCTGGGGAGACGTTTTGAGGGATCTATTTGAATCTTGTTGGGAGGTGTGCTGTGAATTTTGCCAATATCAGTTGGAGATTTTGCCCAAAAGGAGGGTGGTAGCTGATTGAATAGGGACAAATGATTAATGCTTCCAGAATCATCTCTAGTACCATCGGAAATGAAGCAGATAAGATTGCAAAGGATCATTTAATTCACCTGCTTGGCTGCTTTGATGACTGCTGTCAAATTCTAGAATAATCTCCCCTTTTGGGAAGAAAAAATTCCAGCATGGTACTTCTCTAAGAAGTCTCCGCCTAATAAATGGATAAGAGCTGAGGAACTAAAAAGAAAAGGGTATGGATCCTTCAGAGGTTCTAAGCAAAACTGAATAGGTACAGAGACAGGAATCTTTTGAGGTTCATTAGAGATCCCCACTAGTTGAACTGTAGTACTCCGAGGCAGGGACTGCTTTATAGTAGTGGGGTTGAGCATCAAGAGTGTGGCTCCAGTGTCAGTTAGGGCTGGAAGAGATTCGTCCCCAACCTGTGTAAGTGTTTCTCAAGCTTATAAAGAGGAAGGAATGGGAAGAGCCCCTGTAGTTCCTTGGAGCCCTGTCATTGAGAATTGGGAGGACATTGGAAAGGATGCTTAGAAGGGCTGAAGTTGCCTAAAGTGCTTAAATTTGTGGCACTCTTTTCAAATGTGCTGGCTGTTTGCAATAATATCAGAAACTAAGAAGCTTTTGATTTCATTTAGGAGCCTTCACTTGCTGAGGCTGAAGGTTAAGAATTTTAGTAATCTTCCTTTTAAGTGGCTCTAGTGTGAGAGAGCTGGTTTGCCAGACTAACTAAATCTGGGGTAAAGATAGTTTCCAGTTCCACCCTGGTCCATTTCACTTGATGGGAAAAGTTCCAGTTCAGCCCATTAATAAATACCGAGTTAAAAACTACTTGGATAGAATCAACATATGAAAGAAGACCAGATTTTTTTTTTTAATTATCCAAAGTCAAGTGTAATAGTTACGAACAAGCTTATCAGATTTTTGTGTGCAGACCTGAATTTTGTTCCAATCAATAGGCTTTGGAAAAGCTTTAGGAATTGTCTAATGAAGTTGCCTAGTGATTGCCTGAGTCTGATTATGTAATAAGTTAACAGGCTGGTCTACTGGTTGTAATCCTAGAGGCCTTTCAGGATTTTCCCAGTTAGCAGTTTTCATCCATGCCGGTCCTGGCCTTCACCAACTAGCTGATATAAGTCAGAGAAACAGGTTGGTAATCTGTGAGGATCCTTGATTACTTTGGGAAAATCTTTCTAATTTTAAAGGGACAGGTTACGATAGGTTCAGAGGAAAAGAGGGTGGGAGAGTTTCCGAGAAAAAGGGAAGTTTGGTGAGAGAATTAATATGGGGGAACTGAGGGTATAAAGGAGGTATGGGTGGTGTAGGAAGGAAGGAGGAAGATGGCACAGGAAGCAGAGCCTGAGATAAAGGAGCTCGGGAGAAAGAGCATGAGGCTTTGGAAGCCATTTTATTTTTCTTTAAATGTTTGTTTGCCCTAGTTAACCTGAAAATCTTATTTTGCAGAGAGGCATTCCATGCAGTTGTGGAAATTTTAGAGCTATAGTTGTCCAGGTTGGTTTTAAGAAAAGTTAAGTTTGGGGATTTCAAAAGTTCCCCATAATAACCATTGATATTCTTAATCGCCTTTGGTAAACTTGGTCCATTTAGTTAGAAATGCACATGAGGAAGGACCGTGGTCTTTTAAATATAAAATCAACTGGAGCCCTTGTGGGGAGGGTGCGCCCTCAAAATATTTAAATAATTGGTATCCCATTTCTCAGAGGTTTTTCTCTAGAATAAGGGAATAATTTTCGAACAGCCTAAATAGCTCAAATAGTTCAAACAACCTGCAGGTCTAATACCAGCCATTTCTTGTCTGATCGCCAAGGAGCCAGCCAAAGGCTACTCAGTACAGCTCTAAGGGTACGGTCTAATTCTGGAGGAATCAAGCCAAAGACTTAAAGCACAGTTCCACTAGAACAGGCCAATCCTGAAGGAGTCAGGCTGAAAGTTTAATAGGGTAGTGCCAGTAGACCAACCCATTTTCCAAAAGGAATGGGGTGAAGGCTAGCCAGTTCCAGGAGGAATGGCCTGATTTTTAAAATGTGTCAAATGAATACTCACATATGTAATGAAGCCTTAGACAGGACAAAGCCTTAAAACAGATCCTGAAGAAAACGTCAAGAGCTTCAAAACACAAGGAGACAAGCTAGGATACAGGAGAAAGACTTATCCTCAAACTCTAGGGTCAGCAAGAGGCAGTGAGCAGCAGTGGACTCGATATGACTACTTCACCTGTTGGCTCACCAGCTTCAGAGTCAGTGAGGGTCTTCTCTGGATCCTGGTATGAGCCACCAAAATGCTGATCTAAAACAAATAGACTTTCAGTTATTTCTTCAGCAAAAGTGAGTTTACTTGCAAGTAACAAAGAGGGTCTGCAACCATGGCAAGCTACATGCAAGTCCCTACACAGCAAGGGGAGAAAAACTCTTTCAAAGGGGGAAAAAGGAAGTTGGGAAGGCTGTAGTTAACAAATAGTCAATTGAGGAATTGAGAATTTGAAGTATAGTGGCTTTTCACTGGCTGAGTTGTGATGGTCTCTCATTGGGTAAGCTCTTTTTTTTTTTTTAACATCTTTGTTGGAGTATAATTGCTTTACAATGGTGTGTTAGTTTCTGCTTTATAACAAAGTGAATCAGTTATACATATACGTATGTTCCCATATCTCTTCCCGCTTGCGTCTCCCTCCCTCCCACCCTCCCTATCCCACCTCTGTATGTGGTCACAAACCACCTAGCTGATCTCCCTGTGCTATGTGGCTACTTCCCCCTAGCTATCTGTTTTACATTTGGTACTGTATATATGTCCATGCCACTCTCACACTTTGTCACAGGACACAGACCTACTAGAGCATGGACTTGAGGATATGGGGAGGGGGAAGGGTAAGCTAGGTAAGCTCTTGACAGGCAAGAAGAGGAAGTCTTACTTCTTTCTCTTGGGCTCTGCTATCATCATAGGGCATGAGAGCTCCCCCTTCTGGCCCCCAGACTCTGTTTTAATAGAGGCTTCTGTTTATTAATTTTTATACTGGGATATTTAAATTTTAAAGGAGAATCAACTTAAAGTGAATTAATCTCTAAATTATAAGAATATCACCAAAAGCACACTATCCAATTTTTTTTCAATTAATTAATTTATTTTTGGCTGCGTTGGGTCTTCGTTGCTGCACGTGGGCTTTCTCTAGTTGTGGTGAGCGGGGACCACTTGTCATTGAGGTGCGTGGGCTTCTCATCATGGTGGCTTCTCTTGTTGTGGAGCATGGGCTCTAGGTGCATGGGCTTCAGTAGTTGTGGCTCGTGGGCTCTAGAGTACAGGCTCGGTAGTTGTGGCACACGGGCTTAGTTGCTCTGTGGCATGTGGGATCCTCCTGGACCAGGGATCGAACCCATGTCCCCTGCACTGGCAGGTGGATTCTCAACCACTGCACCACCAGGGAAGTCCCAAAATCCAATTTCTTAAATGTACAAAAGATTTGAGAAACACTTCACCAAAGAAGGTACACAGATGGTAAAAAAGCATATGAGAAGATCCTCAATATTAGTCATTAGAGAATTGCATTAAAACCATGATGAGATATCACTACATACCTATTAGAATCGCTAAAGCGAAGCACCTTGACAATATCAAGTGCTGGAAAGGATGTGGAACAACTGGAACTCCTGCATGTTGTTGGCAGAAATGCAGAATATTACAGTCACTTTGGAAAATGGTTGGGCAGTTTCACATAAAGTTAAATGTAAACTTACAGTACGACGCAACAATTCTATTCCTAGGGATTTACATGAGTGAAATAAAAATCTTATGTTCCCAAAAACTCTATATACCAATGTTTATAAGCAGCTATTCATAGTCATCAAAAACTGGAAACAATTCAAATGTCCCTCAACTGGTAAATGGATTAACAATCCATGGAACATCCATGCAATGGAATATTAATCATTAGTAAAGAGGAGTAAACTACTGTTACTCAAAAAACATGGCTGAATTTATTTTTTATTACATTACTTTCAAGTGTATAGCATTATAATTTGACATCTGCATGCACTACGAAGTGATCACCACCACAAGTCTAGTTGCCATCCAGTCCATCACCATACAGTTGGGCCGCTCCACCCATTGTGTCCATCCCCTCCCAAACATGAATGAATTTCAAATGCATTATGCTGAATGAAACAAGCCAGACTCAAAGAGAGATATATTTTATGATTGCATTTTATATGACATTATGGAGAAAGCCAAATTAATAGAGACAGAGAATAGTCCATGGTTGGTAGGAGTTAGGGGCAGGTGACAACAAAGGAACAGCATGAGGGACTTTTTTTGGATGGGATGGAAGTGCTCTGTATTTCGATTGTACTAGTGCTTATACAACTGTATGTCACAGAGGGTGTATTTTAATATATGCAAATTGAAAAGTAATTATTTAAAAAATAATACCACTAAAGATCTTTTTGGGGAGAGATGGAATATGAAGCCTGAAGCTTCATGGATTATAGGACAGGTGAGTTGGGTTGGGTGTGGCTCTACGACCAAGTAGTTGCAGTGAATTATATGTTGCCAGTGGTGAGAGCTGGTGAATAGTGACTTAACTCTTTAGGACATCAAAGAGAGCTTAGGAATGTCAGGAAGAAATGTGGCCAGTGAAACAAATAATCTTTCAGGATAGATTGAGGTCATGAGTAGCTATTTCAATTGTGAATTGTTTGAGGAGAAAGGGACCAACACTAGATTGCTTCTTGTGCAGAAGATGTGGAAGGAAAAAAATGACATGAAGAATAGGATGAAAATGTTCCTCCCTGAATGATTATCAGCAGTAGCATTAGAGATTCCAAAGAACTCAGTGGTTCTCATTGAAAATCTAACACAAGCCTCTTTGTAGAGTGCTTGGTCTGTGAAGGAAGCTTTCTAGGAATTTCTTTAGCTAAGCATCCAAGGGAGTCAGAGAGACCTAGATGAATGTCAGCTCTGTCATTTATAAGCCTAGATCCCTTGGAAATATCACTGTGCTTCTCTGATCTTCGATTTTTCCATCTATAAAGCAGGGTTGACAATAGCATGTATCTTTCAGAATTGAGAAAATTAAATGAGATAATGCATGTATAGCATTAAGCACAATGCCTCACAGATAAGAAGCACTCAATAACTTGTAGTGAGACTTACGTTGCTGCCTGATTTCCGGAGCCTGCATGTGTTTATTTTTGCCAAGTTCATACTTGTATTTATTTTTTTTTCTTGTCACCATCTCACCAGCAGGAGATCATCAAGTGTAAGTAGCATCATCTTGCTGCCTAGAGTATAGAGTGAATTTGAAGAGAGACATCCTATTCCTAGAAACACAGAATCTTTTATGCTCAATACAAAGAGCTTTCAAAAGTAAGAGCTGTGACTTCCTCTGTCCAGAACTGGTTAACCTGTTGGGATATTTGGTAGATGAATTCTGTGCCACGCTCTCTTGTATACTGAGCACCAGACTGGGAGGCAGCAGCTGCTCTCCATGCTCTCCTTCCAACACAGAAAACCAATCTCCGGGCACCAGGGGAGACTGTAAAAAAGGAAAAAAAATGCAAATGTCCAACATTGATTAGTTTTGCCAGCTGCTCTTCTTTAGAATCAGCGGATTGACCACTTTAACTGTGAAGTCCATTGGATACTCGTAGGGTTTTTTTGTTTGCTTTGATTTGTTTTAGAAATTGTATTAAAAAATAATCCTTTGCAGGTCCAACCTGTCAAAGAAGTTGACATATGGAAGGAGGGTTTAAATAAACAGAAGAAAGAGATAATAGACCTCTATTGGATTGTTTCTGAAAATATGTTTGACCTTGGGGAGGGTCTGATTCTTTTAAACATGGGATTGCAAAGTCAAATACTTTCAGAGGCCAGGCTAGTTATATAAATGAGTGAGGAAGTATCTAGATATAAGGCAATAGGGAGTGGTGTTGGGTTTGGGCCTATTTTTTTATTTTCCTACTATTATGAGACCTTTGAATACAAAGTCATTTCACTTTTTTTCTCAACTCTACTTATGGGGGGTGGGAATAGGGAGTGTGTGATGAGAAATGACAACTTACACAGCTTCAGAAATGTGGAAGGATCTGGGCTCCCATCTTGGTCATGCAGTGGACTGAGGAAGTTCATGCCACGTCTGAATTGAACAGCTTTACTCAGCACCAGCCGAATACTGTTGGGCAAGAATGTGAGCCCAGAATTGCTAAGTAGTTAGTTATTCAAGAGACACCCCATATCTTGATTTTGATGTGATTTCTGTAAATCACATCAAAATCCTTATAATTTTAATGCTGTCAGTTTGTCCCATTTTGGAAAATAATGGTGTGAATCAAATACAACATGTCTGTGTGTTAGTTTTAGTCGGTGGCTATCAGTTTGGACCTCTGCTTTGGACCTCAGTTTGACAACTTCTGTGGAGTATAGTACTACTTTTGATAGATGGAGATCCATGATAGAAACAAGGTGAATTATGTTAGAAATAATCTCTTATTGATCTTTAAAAGATTACAATTTAAAATGGTATTGTGAAATGTGCAGTGATTAATTAGAGCCTTATTCTAAAAGCAAAAGATGGGAAATAGACTAAATATCCAGTAATAGGGAATGGATACATGAATTATATTACATCCAAACAATACTATGTAGCTATTAAAAATGAGGCAGTTCTATAGTACTAATATGGAACCTATGCTATGATGTATCATTAAGTCAAAAAGCCAAGTGCAGAAAATTGTGTATAGCATGCCACAGTTGTAGTTTTTTAAAAGTGTGATGTATTTATCATCCATCTATCTATATAACATCTATCTCTACTTGTATATCTGTATCTCTGGGAACTAGAGGGAGCCTGGGGGACTAGAAGACAGGGATGTGGGGAGACTTACTTTTCCTTTTGTGTGTATTTGGTAATATTTGAATTTTTTTCCAAATGTACATATTCCTCGTTCAAAATAAATGTAATTTAAAAAAATTAGCTTAAAAAATCCACTAATTCATAGGACACAGCCTCTTCCAAAAAGGCAGAGTAAGAATGGGTTGTCATAATAGCAGAGATGATGGACATTTTTTCAGGAAAAGTCATGGTTAACTAATGAATTTATTTACAAAACATAGAATCACAAACATAGAAAACAAACTTACAGTTACCAGAGGGGATAGTGGGGGTGGGGTGAGAGATAAATTGGGAGTTTGGGATTAACATATACACACTACAATAGATAAACAACAAGGACCTGCTGTATAGCACAGGGAACTATACTCAGTATCTTATAATATAAATGGACAAGAATCTGAAAAAGAATAGATATATTTTAAAAAAGGTAATGGCTAGTACGTGTTTCATTGTCTTTCCACCACTTGCTTCTGAGAGACAATGATATTGGCTTTAATGGATGGTTGTAAACTCTAATATGAAACAGAATGTAATAAGAAATTTTTAATTTTCCTTATCAGACTAAACAGGATCCTACTAGCAAAGGCCCAGATAGAATCTGTGGCAGTTCAAGTGCATGGAACTTGCAGCTGGGTTGTCCTGCCACACTTGCATCTACATTATCTTCTTTGGGATGTGTTCATATCCTTAGAAATGTTCCTGCTCTACCTGTTGGCTTCCCCCTTCCTGGTCTTGGTCCTGAGTTTGGCTTACTTTGGAGCAGGACTAGTGTCAGCTCTTGGCTTACCTGACTGAGGTAGTGTTTTCTAGCGTATCCTTGGGCTCTGTTGTGAATATGCACCTCTTGTGTGGAAAGGAGTGAGATAATGATTGGACTTACTTCATTTTATTTCCCTCAGCCTTTATATTTAGCTAGATAAGTATGGATATAAATAGGAATAAAGACATAGATATACATATGTCTGAAAGAATATACTAAAAACTAACAATGGTGATTGCCTCTGGGGAGAAAGCCTGATAAGTGTTCTTTTTATGCCCAATAAGCAGATTGTGGAATTGACAAAGTGCATTTCCAGTATCATAGATGGTGTATTTGAGATGAGGAAAGAAGGAGAAATGAATTAGCTTGAGTTATTTAAACTATACTGTCTGAGGAAAACAGAAAAAAAAAATTCTAATAAATTAGAGGAAAGTTAGATAATTCTATAAATAACATTGAGACTTTTGGCTAACCATCTAAAGAAATGTATATCCTATCCCTACCTCAGTCCTTTTACCAAAACATATTTGTAGAGGACAGACTTTAGAGTAGTCCTCAGGATTCCCACCTCCTGGTATTCACACCTTTGTGTTATCCCTTGGAGTGTGGGAAGGATCAGTGACTTTCTTCTAACCATTGGAATGTGACTAAGGTGACAGTTTGTACGTGATTACATAATAGTGTAATGCCTCTCTTGCTAGACTCTCTCTCTCTGGCTTTGATCAAGCAGGATGCCATGAATCGTATGGCATCAGGAAATGAATTTGAGCAACACTCTGAAGGAGCTTGGCAGTGGATCCTTCCCCAGTTGAGCTTCTGATGAGAACATAGTTCTGGCCAAGATCTTGATTATAAGCTGTGAAACCCTAAGCAAAGGATCCAGTTAAAAGTGCCAACTTCTGATCCACAGAAACTGTGACTTAAGAAGTGTGTATTGTTTTAAGCTGATAAGTTTGTGATGTAGCAATGAAAAACTAACACAGTTCCATATGCATTAATGAATTAATTGTAAAAAAAAAACCAGCTATACAAATCACTAAAAGAAAATGCAGCAGAATGCTTTTGTAATCTTGACATACAAAAGACATTTTTAAAGAAGAAATGAATACCAAAACCACACACCAAAGAAGACTGACCAAATTTGACTACATAAAATGTTTAAAATTCTATATGGAAAAAATACTATACGTGCATTTCCTTAATTCTTCAATGTCTGCAAATAAAGAAACAAAACCAAGAACCAAAAGAAAAATGAGCTGAGAATGTTAACAATAGGTTCGAAGAAAAAGAAATAAATGTCTTTAACGTTCAACAAAATGCTCAGTCTTACTCACAATTAAAGAAACAGAAATGTTCAAAAATGAGATTTCATTTTTCACTTAACAGATTCACATATATATAAAACTTGATAATACTGGGGAAACAGACACTCATGTTATTGCTTGGAATGTAAATTGGTGCAGCCTTTTTGGCAATAGAAATAAAAATTTATAGCATACCTACACTTGCCAGTCTGCTTGTATGAAGTCATTCGATAGTCATGCCCACACAT
Organism: Lagenorhynchus albirostris; assembly: GCF_949774975.1. Classification (NCBI taxonomy): domain Eukaryota; kingdom Metazoa; phylum Chordata; class Mammalia; order Artiodactyla; family Delphinidae; genus Lagenorhynchus; species Lagenorhynchus albirostris. The sequence continues at coordinate 133,443,615 of NC_083097.1, forward strand.
TTGCATGGTGACTTGTAAATAGCAAAAACTAGAAATAAACAAAATGTTCATTGGTAGACCTGTTAAGCAAACTCAGGGATAGCTTGCTGTGGAAAAAAATTTTTTTTTCTGTCTATAAGTCATGATAAGGAATGATTTACAAGCTCTCCTTGAGGGCAGGGACCATATACCATTCGTCTTTGTCTCCTTTCAGCCTAGGATGGTGCTTGGCACGTAATAGAGGGGAGCAAATAGTGTTTGATGAACGAATGCATGAATGCATACTGGTACATGCATACAGCTGAGTAGTGTCTGGGGTTAAACATTAAATGTGAGTGCGTTTTTAAAAAGTGTTTAAATGTGTAAAAGATGAAAGCAGGAGTTAACTAGAGACTCTGAGGCATTATGTGATGCTTTTGAATCCTGATCTTTTGCACACTGAGACCATGTCTGGAACCACCAGGGAAGCTAAACGATCTCTTTGAAGGCTTTGCTAGAGTGGGTTTGGGAGCTACAGGGAGGAGGAATTTAGTTATAAAAATGAGAGGAGAAGCTTCCTTGGTAACACCCTGCCCCAGAGGTCACTCTCCAGCCACCTTTAGTCTCCCAGTCCCTTTAATTCTGTGTATAGTCCAGACCACGCTCCAAGGCACATGATTAACAGCCCTCACACCACCCTCTCCCCACTGCCTCTAAATGCGGCCGCGCTACCACTCACCTAAACCCGACAGAAAAAAATCCAGTCCTGTCACAATCTTGTGGCAAGCTAGATCTCCCAGCATTAAATCACCATTAAGGGCCTCTGTGAATTTGATAGCAGCTTTAGGGTATTTTTTTTCCCTTTTTCTTCCATTTAGAACTCAGCTAAAGCTTTCCTGTTGTGGGAGGGACATGCTATAAAGACAAACCGTCCACTACCCTGTCCTCCACAGGTACACTCAAACCATAATCATTGCAAGAGGGGAGAAGGGCAGAGGACTCGCTAGCAAAGCCCCTTTCAACTAGAGCAGCCTCTGCTTGCTGAGCTGTTGGCAGAGGTGGAGAGTGTGCTGTCCGCGTGTGGCCTCTGCACAGACGTTTGTGAAATGCTTTTGCACATAGGTATCTCATTGGCTCCTAACAGGAATCTTGCTAGAAGAAGTATTTATTATACCTGTTTTAAAGATAAGGAAACCAAGGTCCAAAGGCCTGGACTAGTTAATAAGACCCCAGGACTGAACACAGGACCTCTGACTTGATAACTGGAGATTCTGAGAAAATTCAGCTATTTGCCTAATGAGTTGTTGTTTCTGAAGCCTTCCCCAGACATGTCAGGCTCTGATGGTAGACAGCCTAGGTTCACATCTTGGCTCTGCCAGTTACTACCTGGATGACCTTGAGAAAGTTACTTGCTTACCTCTCTAACTGTTATCTAGTGCCACAATAATGTTGCTAAACAAACAAGTACGGGTCTTCAGTGACATGCAATAATAAATATTTAGTTTTGCTCAAGAATCCAGAGATTGGCTGAGTGATTCTGCTGATCAGGGCTGGGCTCACTTACGCATCTCTGGTGAGCTGGCGGGTCAGCTGGGAGTTGGCTTGTCAGCTAACATGACTCTACTCTGCTGCATGTGCCTCTCATGATACAGCTGGCTTGTCCAGGTTACTGCACATGGAAAAGGCTTTAAGAGAGAGACAGTGGAAGCAGGCAAGCCCTCTTAAAGCATAAGTTCAGAACTGGCACATCATCACTTCTGCACAGTTATTTGGACCAAAACAAGTCACAAGACCAGCCTAGATCCATGGGATGAGGAAGTAGCCTCCATCCTTTGATGAGAGAAGCCACAAAGTCACCTAACACAGAAGCCACAAAGTCACCTAACACAGCCACAAAGTCACCTAACACAGAAGCCACAAAGTCACCTAACACAGCCACAAAGTCACCTAACACACCTAATTTTGCATTTGCTCTGCATAGAGGGAGACCGTTAAATGGCACCATCAGTGTAACTGATCTCCTAAAATCCCTGAGCTCTTTCATTTTGGCATTTTAGGAATAGAGATTAAAACAGCATCCATTGCACAGGGACATTGTGAGGATAAAATGAGGCGTTGTGTGAAAAGTGCTATATTACGTGCTAGGATGAGGGGCAGAAAGTTACAAGGCTCCTGAATCCTGATGACTTCGTGAGGGGTTGCCATACCAGCCCTGGACTGGCCACCTCCAGACTTTTTCCACTTGAGAGAATAAACCCTTATGTGTTTAAATCATTTGGGTTTTTTTTTTTTTTGTCACATGGAGCCAAATCCAATCCTAACTGATTTGTTTCTCCTCCACCATTCAGGCATAACAGCAGATGTTATTTGATGAACACACTGGAGACAAGACATGAGTCTTTGAGTAAGGCGTCGGAGAGGGGCAGCCCTAGCATTTCCTGACCTGTACATTTCCACGTCGGTGTCACATGATCACGTGAGTAATTGTATTAGGGCCAAAGGCCTCTGTCTATTGGCTGAGCACACCACTGGCCGTGAAGTGGCCTGGCCTGAGAGCTCTGCCCAGTGGCAGGGCTCTGTACCGGGTGATGACTAAATGACTAGGTCAGTCCCTCTCATTCATGTTTTGAGTTTGAGACACACAGAGGGCAGTAGAAAGAAGCTGGGAGAGCAGCAGAGGCTGAGAGAAGCTGCCTTATGAATGTCAGTCACCAGAGTATCTGACTCCCTCACCCGGAGCGGTATTGCATGTTTGAACAGTGAGCAGGAGGTTCAGTTCTCTGTGAGTTCTGGCTGCATTGGTCCTGAGACCTCTCCTTTCTTCTTTGTGTGCCCTTATGGCATGGCATAAAAGTAGAGCCTAACACAGTGTGTGCTTCTCTGTGTTCTAGATTGTACCTACAGATGATTTTTTAAATGGTACTTACTTTTCCCTGTCAGTTAACAGTGTATCATGACCATCTTCCCAGGCTGTTAAACATTCTTTTCTAACAGCATGTGAACTAGTGTAGAGTACAAGTGTCTGTCGCTATCCAAAGGTAGAGTGTTCCTATGAAACCTTCCATAAGACAAAATGGTGTAAAGTGAAAAAGAACACATCTTGCTAACGGATGCACAAAATAAAACGAGATAAAGCAAAGATGCTCGCACAGTTTTAAGCTATGGTAGCTTGATGCTGAGATGCTGAATGTGGTTCCTGGGGAAGGATCTTGGGGGCGCCGTTCTTGCTGCTTCGGCTGTGTGCTGCCTCTATAACTGCTCACTGCAAAACCAAGGCTGAATGCTATTTTCACTTTGCATCTTTTTTCATAAAAGTGAACGTACTCTTTGGATTTCTTTCATTGAGCAAAAACAGGTAATGTTGGTCTTTCTAAAAAGAGAAGTGGTGTAAAGCGAATTTTTGAAAAGCAGGGGATACCTGGATTCTGTTGTATGAATTACTCCCCTAATGTTGGATACTTATTAGGTCATGAACTGTTTTTTTGTTTGTGTGTGTGTTTTGCTTTTATATATGGCATCAAACTCAACATCTTTGAAACGAAATGTTTGTATACATCTGTGATATTTTTATAGGTAGGAGTTCGACAGGAGGATATTTGGTAAGAAGGGAAATGTTTAAACCAAGGATCTGGCATGAAATAAGCACAGATTTGTGAACTAGAAAAACACAAGGCCTTTTATCAAATAATCAAAATTTGCTCGTGTTGGCCAGATGGGAGGAGACAGTGGCTGAATTATCGATAGATTTGAACGCTACGTTAAGGCATGGCCCTTATTGAGGGTTTTTTTTTTTTCATAAGTGGAAAACCTGGAGTATCTCAAGGTGAATCTCTTTATCCCCTGCAAGGCTAGTGTTGTGTTACAGAGAGGGTCAGCAGAGGGTAATTTGGCCCATTTTACATTAGTGTGATCGGTATTAAAAGAACAACAAAACAAATCCTTTTATATATTGTATTGTGCTTTGTTAAAAAAAAAAAAGAAATACTATGCTTTTAAGGGTATTTATCAGTATAGATATAGTCTTACAACATATCATGTCCTAAGTAGAGAGAACTCTGTTTTGGATTTAATACCACCACTTCCACCATTTCCAATACCACCACTTCTATTTGTGTCAACCTTCAGAACAATTTTATTAAAAACATATGTAGTATTTCACTGGATTTGGAAAAAAGCATAGCTCAAGCAGAAGATACCCTGCCCGTTTTACAGATGAAGGAACTGAGGTTAGGTGATTTAATGAAATAGAATGTCAGAGCTGGAATACCAGAACTTGACTTTTCAAGGTCACCTGAGTTCACCCGTTTTTCTGGTGGTGACAGTGAGGCTTAGCTATTAACCATCAGCACACAGCTCTTATATAAAAGAGGTAGGCCTGCACCCCCTTTTGATTTCACATCCCGTTTTCTTTTCCCCCTCACCCTGAAGTCATCCAGCCAACCAGTGGCAGAGTCTGGATGAAGAGCCAGGTAGACTGATTCCAGGTTCAGTGCTTTTTCCAGTAAATGAGTGGAAATAGTCTTGTCCCACTTTCCTTCCTCAAGAAATTCTTAAATGTTAATATGCACAAGAATCATCCAGGGGGTTCTTAAACATGAATATTTCCTAGGCCCCATCCCAGGTACTCTGTTTCAGTAGTCCTGGGGTTAGACCCAGGTATATGGATTTTTAACAAACTCTTCAGATGGTTATTAGGAAAGGGGTACACAGAGCAGACTTTAAGAAACACTGTCTGTCCAATTTCGAGCTTGAAATCTGCTTTGTCTTCTCTTCAAGCATGCCTGCTCTTAGAAAAGTGACTCCAGCCCCGCCTTGTAGTAACCCCTTATCAGTTCTATGTGTTTTGCAAATTGCATTTGCTCTTCATTTATGGACAAACCAGGTCAGCACTGCCAGGCCAATAAGAGCTGGATTTTCCCTGGCCTCATGCATCAGTGACATATTTGCCAACATCAGCCCAGTTCCAACATCCCTGCAATCGGCGATGGTTGATGATGATTCAGGATACACATGACTCGATTTGTGGAGAGCCGGCTAAGCTTTCAGGGAAGTCAATAAGAAAAATCTCATTTTGATCTGCAGATTGGGCTCATTTGATTTGGAAGTCACTGGTGGCAAAAGAAATATGGGGCCCAGGGATGTCTCTTCAAGCCCCTCTCTGGCTGTAATCACCCCTGAGAAGCAGTTTTCTCTATCTGCCACCTCCTCCCCTCCTCTCTCCATAGATTCAATGTGTCAGTGATGGAGGAAAAAAAAAAGCAACAAATGCTCTCAGACTTTCTGGATGATTCTTCTTTCTCACTCTGTACAGAGGAGGAAGGGTCAAAACAGCACCGTAAACCATTCGCACAAACTATTTGCTGCATGGCTCCCAGGAAACCCATGTGGCCTTTGTGACTTCTTACATAGGTCTGTGACTTTCAGCTTAAAGAGGTCAGAGAGGAAAAAAATAAATGCATCATTATGCCTTGTGAAGTAGCTCTTGGGTCTGGGTGCTCCATGGGCTCATGTGATGTCAAAATGGTTAAGTTTACCTCCTAAGTATCTCTTGACTGTGATGAGATCTATTTATTCCCCCCACGCCCACCATTACCCTAGTGTTTGCTGTAGATTCTACAATATCCTCCTTTCTAGTTGCCCTGCTTCCTACCTTTTTCCATCAAATTTATTATCCATGAAGCAGCCTGAGTGATCATCAGATCCCACCCCTCATTATAGCCCTTTGGTGGCTTTGCATTGTCCTAAAGATATAGTCTAAATCTGTGCTATCCAGTGCAGTAGCCACTAGCCACGTGTGACTGTTGAGTAGTTAAGATGTGATGAGTCTGAATTGAGATGAGCTATAAATGTGAACATCAGATTTCAAAGATTTAGGAGAAAAAAAAGAATGTAAAGTATCTTATAATTTTCTATTGATTACATGTTGAAATAATATTTTAACTATACTGGGTTAACTGGGTTAACTAAAATATATTAATATTACCTTTAACTTCAGATGTTTCTTTTACTTTTTAAAATATGGCTGCTAGAATATTAAAAATTACATCCATGGCTCACACTATATTATATATCTTGGACAGTGCTGATCTAAACTCTTGAACATGGCTTGCCGTCATCTTGCTCCATTCCCTTCTCACATCCTCTGTTTTGGCTATATGAATTTCCTTTGATCTCTTGAATTAATTACTCATCCTTTTGTTTCTGGGATTTTAGTAAGCTGTTGCTTTCCTCCAGTACCGCGCTTTCACTAACTCTTATATTTCAGTATGTCTTCTGTAAGTTGTTTCTTGGAAGTCATTAGCTCATTCCTGACTCCCCAAGTCTGGCTTAGATGGCCCATCTATGGATCTAGTAAAATCTCTACACATTCTCATCTGCAGTACTTCCCATATTCCTTTGGATTTTCTTTTAAAAAGTATACATACATAAAATCTGCCTATTCCACTAAATTGTAACCTCCCTTAAGACAATAGCTGTATCTGTCATATGCACCTTTGCCCTCAGAGTAGGAACTCAACGTTTGTTGAGTAAATCTAGGCATCTTATTAAATGGGCACAGGTATGGAGGTCCAGAGTGGGGAGACTTCTTAACCAAGGTCACACAGTGACTTCATGGCAGAGTACCTCAGGCCAGTGCCATGCAGCTGGGACACAAATTTAAATAAGGTATGATATTGGAAGAATTTTTTTTTAATTTAGTGGACAGAGATTTGTGCATGTTGGATTAATTCTGCCCCAAAAATTAAAGAAAGAGCTAACAGAAGCAACTGTGATGCCAAACCTGGTCCTGGCTGGAAGACTCTCCAGCCTAAAGAAATCCCTTCCCAGCAACCCTGACTCCAGTACTTCTGGCACTGTCGGGTTGGGAAGAATAGGGACAGGGGAAGGGAGTGACAAGACCATGAAGATCTGGCAATATATAGGTGGAGCAGATACACAGGACAAGGTGAGTCAGGGCCTTGATGTGTTCAGGGAAACTTCCCACCTGGATTACAAACCAGAGGTCAGTCATTTCTTGAGATGTTGGCACCACCATTCCTCACGTTGACATATTCCTGAAGAGAACGAAACAAGGAGAGCAGTTTTTAGTCATGAAACCTCCAGGGTTCTGGTATCAGCCTTTGCCGTACTTGCACCTGGGAGAAAATTCTTTTCCCTCCTAGCAATACATAGCTTAGTGCATTTGCAAAATGTGTCATGTTACAGGTTCTTTTGGAAAAAGTGATATAAGGAGAAATCTATTTTCTGTAGGATTTTCTACTGTAATTGAGTCTAGCTATTTTTTTCTAATTATATAACATAAGCTCAATGCAAGAAAGTTGGCAAACGTATTAGCACGAAGAAGAGAAACTTTACCCATAATTCCAACAGCCCAAATAATCCCACTGTTTATATTTCCTGTAAGTCTTTTTAGTATTCTTTGTGTTTATTCACTTGTACAGTTTTATAAAAGTAGGATATTGTGAATACCTTTTAATAGTATTTTTCCTCTTAGTTATATATCATGCACAATTTCCTATGTCAATAAGTACTCTTTTGTAATATGATTTTTATTGTCTACTTAATATTCTAATATATTTAAACCCTCCCAACAATCTTCTATTATTGAACATTTAAATTGTTTCCAAATTTTGGGTATTATAATTCACTCTACAGGTATTCCCTTATGCACATGTCTCTGATTTTTCCAAAAGACAAATTTGTGAAAGCAGAATTGCTTACTAACAGATAATGCACATTTTAAAGGATTTTGGTATTTATTTTTAATTAATCTCCTAAAAGTTTTAGCACAAACTGGTTTCCAAAGTTCCAGAGCATTCTCTGCACACAACTCCTTTCGTATTTGGAAGGTACCATCTGCTATCATGAAATTTGTTTCCCATTAGGCTGATAATATACCCAAAAGGGAAGGAATTTTTTTTAAAATGCCAAAATGAAATAAATTCTAGACTCAGAATCATATTGATGCCCAGCTGATTATGTCCACTTTCCTCTACATCCTTAAAAGTGGCATTTCCCAAAATGCTCCATGAGATAAGAGTTCTGTGGTTGAGGTAGGTTTGGGCACAGTTGGATCTTCCATCTCTATGCGGATCTTGAAAAGTCTGGCAGTAAATTTGAGCAGGTTCAAATCTGTTTAAATCAGTTTTCTTCCCTAAGCTTATTTGGTCACTAAACTGCTGGAAAAAAAAAAAAATCCAAGCCTACAAATATTCCATGGTATGGGCTTAGAGAACCACCGATTTAGAGTAAGCTCGAGGCAGTACATTATGAGGGCGGTACAGTATATGGCTTTCTTTTAAGCCTATGTACTTGACCACAGGAAGTAGGGCCAGATCAGTTTGAGTTCTTGTGTCCATGGTCACATGACAAGCTCTGTATTATCTGTATTATTACTCTGTATTATCAAGCCTTGTAGAACTTTCCAGTAAGCCAAGACCATTCTCTGATGAGTGAAGATTAGAATTAAGGTTTTATCTCAAAAGCTCTATTCTGTCCACTCTTGACCCACCAGAAAAAACCCGTTTGCTTATGACTGTGTGATTGCAAATTAAAGGTTCATCTCTAGGGCGGATTAAGATGGCATACTAGGTGGACGTGGAATTCGCGTCTCCACACAACTAGGGCACATACCAGGCACTGGTGGGAGACCACGGACACCTAAGGGGATGGAAGGAACCTCCAGGGACTGGGTAGGACATGGGGTGGGTGGGGAGTGAAGAGGGAGGAGAAGTGGAGGCAGGACGGGACTGGCGCCCCTGAGGGGTGGCTGGGGGAGGAGAGGAGTTCCTACACCCAGCGGGACACAGCCATGGTTAGGGGTCCAGCATCGATGGGGGAGATGGTGCGGGAGGGCATGAAGGAAAGGAAGGGAACGTGGCCAGTGCTTTCCCTGTCAACTTAGGCACTGGGGAGACTGTTGGGTTCCTGGGCCTAATTCTCTGCCCTCAGAGCCTCCCTCCAGCTGCATAGAACCCAAGCCCCAGCCCTACTCCCCCAGCCGGGCACTACCTCTACACTAGGAGACCCCCTTCATCATGCTCGGTGTAAGCCCCACCCACACACCCTCACTCAGAGCCCTACCCCCAAACTCGGGAACTCCACAGTCCAGCGGCCCTCCTTTCCACGTGCTGCCTCTCCCCTTCCCTGAAGGTCCTAAGCAGAGGCCCTGCCCCATGCTTGAACGTCACCCCGCCTAGGCCCCGCCCCCAGGGCCTTTTCCACCTATGTGGGTCCTCAGCCTAGGCCCTGCCCCACACTCAAACGTCAGCCGCCCACCCGCCTAGGTCTCGCGCCATCCTAAACCCTGCCCCTGCCTAAGTTCTACCCCTGCCTAAACTCCATCCCCAGAGCCAAGGCTTTTTTTGCTTCCGTCTTTTAGATTGGGGTTTGTTTTACCTTATTGATTCATTGTTGTTGATTCTTTTATATTTTTATTTTTCCTAATCTTTCATTTTTCTAATTTTATTTTATTCTTTAAATTTTGTTATTCTCTCCTTTGGCTTCTCCCCCCTTTTTTTTCTTATTTCTGTCGTGGTTTTATTTTACCTTCTTGCAGTTGTTTCAATTATAGTTTTATTTTTCCTAATATATTTTTTATCTTTCTAATTTAATTTTTTTATTCTTTGATATTGTACTCCTCCATTTTTCTTTCTTTCTTTTTTTTTTTCTTTTACTACGCCGCAAAGCTTGTGGGATCTTGCTTCCCAGGCCGGAGGTTGGGCCAAAGCTCCTGTGGTGAGAGCTCCAAGTCCAAACTGCTGGACTAACAGAGAACCTCAGACCCCAGGGAATATTAATCAGAGTGAGGCCTCCCAGAGGTCCTCATCTCAGCACCAAGACCCGGCTCTATCCAACTGCCTGCAAACTCCAGTGCTGGACGTCTCAGGCCAAACAACCAGTAAGACAGGAAGACGGCACTACCCATCAAAAGAAAAAAAAAAAGAAATGGCAAAAAAAAAAAAATGTTACAGACAAAGGAGCAAGGTAAAATCCTACAAGACCAAATAAATGAATGTGAAATAGGCAACCTACCTGAAAAAGAATTCAGAGTAATGATAGTAAAGATGATCCCAAATCTCGAAAACAGAATGGAGAAAATACAAGAAACGTTTAACAAGGATCAAGAAAAAATAAAGAGCAAACAAACAGTGAGGAACAACACAATTTCTGAAATTAAAAATACTCTAGAAGGAATCAATAGCAGAATAACTGAGGCAGAAGAACTGATAAGTGAGCTGGAAGGTAAAATGGTGGAAATAACTAACAGGGAGCAGAATAAAGAAAAAAGAATGAAAAGAACTGAGGACAGTCACAGAGGCCTCTGGGACAACATTAAATGCACCCACATTTGAATTATAGGAATCCCAGAAGAAGAAGAGAAAAAGAAAGAGTCTGAGAAAATATTTGAAGAGATAATAACTGAAAACTTCCCTAACATGGGAAAGGAAATAGTCAACCAAGTCCAGCAAGCACAGAGAGTACCATACAGAATAAACCCAAAGAGAAACATACCAAGACACATATTAGTCAAACTATCAAAAATTAATTACAAAGAAAAAATATTAAAAGCAGCAAGGGAAAAACAACAAATAACATACAAGGGAATCCCCATAAAGTTAACAGCTGACCTTTCAGCAGAAATTCTGCAAGCCAGAAGGGAGTGACAGGACATACATAAGGGATGAAAGGGAAAAACCCACAACCAAGATTACTCTACCCAGCAAGGATCTCATTCAGGTTCAATGGAGAAATTAAAACCTTTACAGACAAGCAAAAGTTAAGAGAATTCAGCACCACCAAACCAGCTCTACAGCAAATGCTAAAGGAACTTCTCTAGACAGGAAACATAAGAGAAGGAAAAAACCTACAAAAACAAACAGAAGACAATGAAGAAAATGGTAATAGGAACATACATATAGATAACTACCTTAAATGTAAATGGATTAAAGGCTCCAACCAAAAGACACAGACTGGCTGAATGGATACAAAAACAAGACCCATATGTATGCTGTCTACAAGAGACCCACTTCAGACGTAGGGACACATACAGACTGAAAGTTGAGGGAATGGAAAAAGATATTCCATGCAAATGGAAATGAAAAAAAGCCTGGAGTAGCAATACTCATATCAGACAAAATAGACTTTAAAGACTATTACAAGAGACAAAGAAGGATACTACATAATAATCAATGGATCAATCCAAGAAGAAGATATAACAATTGTAAATATTTACACGCTCAACATAGGAGCTCGTCAATACGTAAGGCAAATGTTAACAGCCATAAAAGGGGAAATCGACGGTAACACAATCATAGTAGGGGACTTTACATCCCTCTTTCACTAATGGACATATCATCCAAAATGAAAATAAATAAGGAAACACAAGCTTTAAATGACACATTAAAAAAGATGGATTTAATTGATATTTATAGGATATTCCATCTAAAAACAACAGAATACACTTTCTTCTCAAGTGCTCATGGAACATTCTCCAGGATAGAACATATCTTGGGTCACAAATCAAGCCTTGGTAAATTTAAGAAAATTGAAATCATATCAAGTATCTTTTCTGACCACAATGCTATGAGACTAGATATCAGTTACAGGAAAAAAACTGTAAAAAATACAAACACGTGGAAGCTAAACACTACACTACTAAATAACTGAGTGATCACTGAAGAAATCAAAGAGGAAATAAAAAAAAACACCTAGAAACAAATGACAATGAATACACGATGACCCAAAACCTATGGGATGGGGCTTCCCTGGTGGCGCAGTGGTTAAGCGTCCGCCTGCCGATGCAGGGAATGCGGGTTCGTGCCCCGGTCCGGGAAGATCCCATATGTCGCGGAGTGGCCGGGCACATGAGCCATGGCTGCTGAGCCTGCGCGTCCAGAGCCTGTGCTCCGCAACAGGAGAGGCCACAACAGTGAGAGGCCAGTGTATCACCAAAAAAAAAACCAAAAAACAAAAGCCTATGGGATGCAGCAAAAGCAGTTCTAACGGGGAAGTTTATAGCAATACAATCCTACCTCAAGAAACAAGAAAAATCTCAAATAAACAAGCTAACCTTACACCTAAAGCAATTAAAGAAAGAAGAAAAAAACCAACCCAAATTAGCAGAAGGAAAGAAATCATAAAGATCAGATCAGAAATAAATGAAAAAGAAATGAAGGAAACAGTAGCAAAGATCAATAAATCTAAAAGCTGGTTCTTTGAGAAGATAAACAAAATTGATAAACCATTAGCCCGACTCATCAAGAAAAAAAGGGAGAAGACTGAAATCAACAGAATTACAAATGAAAAAGGAGAAGTAACTGACACTGAAGAAATACAAAGGATTGTGAGAGATTATTACAAGAAACTATATGCCAATAAAATGGACAACCTGGAAGAAATGGACAAATTCTTAGAAAAGCACAACCTTCCCAGACTGAACCAGGAAGAGATAGAAAATATAAACAGACCAATCACAAGCACTGAAATTTGAACTGTGATTAAAAATCTTCCAACAAACAAAAGCCCAGGTCCAGATGGCTTCACGGTGAATTCTATCAAACATTTAGAGAAGAGCTAACACCTATCCTTCTCAAATTCTTCCAAAATATAGCAGAGGGAGGAACACTCCCAAACTCAAGAAAACTACAGGCCAATATCTCTGATGAACATAGGTGCAAAATTCTTCAACAGAATAGTAGAAACAGAATCCAACAGCACATTAAAAGGATCATACAGGGCTTCCCTGGTGGCGCAGTGGTTGAGAGTCTGCCTGCCAATGCAGGGGACACGGGTTCGTGCCCCGGTCCGGGAAGATCCCTCATGCCACGGAGTGGCTGGGCCTGTGAGCCATGGCCGCTGAGCCTGTGCATCCGGAGCCTGTGCTCCACAACCGGAGAGGCCACAACAGTGAGAGGCCCGCATACCGCAAAACAAACAAACAAAAAAAAGAAAATAGCTAGTGGGAAGCAGCTGCATAGCACCGGGAGATCAGCTTGGTGCTGCGACCACCTAGAGGTGTGGGATGAGGATGGTGGGAGGGAGACACAAGAGGAAGGGAATATGGGGATAATACATATGCATGTAGCTGATTCACTTTGTTATACAGCAGAAAGAAACACAACATTGTAACGCAATTATACTCCAATAAAGATGTTAAAAAAAAAAAGGTTCATCTGTAACTTTTTTTCATATGTATGAGTGGAAGGTCATTATTGTTACCTGGTTAATTTCTGCTCCAAACGTTTTTAAGACTCAAATAGAGAATAAGTTAAACGTATACTTGTTAAAAAATCTCTCTTAGGCCAGTATTTCACCAAAATTTTCGTGCCCAGTGAGTCTGTGTTTCTCACATATCAGAATTTTGCATACCATCATATTTTCTTTTTGTATTTTAGTATTTTTCCTTAAATTAACTCAAAGTTTTTCTTATATATCTTCTTTAGTTTATCTTCAACAACAACAACAAAAATCTGCAAAAACACAGATTTGGCAGTTTTATCTTTTTCTAATAGATACTAAAATAAAACGTAAGTATTAAAATAAAACTGCCTATGAAACACCTAAGATTATGGCAGGTGTTGAATTGGCAAATTTTTTCTGTAAAAGGTCAGAGAGTGTATATTCTGTAAGATCTTACGGAAAAACCCCAGCGAACTTTTTGGCCAATCCAATATTTCAGGGTTTGAGAGACGTGGAGTCTGTGTCAGCTTTGTTGTTGTAGTGCAAAAGCAGCCCTAGACAACAAGTAAATGAATAAGCATGGCTCTGTTCCAAAAAAACTTTTATTTACAAGGACAGGCAGGGACTGGGTTTTGCTCATGGGCTGTAGTTAGCCAACCTCCGTTCTACATGAAACAAAGAGCTTATTGACATTTGCACCTTCTAAGTGATTACATTGGTTCATTTTAGACACAGTCTGAATGCACTAACCTGGGCAATAATTGAACAGCAAAACCTCTTTATTTGCATTCTACCTCTATTTTCTGAGATAGTCCCAGTTTCAAGCCACGTTTCTCAAATTTCGGGATCAGATTCATCACCCTGAATCTCATAAGACTAGTATTAAAATAAAAATCGGGAACTAGCCTTTGGTGGTTCACCAGAAGAATAGACATCTTGGGACAGACTAACGTCCCCTCACCTTCCTAAAGAATTTTGTAGGAATGCCCTGCTCAGTGATTTTACCCTTGCAAAATTATTCTTCATAAGAGGAAGAAAAAAGCCCCACAACCCAAGCAAACTGGGCTCTTAAATTATTGACACATTAAAATTTAAAATGTTAATTAACAGAGGCTCTTATCTGAGAGAAGCAAATTTGCTGTTAATTCCCAACTTTGCTGAATCTAGACTCCTATGTATCTGTTGTTTGACTGAGTTGGTCTAAAGTTTACCCCAGTGGCCTCAAGACTTATAAGAGGCGAAACCTCCTAAACATGATAGAAAGCAAGGCTTGTCTCTGCCATGCTTGTCCATTGAGCCACATCATTGAGCTTTGTAGATGGGAAGAATATGTGCCCTTGTACAAATATAAGCCCATCCACTCACTGCTCACTGTTTTCCATCCTAGATGTTCACAAATAATAATATATCTGAATAACGTTTTTTCATGTTGGCAAAGCTTTTCTAAATGAGTAGTCCCATTAAAGTTGCTCAGTAATCCGAGAGCTGGGAATGATTACACTCACTTTACAGGTGAGGAGTCTCAAGTTAATCCTGCAACTGAGCTGCCAGGCACACTTTAGGGAGAAGCCTGGAGCTATGCTAGCCAATTCACAGCTGCTAGATGGACACTGCCAAGTGCTTCTCAAGGTGATTCTTTTTGCCACTCTGCTCTGCAACACCTTGCTCATCTCCACCACCCCAGGTCATACACCTAACCCAGCCCTCCACACCATGGTGGTCCTGATAGGACCCATTCAAGGTTGCTTGGCTGGGTCAAGGTAAACCCATCTTTAGTACTGAAACACAACTGTGTCCTAACTTATCAACTAATAATATCAATTCCCATCCCTAATTTAACTCATATCTCCTCATTCTATGTTCAGTGTTTTCCTGTACATTGTAGCTGATTCTGAGATATAGAGGAACTTAACTAATATTGGCAGAATTGCTAATTCAGCTTTCAGTTACAAAGGTAATTAGAGAATTAGAATGGGGATTTGTAAATCAACATACATTGATGAGTCCACTTATTTTTTTCAATTGCAAACCATCTTAATAGGTTTGTCCAGAATCCAAGAATATTGTAACTTAAAGGCACCTTAAATATCATCTAGTTCAACTCCTATATAGCATGTTTAAGGAAACATGGGAGAAATTTGCCCAAGATCATGATTAATAATGATAAGTAATAAGAATGGTTATCATTTCTTTAATATTTACCAACATCATTCTAAATGTTATAAATGTGTAAGTCAGGTGGATTGTTACTCCAGCTTACAAATGAAGCATCTGAGACGTAGAAAAATGGACTTGCCAGAGATCATATGCGCGTAGGTGGTGGGTCCATGTGAGGTCAGGCATCTGACTCTCAAGCTACAGTTTAGCATAGTTATTCTCAAAAGCAAAGCCCAAAGCTGTGGTGAGAATGGCACTATCCTGTGATGACGAGGGTACT
Organism: Lagenorhynchus albirostris; assembly: GCF_949774975.1. Classification (NCBI taxonomy): domain Eukaryota; kingdom Metazoa; phylum Chordata; class Mammalia; order Artiodactyla; family Delphinidae; genus Lagenorhynchus; species Lagenorhynchus albirostris. The sequence goes on from NC_083097.1 coordinate 133,459,192, forward strand.
TTGCCTCTGTGGTCTTCCTCTTCAAACCCATATTGGCAGTCCAACCATGAGGGAAACATCAGACACATCTAAACTGAGGGCTATTCTACAAAGTTCCGGACTAGCATACTGCCTGAAGAATGTACTGCCCGGGACCAACCTCCACGGACACTAATTTAACTAGTCTTGAGTGGGACTAAGGTACTGGTACTTTTCAAAGGTCCCAGGTAATTCAAATGTGCAGCAGTGTTGAAATACCATCAGACAGGCAATTTTCCCAGAAAGAGGGAGTTACTAAATCCCCTAGGAGGGCTGAGGAGCAGTAGGATTTGGGCTGGATGAAGTGTATCTGGAAGAGGGGCTCTCGTTGTCCCCGGTGAGCAGATTCTTTGCACCCCAGGAAGCAACCAGGAGAGAGCACACAGGGGCTGGAGGTGGGAGGCTTGAAGGCTGCCATTCTCACCTTTCCTAATCAAGAGGCTTTTTCACAGTAACATTTGAGGATCACTTGGGCTCTAATGATCACCACGTTCTTTGCTCAGCAAATTGCTGCTTCCTCTGCCTTTTCTCTCTTGAATATTTATTTCTTGAATGTTTAGAGTCAGCCCCACACCTAAGTAGGCACTTGTCAGTTATGCACCTGAAAGGCGTGTGAACAACCAGCTTGTCAGCTGAAAAGGAGGCTGGCTTCTTGCATTGAAAATGAATATTGACTGGAAAAGAAGGGGGCAGGGGGAGAAAAAAAATCACAAGTGAAAAAAATGGCTGACTCAGGCCAACCTCAATGCATATGGTGTGAAATAACATCATTAAGGGAGTTTGGCTGGGGTTGGAATTAGGCAAGAGCCTCTTTCAGCAAAACCTAAGATGTTTGGGAAAATTGCTCTGGAAACTTCTGCGTTAAAAGGTGAGGAAGAACTAGTTGGAAGGAAGGTCACCTAAGAAGGTGTATATGATATTTCAGAATACTTAAAATAGAGATTCTGATTACTAGAAAGAAATGCATGTTACTTTTTTTGAGATTTCAATGAACTGATAACTCCCACACTTTTGAGCTTGAACTCCAGCTTTATCACTGGTAAATTACTTAATTTCTCTGAACCTCAGTTTACTGACTCTATAAAATGGGATTAACCCTGCTTGCCTCATGGAGTGGTTAATGGGATTAAATTAGATAATTTTGTGCACAGAAATCAGTGACTTGGCCTAAAGTGATGTAAATTAGAAGTGACAAGGAGAGATTTCAAATTCTGGTCCCTAGCATTTCTATCTTACTTCCATCCCCCTTCCTGGCAAGGATCCAGTAATGTGTGCTATGCTTGTGGTTAGGGAAGCTGCATGGATGTGTGATTTCCTGAAAGGACATGGGAAAGCGTCTCCCCTTCCCCAGTTCCATAGGGAGATTCTCTGAGGAATCTTAACATTCTTCAGTGAGAGGAAAGGATAGTGAATCCTCACATTTAAGCAATTTGGGAAGAGCAGGCGTGAAAGGCAAAATCTCACATGTGATTGACGCCATCATTATCGACATACTTTGCCCCGCATTATGTCCCAGTGAAAAATCTGGGAATTGTTTTCAGCTCCTGCCTCACCTTCATCTCCCTGAATCCAACCAGTCACCAAATGTTGTCAGTTCAGCCTTAGTGAAGTCCCTTTCCAAATCAGTCTTCCTCAAACGCATCTCTGACGGTGTGACTTCCTGCCCTTGCGATGTACCTAAAGGCCGTCTCTTTCTGCGGGGCACTTCGACTGACGTTCTCCTCATCTCCTACTCCTGCCCTTCTCTCGTCACTCCTGTAGCCCAGTGCAAGTACCCAGTGTTCCTTGAACACAGTTGCAGCCCCTTCTTTTTTGTGTGTGTGAACTCGTCCTGCCAGTCGTGCGGTCACCTCCTTCCCTACTACCAGAAAGCAGTCTCTCCATAGGGACACAGGCTCTGGATCCAAATCCTGACTCCACCTTACGAGATATGTATTCTTGGGAAAGTTATTTAATTTTCCTCAGCCTTGTGAATAAAATGGGTGTGTGTGATAAATAATACCTAATTCATGGGGTCGATTAAATGAGACTGTAAGTCATCTGCTTATCACAGTGTCTGGCATGCAAGACACACTCTACAAGTGCTAGCTGCTATCATTATTGCTCATTTCTTCTTATTTTTACTATTGCCTGTTTAAACAAACCCGTCATTAAATACTTCTTCCTTCATGAAGGCCTCTTAATATCACCTATGCCCCTAGAGGAGTAATCTCCCCTTATTATATGCCCTCCTAACACTTTGTAGATCTCTCTCTCTTTTTTTTTTTTTAATTTATTTATTTGGCTGTGTTGGGTCTTCGTTGCTGTGCGTGGGCTTTCTCTAGTTGTGGCAAGCAGGGGCTACTCTTCATTGCAGTGCATGGGCTTCTCATTGTGGTGGCTTCTCTTGTTGTGGAGCATGGGCTCTAGGCGTGTGGGCTTCAGTAGTTGTGGCATGCGGGCTCAGTAGTTGTGGCACGCGGGCTCAGTAGTTGTGGCTCATGGGTTCTAGAGCGCAGGCTTAGTAGTTGTGGTGCATGGGTTTAGTTGCTCCGTGGCATGTGGGATCTTCCCGGACCAGGGCTCAAACCTGTGTCCCCTGCATTGGAAGGTGGATTCTTAACCACTGAGCCACAACGGAAGTCCCTGTAGATCTCTCTCACCACTTAGCATGCTTTATTAGTGTCTTTGTCTTAGCCCTTTTTTTAAGAATATAAACCAATTGATCATGGGATGTTATCTTGCTAATCCTTGGGTCCACAAAAGCCCTCATTACAGAGTCATGACCAAATATTTGTGGAATTTAAATAACTTGGACAAATAATAGATAGCAAAGAATATGATAATCTTAGAGGCTCTTAGCGCAGGGCTTGATTCACAGAAAATGCTCTATAAACTTAGCTGTCATTACCATTTATTGTTTACTGTGATACTTCATGCATTATCTACTTGATTCCTCACAACAGTTCTATCAAGCAGATTCTCTTAATGTACCCATTTCACAGTTGAATGTTAAGGCACAAAGAAGGTGAAGTAATTTGTCAGAGATCATGTAGCTAGTGAGGGGCAAAGCCAGGATAAGGACCCCGCATCCAACCGTATTCAAAGGCCTTGATCTCAAGCCGTGAGGAGGGAGCATCAGATTTTATGCCCAAGTAGCTCATGAGAAAACTGACAAATGGAGAATCATTACTAGCTGGACTAGTCCTGTGGGTTACGCTTAGTAAGGAGAGGAGGCCCATAAGTGAAAGAAATTTTAAGCTTTAACTTGTGTCGAGGTCAAGTAAAAATCAGTTAGATTTCATCAAACCACTGGTAAAAGTGCCAAAAGTGGTTTAATTTTTTAAAAGCACATGTAACTTCTTTTCATCTGCTTGACTGGTCAAGCCAGTAAAAAACAGTAAAAGCTGTTTATTCAATGAAAAACACCCACACCCTCACTGTGTTTGGTGGGCCAAGTTTGCCAGCCAAGCAGACAGTTAAAGTGGTCAACCAGGTGTGGATAGAGCCACAGAGGGAAATGCTGAAAGAAGACATTAGCAAATGCTTTAATGTCTGTGGAGAACATTTAGAGGGTGTACTGAGGTATCTGGCTAAAGACACTATGGCTGCTCAAGGGCAAAGGAGGGGGGGGGCATTTGCATAGGAGCCTGGGAACTTCTGAGAGAGTCAGGATTGAGCCCCTCCTCCTTTTTCCTAAAATCCTAAGCTGTCTGGATCTGTTGCAGTAGCCTGAGTGGCTTTGGCCAGCTCACTGGGTAGAGGAGTGGCCTCAAAACTCCTGAAATAAACAATTCTGAGGTTTGAAATACATGGATCTAGGACTTTAGCCCCTTGTTACAAAGAAGGGGATGGTTCTTCTGGGCCCAAGAGGCAGAAGACCCTGGAACCTGCCCTGATTCATATCTTCTGGGTGCAGCATTGAGCCTTGGGAGGCAGCTTTTTCAGTGAATTAAAACACATACACACGCACAGATACAAACTGTATTGTATTACAAACTGTAAATTACAAACTGTAATTCGGGACCCCATAGCAGTTTTGCCATGGAACAAACCAAACGTAGCATTGAAGACCTATTGGGCATTGAGCACCTGGAGCCTCATGGGGTATAGTGCATTCTGGAACTACCAGCTCTTTGCAGCAGTGGGGGAGTTCTTTAGGTTTAGGAAGACACATCAGAGTTCTGGCTTCACTGGGCAAGACAGATGAACAACGACTTCATCGTAGAATGGTCAGGAAATGGAGAGGCTGGGCTTCCTGCTAACCCAGGCAAGTCATTCAGTGCATATTGTACTTGGGGATGGGGAGATGCTACTGAAAGCAACGTTGTTCACACCAAAGGCTGTAAATCTAGACATCCAACTACTGGTGACTTTTCCAAATCAATTAGACCTACATAGATAGATAGGAAGGTAGATAGATAGATAGATAGGTAGATAGGTGGACAAACAAGCACTGAGGGTAGAATAAATGCCTATTTAGAAATGAGGGCATGCCTGGAAGAAGAATGCCTTTAGAAAAGCTACGTAATTGAGGTTACTTCTAAACCTGTCTTTAATGAGAGAAATGAAGAGAATAAATTTGGTCAATTAGAAAGTAATGAAGACCTTGCAAAAATAACTATTGACAAAAGGCCAATTAGGGATTTCTCCAGTAATCTGAGTATAACAAACACTGTATGACTCAGCAGGTCATGAGGGATTGCCTCTTAGGAGATTAAAGGACTTGGTGTCACGTCTACTTAATTTTGGCAGTGATTTCTTCATTTAACAAGTGGCATTGTGATCTGAAATGAACCCAGAATCCAGATAAATAGGGTTCCAAATTTCAAAACCAGGGAGAGGTCACATAATGATGACAATTCAGTCCAGGTATGGCTGTTGCATATCAAGGGGATGGGGCCTAAAGAAAGGATGTCCTAAAACAAAAACAGAAAGAGGAGTTTGAAGGGCAGGCCATGGTCTATTAGGCAAGTTTATGTTGTATTAACCAGCTTTATAATCAGACTTTTGGAAAATAGCATAAATCATTCCAGATAAAACGTTCCTTCTTTAGGTTATCAGAGGGGAAGGCAGTGTGCAATCTTCATCACAGTGAAGGACGAGGACATCATTTCTTTTTGTGTGTGTATCCATCAGGGAAAAAAGATAAAGAGCTGAACTCCAATAGGACAGGATTCCCTAAAGGTTCTCTTCCAAAGTAAAACGTATATGTGTGTGTGCGTGTGTGCGTGCATGCACATCTGGTAGAGGGTGGGACTTTCAAAGAACCTGGATGGTATCTTCCTGACAGGTGCAGACTGTTTTTAATGAATGCAGGGTTGGTGAGGTATTACAGGTATGGACCCAGGACTTGGTATGATGTTAAGCCTATGAGAACTCAGAAAAATATTAACTGGATTATTAAGAAACGATACTCTGGGATGTTAGAGCTGAAGGAGTCTTAGGAGTCACCTAGTCCTGCTCATCTTCTTAGCCATTTACTAGGCCAGAGATGTTAACTCCTTTCTTAAAGCCAGGTGTTCTGTCCATGTCACAACCTGAACTAAAACTATGTTGAGGGAGAGTGGTCTTTATATCTCATCATCCCACTTCCTGATGATGCCAGTATATAGCATCTGCTGCTAACTTCCAGGCTCAATAAATAACTCCCAAATTAGAAAATAGTAAGAGGAAATTCCATTGGAAGAGAAGGTGAAAGATTAGTTCTCTGTGTGAAAATAATCCCCGATGGCCTGTCTTGACTGTTGGACAAATGCCCTACGAGTAAGCACGGTGGATGAATGTAGTTTAGTTTTTTGTTCTGGCATGGGGGAAGTCCTCACTCAGAACTGCTTGTAAGGCAACATCACAAAAGAGGAAGGGTAGGGTTGTCAGGCAATATTAGCATCCCTTATTTAAATTTTGGAAACACTTCTAGGTGAAAAAAAGAATCCCAGACATTGGAGCAATTCCAGAGAAAAACAGCACATAATTAAGGGAATGGAATAGAAAAACTGATTTATTGAAGAAATTAAAGCCACACATTTTTATGGCTCTGTCACAAATAAGGGCATGTCTCTGACATATATCAAGGGCTTTAATTGAAATAATGAGTTAATCCAGGGAGAGATGATTTACGCATGATATCAGAGGACAGGGTAACATGATGGGATTGGGGAATTACCTGTTGAAATGATGAAATTGTCATCTTTCAAACGAAAGTGAGACAAAAACAGAGCAGTTAGGAAGATGGTGCTTAATAGTAATTTTATACAAAGAGATTTGACTTTTAGCTTTTAACAAAACTATGAGCCAGTAGAATCACGCTTTCCATGTTGCCTCAGTTTTTGGAGAAACTTGAACTTATGACACATCATCAATTTAATAGCAGCTATTATGTGAAGGGGAAAAAAACGCTGTATTAAATGTATAGCTTGATTGCAGTCTACATCTCAGTTTGAAAAGTATTACAGTGTGAAAAATTAGAATTGGAGAACTACAGAAATCATTTAGGAGATACACATATATAATCCTGTGATAGCATATAGTTTCTGTGGGTTCAATTCCTGACTACTCAAGGGCTAAGCATATAGTTGTATGATTGTGGATGGTCTAGTTATTTTGTTTGCTGTGTCCTCATCCCCTTCTCAGAGACTCTGTTCCCACTCTGGTGATTGGGAAGCTTACCAGTTCTTCTGGCCACTACTGATTGGACCAGGAATAAATCTATGACCTGACTAAGCCAAGAAGTTCCCTTTAATTAAAAAAAAAAAAAAAAAGTACCAGAAGAGAAAGATGCAGTCAGTTAGATGGGATGTCTTGTAAAGCTGGGGTCAGCATTGGGTCATGGCATTGAACACCACACACAAACCTAAATTAGTAAGGAGCAACAAAGCCATCAGTAAAAAAGAGCTGACATGGATTAAGAAAAACAGAGCAGATATCCAGCTAGCACCAGAGAAAATAGAAATGTACTCTATTTCCTTATAGCCCCTTCTCCCAGAAGGTTCAGTGTAACTCCATAAGGCCGATGGAGGAGCCTCTATACCCCACTTTCCAATACAGGTTCCTAAGTGGTCTAACTAACTCAGTGTCCAATCTTTGGATGCCCTTGACTTTCCCTTCAGTAAGGATGTGTTTTTATCTAAGCCAGTTTGAATGGGTATCTGTCCCTGGCAACTTTAATCCCTTTCTCTCTACTCCTGCCCATTTCATTAATGCTTCCCAGTTATAACACATTAAGAAAAAGCTTTTCAGAGAAAACTCATGGTGCTGACACAGACTGGATTGTGACATGAGTTGTGGTAATCCTCCAAATGACTAGACTGACATAATTTCTTATGCCGAAATAACTGGTTGCAAAACCATTGTCTCAGCTATTGGTGTGGTTGTGGTGCACACTGGGCTGACCCTTGTCCGGAAGCCAGGTGCCAACTTATCGTGTGTTTTCTGGATCTTGCCTTTCACAGACCCCTGGGCAGCCCATTCTCATGAACTGTTCAACTGTGGGACACTTTAGACCATGGCCAGCCTCCCCACACCCCAAACATTCTTTATCTAGGACATGGGGACCAACATTTACATTATAAGTCCTTTCTTCCTAATAGCCCTTGTGGTTGTCATTTTGATAATAGGCCATTCTAGTTTCAAGAAAACCTCATTTTCTGTTCTGAATTGCAGTGCCTTCTTCTGCAGTAGTTCCCTAGGCAAACGTATGGGCTGTTTGCTACGCTTTCAACCCTCATGCCTTTTTAATGATTTACAAGGAAAAAAAATTTTCCCCACCTCCTTTTTTTTCTAATAAATTTAATGACTTAATACACATCAAGTGGAATTGTTGGTTTGTGGTGACGGTTTTATAATTCCAAGTTCAAGGGTTTTTTTCTATTTAATTATGCACAATAACTCTTATGGAATATAATGCAATAACAGAAACATGCACCAATGTTGGCATAAGAGCCTGTTGTTTATTAGTATTGGTTCTGTGCTTTATGTTTGAAATAAAATATTTGGAACTGATGTTGGCCCTGTTTCCTCCAAACTAGATAAAAAAATAAAAAAACTTTCTCCCTGAAAATACCATGCTCCAATCTTCAGCGATAAAAGCCAGCAGCTCTTGAGATAGCAAATTAAATTTTATTTGTAGAAAACACTGTGCTGTGTTTTGTTGCTTGCTCAGAGTTATTTTTTAATACTAATAATTTAATAAAGTGGAAGACCGATACATTGACCTGTGTTCTCCAAGGCACCAGAGTATTTCCCGGGGTTAAAAGGCATAGCTTGCTGAAAGGTTGTTTGTTTTACATTCTAACCTATTACTTATTTCTCTTGCTTTCTTGCCAGATCTAGCCTTAGCTTTCGAAATAATTTTTGAATTTTGGAAAACATAAAGTGGTTGAATTTTCAGAATCTGCAAGTCAGATGTTTAAAACTCTGATAAAGACTGCTTTTCCTTAGAGCCAGAACATTTGAATTTTGTGCTGTGAATAGTAAAATTATCTCCATCCCATTGCTTAAAAAATAATTTAGAGTTTCTTGGTAGAAAGGAAGTAGATGTCTAGTCTCATTAAACAAATTCAGCAAGGAGACTTGTTCAGTATTTCCACTCTGGATAAGGTTTCATTTACAAGGTGAGAGAAATTATCCAGGGTCCCCTCCTGGAAAATCTGGGTGCAGGGTTCTAGACTTACGTGAGTGTCCTGAGGACCGGGGTGTTTTGCATTGGTGGAGAAGGATGAGCCTGAGGGCTGCAGAATGTTTAGCCAAGTTGGAGCTAAAAGGCAATTTCTAACATAAAATGAAAGGCAAAAGCCAAGGAGATATTCTAAATGAAGCATCTGTCTGAAAGAGCTGGGTAGGAAGGTTAGAACCAGGTATAAAGTGATAGGATAGCTACTGGAAGCCCTAGAAGAAAGCAAGGGTGGAGGACAGGGAAAGTGCCTGGAGAGATTGTCTGAGGTCCTAGACAGACCCAAGGATCCCTAGAGAATGCCTGTGGCCTTTCTGTGGAGAGAAGTGTAATGCAGTAGTTAAAGGTTCAAATTCTGGAGAAATATGGACATACGTTTAAGTTCCAGCTTTACTGCTCAACAGTGATATGTCCCTGGGCAAGGCCTGTTACTCTCGAATACTCAGTGGCTTTATGTGTCGAATTGGGCAAATAAAATAAGGCACTTTATGAAGGCTGTCATAAAATATAAACGATATAATGCTACTGTTAGTTATTATTAGTGCTGAGTCAGGAACAGCTAAGCTACTAAGTCAGATTCTTTTAAGTCAAAATACTGCTTTAAATAATACACATAGACATATTTGTATCAGTAGAAGTATATAGATTTTTGTGGGTTTTATGCATAAGTGACATTGGGTATCTATGTTTTTATTTTTTAAATATTTTATATATTTTTTCTTTTATGTAAACATCTTTGAGGTATAATAATCATACAGTAAAATGAAGTATACACTGAGGTATGTAATTTGATCAGTTTTAACACATGAATTCATTGATGTAAACCATATCACTATCAAGATACAGAATATTTCCATCATTCCAGAAAGCTGCATTGTGCTTTATCCAAGTTAAACCCTCCTACCGTCCACTCATCCCAGAAGCACATCCTCTTCTGAGTTATAATCATAGATTAGCTTTTCCTGTCCTAGAACTTCAGTGGAACCAATCAATATATATTCTTTTGTATCTGAATTCTTTTGCTCAGAAAAAATGTTTTGGCAGTTTATCCATGTGGCTATGTGTAGCACTGGTTCATTCCTTTAAATTGCTGAGGAGCGCTCCATTTTATAATTATATCACACTTTTTCCATTCTCCTACAAATGGAAATCTGGTGTTTTCATTCTAGTACCAAAGTAAAGCTGCTATGAATGTTCATATATATATATATATATATATATCTTCATCTAAAGGCTTTTGGTAAACTGTGATCTGACTTAAACATCTTTTCTTTTCAACATGTAGGGTAGACTTCCCCCAAGATGTAGGTGCTTAGACAATATGTCCTCATCAACTGATAGATGATAGAAGAAAAGGGTAAATATTTTTCCAACTTGTTTGTTTCTTCATATATGTATGTATGTGCAGGTATGTAGGTATGCATATATATGTATATGTGCATTTTAATGAACAAATATCACCTCCTTATCTATATGTTTTTGGAGGATAGCAACCTGAGTTAAATATCTTTTTTTTTAACATCTTTATTAGAGTATAATTGCTTTACAATGATGTGTTAGTTTCTGCTTTATAACAAAGTGAATCAGTTATACATATACATATGTCCCCATATCTCTTCCGTCTTGCATCTCCCTCCCTAAATATCTTATTTTCAACACATAGTATAGACTTCCCCCAGACTATTTTTGCATATGTAATTTTTTAAAAATACAGAAGACCCAGAGTCTAATTCTGAAAGAATCCACAGTCGTGTGAATGACAGATTTGGGGTATGACTGGGGACTGGAATGGACACAGAGGTCTTTGAATTTTGTCTAACAAAGCCACAGACTAATGTTAAGGAATGTTTGTGTGATTCTCTCCAGTGGGGAATCAGTTACTCAAACACAGGAGTCTTTACAGAGATCCAAAATAATCATAAAACTATTATAACCACAAGACCTCTTCATGGTTATCCCCTCAGTAGTGAATGCTCCCTTTTTAAGCCAACTCTTATATTCAGAAAAGGATTGTAATATCTCCAGCCTGGAAGAAATCCCTATTCCTGTGGCTAATTTACTTCATCTCTGTGGTTCTTGGATGGCAGGATGGAGTGAAAGCAGCCCCAGGCAGTTGACTCTGAATTTTAGTCTTAAGCAATGTATGAAGAGCTTCAGTAAACTTTGGCCATTTAGCCTGCCTTCATTCCATGGGAAATACTGTCCAGCTATTCCCAAATCTCAGTAAATTGTTTGCCATGGGACAACCTGATTTACAGCCCTGGGCATTCTTAGGACTGATGAGAGGAGGAAAATGCATGATTACATGTGGGAGCTATGAGGGGAGACCATCACATCACATGCTATGAGAAGAGCACCAGTGGACATAGCTCGTCTCTCACGATGTGTCTTATTTACATCGACACTTCCTGGTCTAACACAGCGCTGTGCACGTGGGAGACACTCCATAAATAAATATTACATGGAAGGGAGAATGAAATAAGGTAGGAGAAAGAATGAAATGAAGGGAGGAATTGAAAAGCAAGGAGCTCATTTATATTGGATGTTGGCTGTCTGGTGGAGAGGGAGAGAATAATTCAGCTGATTGTAAGTTAAAAAGCAAGGTTAGAACTTTCAGTTCACTGTGAATTCACACACTTGTAAATTTTTGCTTCACATTTACATTCTCTACTAGACTGTAAACTCCATGAGGGTACAAACTGTATTTCTTTTAAAATATCGATACCTTCACTTTCACCTACACAAAGAGCCTAGCATCTGAAACCATACTGGGCAAGAAACTAAGTGGGACCCTGCTGTAAGGTGGTGTAGGATATTTCATGTTTGTATTCCCCACAGGGTTTAGACTGACACTTAGCACAACATGGATGTTCAGTAAGTATTTCATAAATGAACACCTGATTGAAAAAAAATATGAAAAAAGTCATAGCAATGGATCTTTGTGTTCTTAGAATTCATTAGAAAATTAACTTTGCTGAATATGAGATGGAAGCACCAAGTCTTTTCCCATGTTCACTTAACTTTCTCTTATAAATACAGGGAGTGATGCCAGCAAAGAGTGTGTCAGACATGATAGTGGGATTTCAACCCATTACACAATAAGGAGAATTCTTCAGAATTCTCAAACCTCCTTTGAAAACATTTCTACACAGGCCACATCATGATCTATTTGCCATTTGTAAAGTAAAACACCATCATGAAAAAGAATATTTAACGCCATATAGAAAAACTCTACCTTTACCAGCTAATAAATGTCAGCGTGCTCATTTTAGCTGCATGGGAAAAAAGGAATCATAAAATAAGATCATAGCCTCCTGTGATTTGTGAATCAAAATGGAAATTAAAAAACGAAGGTTTAATAATCCTTAACATTTGCTCTTTGAAAAGTCTGCTATTTGTTTAGAGCAGGGCTGGCATACATTAGGGGGTGGACAGTTGAGATCAGGCTCCTTTTCATTTATGCAAACTTTCTTGCTCCTATTCTGAGCCCCATTTTAAGATGAGAGCTAGGGCACCAATGTAGCCAAGCATACTTGGTATTGCCCATCTGCCTCTAGTTTCTGTGGCCATATGGCTTTTAGTGGCCATCTTTAACCTACTGCAGATAGTTAGAATTGCCTCTTCTTCAAACCTTCTAGAGAAAAAAAATTCAGTGTTCCCTTGCTTACTTATATATAAAGTATTTAACACTCATAGACATTTTGGTAGTGTCTGGAGGTGGCTGCCACGTCTGAAAACATTTTAGCACATTTGATTCATGTGATATATTTTGGACATTTATTATGTATATTAATACATACAAAATAGTTTGTTGATACAATGATATAATTTGTGATAAAATGTCTCCAGACTTTCACCTACCATATATTATAACCTTAATGTACACACTCTATAAGCCACACTTCCACTACTCAGTATCTCCCTGGACTTGTGCTCAGAAAGGCACAAATTAGGATAGTAAGTTCACAGCAGTAAAGATTGAACTGGCCAAAAAAAAAAAAGAAAAAGTGAAGTTCTAAATGTTCATTTACGTAGGTCTGGTTCAGTAAATGCCGTCTGTGGCCATAAGAATGAATAAGGTAAGATAATAATATATATATAATGATATTTAAGAATGACCCTCTTACACATAAACTATAAAATGTGGAGAAAATAGAAAATACAAAAACACCTACCTAAGGGCTCTAGAGAGTGAATAACAGTTGGAAGATTGTGAAGGAAGTCAAAACTTAATTTCTGATTTTTGTGGCTTTGCCTCATGGTTGGCAGCAGTTATGGCACAGAGCAGGGTAGCTAAGACTCTAAAAAAAAAGCCAGAGACAGAGTTTGGGGCAAACACTGTCATTAAACTAGAGGGCCATTTTTAACAGTAGGCCACAGGTTTCTGCCTTGGCAACAAAGAAACAAACAAACAAACCCATACCTGGTCTAGGATAGATCCGCTTCATGATAGAGACCAACATAAGGTTGGTAGACTAAGTGATATCATGGATAAAAAGTCAGGCTAAAAAATTTCTTTAACGATGGGGATACCCTGATAATTCAATCTGGAGTAAATGTCAACTGTTGAACTTAGGTCTAAATAATTAATTACAAATGTACAGAATGGCAAAGACATGACTCAGTGACCTCATAAACAGAAAAAAAAAGTTCTGGAATTTTGTTGATAATAAGCTCCATTATGTACTATAAATAATATTATGTGCCTGCCAAAAAAAGAAATGTGATCTTCGGTTGCTTTAATGGAAGTTAAGTTTTTAGAACTGCACTGCACACTAATGGCAGCCCTTAGCCACTTGTGACTATTTAAATTAAGTTTAATTTAAATAATATAAAAAACTCAGTGCCTCAGTCACATCAGCCACATTTCAAGTATGCAGTAGTCAAATGTGGTTAGGTGACTGTGGTATTAGACAACATTGAATAGAATATTTCCATCATTGCAGAAAGTTCTGTTGGATAACTCTGCTCTAGAACAAGGGGAGTAAGAGTCATACTCTGCTCTTCATTGGTCAGAACACTCCTACTATAGTAGATACATGCTGTTTGCTGCTCAGAATGGATTCTTCCCTTTTCCTAAAAACAATGTTGACTGTCATATGGGAAAACACCTCCTTTCCATTGTCAGCCGTGTTTTTTGAATGAGATTGGTGCCTCTGCTAGCTTTACCACAGGAGACACTCATGACTCCCCCAGGACAGTGGGTGTAAGGATGTAAGAAGCAGAACTATGGCAGGGCTTTTGCTAGCATAAAGGGAGAGTTGAGACCTGCAGGGTAGCCACCTGAGGATGAAGCTGACACTGTGCCTTCTAGGACAGAGAGACAGAGGGAAGTGAAAACTTGGTGACATTGTTTGAACTTGTGGATCAAGCTTCATCTGAAGCCCACCCGACAGCTGTTAGATCACATGAACTCGTTACTTCCCTTCAGTGTTTTGTTTTGTTTTGGTTTTTTTGCAGTACGTGGGCCTCTCACTGTTGTGGCCTCTCCCGTTGCGGAGCACAGGCTCCGGACGCGCAGGCCCAGCGGCCATGGCTCACGGGCCCAGCTGCTCCGCGGCATGTGGGATCTTCCCGGACCAGGGCACGAACCCGTGTCCCCTGCATCGCCAGGCGGACTCCCAACCACTGTGCTACCAGGGAAGCCCCTCCCTTCACTGTTTAAGCACTTAAGTTGGGTTTCCTACCACCTGGAACGTGAAGAGCCCTAAATGATATCTTTGATAAATTGAGTTCAGTTGTATGTGTTCCTGTTTGGACAATGATGCAGCATAATGGAATGTTTTCAGAGGAGAAAGACCAGGAGGGTGAAAGAACTTCAAGGAAATATCCCTGTTATATTCCCATGACTAAATTAAGTCTTCATTCCCAGGCTAATCCAAGTGGCTGATGTGACCATTTTGACATTTCATAAATTCCCCTGGGAAAAAGGATTCGAAAAGCTTCCAGTCTTCATTTAAAGTGGTCTGGTAGAAAGAACAAGACCATATGATGAAGTCACTGAATCCACAGATCTCCTGGTATCACCAGGACAACAAATAAGAGAGCAAATGTAAAATTACTTTGCTTTTAAATATAAGTGACACTCATGCCAGCACGCGGCTGCATTTTAATAACTACGCTACTCCAAATTGTGTCACTTTAGTTGGATGATATTATAAAAGAAAACCAGTGGATATTATTTTTGTGTCATTTTCCAATCCAGTACATTTTATAAAATTCTACAGATTGAGTTAATATTTTAGAGCTGTACATATAATGAAATTTAAAATATTCTTTGACAGTTGCTCTCCTGGAAGGCTGATAGAAATGTTCAATAAAGGGCTGCAGAGAATTCTTTTCAAAGCCTTGCGGGAAAAGGTAGAAAGACTTTCTCTGTACTCTTAACATTGTTCTTAAGCTCCTGTTTTGTGACTAAATCCATTCAGCAGCCCACGTACTGCTTGACCCCCCTCGACCCCCCGCGGTCTCCACCATTGGAATGAGAAGGTACAGATTCTTCAGAGGTTACAGGCTCTAAGGCAGTTCACAACCTTGTCTGCACACTGAAAATACCTGAGGGGCTTTAAAAATAGAGATACTATTAAGCATAAAATTACCATATGATCCAGCAATTCCACTCATACGCAAAAGAACTGAAAGCAGAGACTTGAACTGATACTTGAACAGCAATGTCCATAGCAGCATTATTCACAGTAGCCCAAATGTGGTAATAAATGCCCATCAGTGGTTGAGTGGGTAAATAAAATGTAACCTTCTATACATACAATGCAATACTGTTTAGCTTTAAAAAGGAAGGAAATTCCAACACGTGCTACAACATGGGTGAACCTTGAAAACCTTGTGCTTAGTGAAACAAGCCATACACAAAAGGATAAATGTATGATTCCACTTACATGAGCTACCTAGAATAGGCAAGTTCTTAAAGACAGAAAGTAGAAAGAACAGTGGTGACCAAAGGGTGTGGGGAGGGATGAATGGAGAGTTATTGCTTAATGGGTACAGAGTTTATGTTTGGAATGATAAAAAAGTTCTGCAGATGGATGTTGATGATGGTTGTACAACAGTGTCAATGTACCTAACATCACGGAATTGTACACTTAAGACAGTTAAATGTGAATTTTCTGTTCTTTATATTTTACATATATGCCAGGGTCCCATCCCCAGAGATTCTTATGTAGTTGGTCTGAGGTACAACCAAAGTACTGGGATGGTATAGGCCATTCAGGTATTTCTAATGTGCAGCCTCATGACTCAAAAGTCTGGACAGGTAATATAATGAATGAAAGCACCTGGATGGGGGCTGTGAAGACAGGGAGGGCACATGCTTTGTCTTAAAGGGGCAGCTGCCACCACTTGGCCCTGGTTAATTTCTGCCCTGAGGGAATACAGGCCTCAGAGTGGCCAGATCTTCTGAATTGTTAAACAAAACAGAAAAACAAAAACAAAACCCAAAACGCAACGAACAAACACACATGTACCTGGATGTTTTTAGGAAACCTGATTTTTAAATGATCTTAACTTAATCAAACTTTAAAAGAAATAAAACACCTAATGACAAAATAAAATATCTCCGTTTGCTTGGGACTGCCCCCGTCTTAGTGTCAGAGGCCATCTTGGAAAATCACACAGTTCCAGGCAAACCAAGATGGTTGGCCACCCCAATAGGCTACTGGCTTATATCTTCTGGTCTAAAGAGGCAGAGCCCCAACATTCATCTTGATTCCCTTCAGTGGCCACAGACCAGTGACAGTGCAAGGAGGGGTCTTGGAGGGGTTTTTATCTCCCTGTGGTATTCATCAGCAGTCCCTCTTCCCTAAGCCACTCCAAATAAACATGCATTCTAAGTAAAAACAGCAAACTTGCTAAGCAAACCCACCCTTAAGACAAATCTCACAGCTTTCCTCTTAATTAGGTTTATATTTCCAGGTGCCTCCCATACAGAAGATGTGGCGCCACCACTGCCATAGGCCGCCACACAAGGCACAATTCTGAGGAGAAAGCTCCATGGTCAAGGCTGTGGTTTCTCACTCTTCTTTGTTATAAATCATGTTGTAGAAATGCTAAGGAAAAAGACATGGTTCCTGTTCCAGAAAGGTCCCTAATGTTGCTTAGTGTTTCTTTCTCATTGGTCAGGTTTCTATTAAGCTATGTGGCTCTGACTTTTTTTTCTTACTTGTGGTCAGCTGCTCTGTTTGGAGATCTTTGCTTGGTGTGTAATAGATTTATTAACATAGGTGGCTGTGATATTGTGATTTATAGTAAGGAATACATATTTGGTCTTCATTCCCATTTCTAACAAAGAGCTCCTTAAAACCCTTGGAACTTCCTAAGCGATTAGAGGAGCAAAGGTGTCTTTTGTTATGTTAATGAGGTGACTTTTGGAAAGCAACTAAGGGTGGGGCCTGGTTGCCAGGAGAAGCAACCAAGCGATTAGAGGGTTGGAACTTTTAGTCCCACCCCCCTGAGTTCCAGGAGGGGAGAGGGGCTGGAGGAATCAATTGGCTAATGGCCAATGGCCAGTGACTTAATCGTGCCTATGTATATAATAAAACCATCATAAAAACCAGAAAGGACTGGGTTTGGAGAGCTTCTGGCTTGATGAACATATGGAGATGCTGAGACAGTGGCACGCCTGGAGAGGGCATGGAAGCTCTGTGCCCTTTCCCCACACCTTGCCCCATGCACCTCTTCCATATGGATGTTCTTGAGTTATATCCTTTTATAATAAACTGAGTAAATGGATTTCCTGAGTTCTATGAGCCACTCTGGAAAATTAATCAAACCCAGAGGGAGAGAGAGGGGTGTGGGAGCTTCTGATTTAAGCCAGTGGATCAGAAGTACAGATACAAGCCTGAACTTGTCACTGACATCTGAAACAGAAGGCAGTCTGTGGAACTGAAACCTTAACCTATGGGATCTGATGCTATCTCTGGGTAGATGGTGTTCAGTTCTGAGTTGAATTGTAGAACACCTAGCTGGTGTTAGAAAATTGCTTGGTGGTGGGGGAAAACCCCACACCTACAGAGAAATTGGGTGCAGAACATTCAGTGAAAGTATTTAGGGCTATTCTCAACCATGGTTCCTCTCTTTCTGGTCACATGGCTTTCCTGAGCCTCCAGCTTACTGACCCATCCTCCAGATCTTGGAACTTGCCTCCCCCATAATTGTGTGAGCCAGTTCCTTTATAATAAATATCTGTCTTTCTCTGTCTCTCCCTCCATGTCTCTCTCCTCCCCCCCCATATAATGTATATATACATACATATATATATACATATACATCTTATTGGTTTTGTTTCTCTGGAGAACCCTAATACAGCATGGCATGTAAAGGTGGACCTAGAAGCACTGTATATTTTCAAGTTTTTTCTCTTTGACTGGTGCTCAAGGCCCTTCCCAATCAGGCTAGACACAAGCCTTTCTACCCAACACAACCAATAATGCAGCCTCACTGGACTTCTCAGACATGAGGGAATTCATTCCTCCGTGGCTTTGCGTACTCCTTTTCCTGTGCCTGGAGTGCTCTTCCCTTCCTCTGGAAGTAGCTTTTTTTTTTTTTCTTGTAGTCATCACCACTGTCTATTTCCAGAACTTTCATATTATCCCAAATATAAACTCTGTACCTATTGAATAATAACTCCCACTTCCCCTTTCCCCAGTCCTTGGTAACTTCTATTATTATACTTTCTCTCTCCAAGAGTGTGCCTATTTTAGGGCTTCCCTTGTGGCGCAGTGGTTGAGAGTCCGCCTGCCAGGGGATGCAGGGGACACGGGTTCGTCCCCCGGTCCGGGAAGATCCCACATGCGGTGGAGTGGCTGGGCCTGTGAGCCATGGCCACTGAGCCTGCACGTCCGGAGCCTGTGCTCCGCAATGGGAGAGGCCACAACAGTGAGAGGCCCGTGTACCGAAAAAAAAAAAAAAAAAAAGTGCCTATTTTAAGTACCTCATATGAGCAGAACCATAGAGTAGTTGCCCTTTTGTGTCTGGCTTATTTTACTTAGCACAGTGCTTTCAAAGTTCATCCATTTTGTAGCATGTATCAGAATTTCATTCATTTTAATGGCTGAATAATAGTCCATTGTATGTATACGCCACATTCTGTGTGTCTGTTTTTGAATTGGGCTGTTGATTTTGTTGTTGAGTTGTAGGAATTGTTTTTTTATTCTGGGTATTAATGTGTTATCAGATATAGGAGTTGCAAATATTCTCTCCTTTTATAAGGATTGTCTTTTTAGAGTCTTGATAGTGTCCTCTGATGTAAAACATTTTTAATTTTGATGAAGTCCAATTTATCTTTTTGCTTTTGTTGTCTGTGCTTTTGGTTTCATATCCAAGTAATCACTGACAAATCCAATGTCATAAAGATTTCCCTTTATACTTTCATCCAAGAGTTTTACAGTTGTGAATCTTACGTTTAGGGCTTTGATCCATTTTGACTGAATTTTTGTATATGGTGTGAGGTAAGGGTCCAACTTCATTCTTTTGCATATGAATATCCAGCTTTCCCAGCACCATTTGCTGAAAATCTTATCTTTTCCCCATTCAGTGCTCTCTCTCTCTTGTCTAAAGTCAATTGACCATATAGGTAAGAGACTATTTTTTAAAATTACATAAAGGTTTATTATTTTTGGTCTGTTATCTTGAAAGCTATAATAGAATATAAAGAGGTAAAAAATTCCTCATAATTTACTACCCAGATCAACATATTAGTATATTTCTTCTTGTTTTTTTTTCTAATTACATAACAATGCAGATAAGTGTAGTAGGTGTAAATGGAAGACAAATGGAATAGGTTAAACAGTATCTGTATTAAATTTGTATTTATGTTTGTTTTTTGTAATCATTCAGATTTTGCTATAAAAGATATATATATACTATATACACACATATATATTTATATATAAAACTGTGTGTGTGTGTGTATATATATATATATATATATATATATACTTTCACTCAGCATTACACCCTGGATATCTGTCATGCAGTACTTATTCTTGGAAACATATACCAGTACACCTCACATGTCACCATTTCTGAGAAACTTTGCCAGCTCTTCCTGACCCCAGGTAAAATCTAGGTACGTTCTACACTCTTGGTACCCTTGGGTACATTCTGTCTTCCTGCATAATGGCACTTGTGTCACATACAGAACACACAGTAGGTGCTTAGTAAATGTTAGTTGCATTAGAGATGGTGCTTCACAGAGATTGTGTTCAGTAAGTAGTCAAGATGAACATGTGACATCCTCCATCCCCTCTTCCTTTCCTTTTTTAATCATATCACTGGGCAGCAGCAGGATTTCAGGGTAGGTCTGGCGAGTGCTGGCTAACCAGCAAGTATTATGGAGACCATCAATGTTGTGCACGTGGTCCAGGCTTGGTTCCCAAACCCTCAGTGACTCCAGAATATGGAAGAAGTCCTGCTCAAGACGCCCATTCAATTTTATTTTGCTCTGCTGCCCCAAAGATAAGGCAAGCTATTTGCAGGAAGGAGGAAATGAAGTGATAGTCCTTCTACACAGGTGTTACCTCACTACTTCCTTGGTATCCCTTGTTTTGAAGGTACCTGCAGTCTGAACAGCACTGCTGTTCCCAGGCATTAGGTAGCCTGACACCCTGTGGCTGTCCTCAGCTCCTCAGGGCAAGAGTATAGCAAATGTAACCTCAGGTAGTTCCAGTCGCTTCAGCTCCTCTCGCCTCTCTCACCATACCTTACACTAAACCCAGAAGGTGGCAGTGGACTCAGAGCACCTCGGCTCTGGCTGTACTACTTACTTAAAAGATTATGAAAGTCATAGAAATGTCAGCTTCTGTATTTCAACTCTGTAAACTGCACATGCAGAAAGCCCTCGACTCAATCCCCATCTCTACAGCTTGAGCAAGAAGCCTTCAGCTTCATGCGTGAATAACAAATAGAATGGCATCCACCCTTTTGACAGGCGGTCTGCGGATGTTTCTCCAGCCCCCTCACCAGAAACAAGTTCCAGACTGTAGAAAAGAACACTCTGGGACTGTCATGCTTACTCTTACCCATTGGCATGAACAAGGCCCTTTGAGGAAAATCTGTCTGGTTAAATGGAGAAATATCAGTTACAGAATGATACAAGGCTTAGAAAGTATGTGATTTCATGGTATTTATGTAAGTAACTAATGCTAAAATAAAATGGCAGCAAAGACAGGTCTCTGCTAGACAGTCAGCTGAATGCTCTACACACTTTATTTTATTTTGATGACACTATGACCATTTCATAGTTTAGGAAATAGACCTTCAATCGCTTGTTGAAGGTTGCACAGCTAGTCGGTAGTTTCTTGAAAATTGGCAGTCTGTCCTCACCAGAGCCTAATCTCTCTCTCTCATACCATCCTTCCTCTTATTAACCTTCATTCAAGCTCTTTAATTAAAAAGAAAACCAATGTATATGTCTATGTATAGGTCTATATTTCACTGCAAAGTTAGAGTGCATGCTGCTTAAACAGTTAAAACTAGTATCTGTGTGTGGGCATTGCTGCAAGAATTTCTCCTATAACCTAAGAAAGAAATTTTAGCAATACTGGCTGCCTCAGGAGGGGGAACTTTCCATCCCTGGGAGTATTTAGGCAGGGCTGAAGGATTATTGTTAGTAATGTTGCAGAACAGATTCTGCTGTGAATGGGTAGATGGGATAAAGCTCTCTTTTGTTTGTAGGATCACAGGTGAAAACACTCCAGAGGATCCCTTTTAGATTTTCTGTGGTTTGCTCTCTCTGGGACATTCCTCGCCACAGTCCAGAAGGACACAGGAATAACCTTTCTGAACTCGTGTTGGTTCAGCCTGACTCTGTTCCTTGCCATAAACAATTGGACTAGAAAAGTTACCGGATTCAAAATGAGCCAGTTCGCTTCCCATCCTCCGGAATTTGGAATTGGGATGAAGAAAAGCAAGTCTGGGTTGGTCTCTTAAACAGGGGCAATTTAAACTGAAGAGTGCTGTGCTCACGGTGGGGATCAGGGACAGAGGGACAGAGTGCATGGAGTGGGAGAAACAAGGGTGACAGGTGGTGGGGAGATACCACTGTGTCCCCAGTGGCCTCTAAGTCCCAGTTCCAGTTCTTCCTGAGGATTTCGGCTTCTGTGAGACATTCCTGTATCTTTATAGTCAGTGGGTTTCTGTTACTTGCAGCCAACAAGAAGAGGCTCAACTGAGAAAGGGACGAATAGGGATCAGCCCTCTCTTTGAACGTTGGCAGAAGGACAGGCTGGCAAGTCTCTGGACTGGGATCCCATTCCTCCCCTTACTTTGCCTTTGCTGCCCAGGAGTCTGTGAAATCTCAGGAAGATCCATTTCTGTGTTAGGGGAGTTGGATGAGTGCAAGGGAGATTTGTGGGGCTTTGTTTGATTTAGCTGTGGCTTAGAGGGTTTACTATAGAGAAGGGCGCAAGTGAAAGAAAGGTTACCCAACAAAGGAAGCTCAGGAAATGCGTGTCTTAAACCAAATCCAACCATTACATCTCAGAGTTTGGCCCAAGTCTCATTCTCTTTAGGTGTGTGAGACGTTGTTGTCACTTCTATAGAAGTTCATAGAGAGTCTTGGTTCATACATCATAAATCACCTCTGAGAACGGCTTTAGGGTGAAATGAGTGAAACCTGTCTGCTGCTTTTCAGTGAAAAATTTGGGGCCACCTCTTGAGCAAACTCTCACATTGGGCATGCTTAACCGGGAGAAACATTACCCCAGAGAGACAAATAATCTTCCCATTCTTAAGGAAGTCTGGACTGTTTTTCTAGCACACATGGACAACTCATAATTATTCTTAAGTAACCCTGAGAATTTTAACATGAATTGAGTTATGTGTTTCTTGTTAAATGGATCAAATTTCAACAAAGCCCGGGAAACATCTTGAAAAATCACATGAATGCAATTTCCAAAGAAAACAATCCAGGAATTACTGCCAAAGAATTTTATTTCCACTAGGAAGGAAGAGAAGAGTTTCATTTTGCCCCCCACACAGACTGTATGTTCAATTTGTGGTCTGCAATGGAAAATTTTGCTGATTTTGCTGAATTCAGGGGAGGAGTGAAAATGGAGGAGACTATTGTTGTTTGAGTGATAAAACTGTCTTTATTTCCCTTAGTGTTAATATATTAGCATTTTCATTTTGATTCTATAAATACTAAGTTTTAATGGCATGTGAGGTACCATGGGAGGGGAGACAAAGAACTTATCCCATGATGCTGTCCCATGAGCCTTATGAATAGACCTACAAGTAGGGTACTGCCAGCCCACACAGTGCCCTTGTGTAAGTAAGAGAAAGATGCCCCTTCCTAGCAGATGTAGACTTGTGGGCAACCAGTGAGCACAGGGGACATTTGTGGAAATTAGGGAAAAAAACACCTCTTCCTCTGGTGGGTACAACCTTGTTCCAGGGTGCAAATCTTGATTTTATCCTCCTTCCCTTTGGCCAGTTGCCCTTATGCTGGACACAACTTGACTGCACCGTTTCAGCTGATAAGACATGTAAAGGGCTAATCTGGGAGTCATCCATCGTCTAAAGAGATGCAATACAACTATCATTCTCCATCTTCAGTGAGTAGAAGAATCACCTGGGAACTTGTTAGAAATGTCTGAACTTCACCCCAAATATTCTGATGCAGGTCGACTAAGATAAGGTCTAGCAATTGCTACTGCAATATACTCCCCCAGGTATTTCTGGTGCTGGTGATCCAAGAACAATAGTTTGAGAAGTAAAGATGTAAGAAGTAAATGATCTGGGTCATCTGGAAAGAGAAGAGATCAAGGCTGGCTAAACTTATTAGAGAAGACCTACAGAAGATGGGGAATTTTAGTTATGTGATAACTAAACTGAAATTTCTGGAACTTTTGCCTTAGTAGAAAAATGTTTTTATTTCCCAAAAATGGATGAGAAAAGCTCAGCTACGCTTATTTGAAATTGTCCAGAAGAGAACAATGACAGCTGAAGAAAATTGTTTCTAAGATTAATGTCTGAAATAAGCTTTGTTTGGGGAACTAAAAACTTTGCAGCCACTAGTGCTAACTTCTGCCTTCGGACAAAAAATAAGTATAAAGAACAAACACGCTAGCTGGGACTAGGCAGAGATTGACAGTAACACCAAGACACCCAGAGACATGAAACCTCTGCAACTGTCGTTCCCTTTCCCTTCTCCTTCCCAGAACATTCCTCCAGCGGCACCCCCAACTCTCCAAGGCACCTCTAGTAATATTACTGCATAATTAATAACAGAAAACAACTCTGGCTTCTGGCGCAACAAGGTTTCCTTTGGAAATGGGAGCGTGGTGCACATGGAGTGGTGGTTTCCGCTGAAAAATTTCATTAGAGGTTTTGAGGCCTTCAGCCCAGAGCTTTATATTTTTCCAAAGAACAATACTATTCTATAATAATAAGCAAGATATAATCTAAAATATTCTCTGGGACAGAAAACTTTGTTATTTCATTCTTTCCATAGTAACAATTATCTTTGGTGATTATATTATATGAGGCGGTGTCCTCCCCATCGTTATTGGGCAGCCCTCTATCTTTGCATTCTGTCTGTGGTGGAGGCGGTAGTTTTATCTATAAAGATCACATTTGAAAAGGCCTAGAATGAGAAAAGTGGGTAGAGAGAGGAGTAATTGCAATCCATAATATAGCAGTCCACATGCACCAACAGTCTGTATGCTGGATAAGAACAGATGAAAAGCATTGCAGCTGTTGATCAGTCATTAGAAACATAACAAGGTCTTCACCTGTATAGAACCTTGAGCAATAGAGCATTTTCAGTTGGTTCAGATAACCCCAGCACAAGGACAGCAAGAAAGCTGGAAGTTATCCCATTTGAAGTGATGGTGGGCCTTTCCATCCTCTCTTTCATAAATCAAGTACATCATCCAAGTAACAACAATTCAGTTTATTTCTTCTTTCTTGTCAAGTTCATTGATTTGTTAGCGCTTCCTGTTGGAGACCAAAACTGAAGAGAAAGTCTATGTGAAAAGGGGAAAATTAAACTCTTGCTTCCTGTCAGTTTTCTCCAGACCATTCAGGCCAGTTCATTTAGGAAAGCACCCTGGCAGGTAAATGATCTATTAAGGCTCAAATAAAGTAAGCAGATATCTTTAAAAAAAAAAAATTATGATTCCATTTCAATTCAACATCAAGTATGAGTACCTTTTATGAAACTGGAAATATGTAGAGGGATGGAGAGGCAGTATAGGATGTGCAATGGTTAAAAGCATGAATTTGGGGTCAAACAGGCAGATCTTGGTGTGACTCATAGGTCTGGGACTTATAGGCTGTGTGTCTTCAAGAAAATTGTTTACCTCTCTGAGTTCTGTAGAACCAAAGGAAGAACATATAACCTCATAAAGTTGTTTAGGATTTAAAATAAGCATGGTAACAGTGATTGACACATAACAAGCATCCAGTGTACAGTAGGGCTTATTCTATAAAGATGAAAATCATATAGTTCTACCTTCAAGGCACTCAGAGTTTAATCTTAGGGATCTACAAGATTTTTCTGTGAAGTGACAGGTAGTAAATGTTTTGGGCTTTGCAGGCCATTTACTCTCTTTCATAACTACTCAGCTCTGCTGTTGTTGCATGAAAGAAGCCATAGACATTTGTAAATGAATGAGCATGGCTGTGTTTTAATAAAACTTTATTTACCAAAAGAGCTCACAGACCAAATCTGATGACCCCTGGTCCAGTAAAACAGCTTATCATACTAAACTCACTGAAAGTTAGAACTAGTGCTTATGCTGCCCTTTCTTTCCTGAAAAGAATGTTTGGTGGCCCACTGAATAGTTTTTTAATACTAATTGGTATTCTCCCTGAATACACCTTCTACTTTATGGAGGAAATAGGTTATGGGTAATGGTGTCAGCCTTGATGTTAATTTTTTCTATTGCATTGAACCGTGGATTCCTGTTAACTAATAAATTAACACATTTGTAAGCAATTAGTTTAGAAATGTCAAAAAGCAATAAGTTTATAAATGTCAAAGGAATAAGTTCATAAATGTCAGTGGCTCAATATCAGCTTTGTCTGGAACATGACTCCAAGGAGAAAGCATAGCTCATGATGGCAACAAGTGATTGAGGCCGTCTCCACCAAATCACTAATTTTAAGGACTTATTGGTCTTGCTTAAAAGAAAGCGTCATCCAAATGTATTTGATACCTAATTATGGTCATACAAATAGTATTCTAAAAATTCTACTTGGACTATGAGATAGTAGTCTAAAGCAAACCAACACAAAGGGTCTAATGCACCACTCTCAGGATCCTGCATGGCCAAGGCCTCTAGCCCAGAGTCTGTCTTCTACATCTGTAATAATCAATTAAGTACTACCAGAAATTACAATCTCTCTATATTGTATTTCAAATATTTTTTTTTGAAAATAACAAAATACTGACTCAATTTAAGCTGAATAGTAAGGGGACCTTATTGGTTCATGTATATGAAAAATCCAGGGTAAGGATTTATTTCAGATGAGGGTTGATCCAACAGCTCAAACAATGTCAGTAGAGTCTTATTTCTGTCTCTCTTTCTGGTCTGCCTTCCCCTGTCACGTCTTATTCTAAGACTGTTCTTTCATATTAAAAAGATGGCTTGCAGCAGCTCCTGGCTTACCTGTTTCTTTAGTCACACACTGCGGTAATGAGAATGTATTTTTGTCCCAATATCCTCAGCAAAATCTAGAGAACTGCTGTTTTTAGACCAGCTTAGGTTGTGTGTTTACACCTGAACTAATTACTGTAACCAGGCAGCTAGGGTGCTCTGATTGGCTTAGCCTTTATCCCACCTTCCAGTGCTGGAAGTCAAGGTGGTGTTGGTTCCCCTGGGAAACTGGAGCTGTTGGAGTAGGGAAAAGAGGAACTCATATACAAGGAGACAACCAACAGAGGACCAAGAAAGGTCTTCTGCACCCACTGATGAGTGATTTATGCAGGTTGAGGATAGCACATAGAAATAAAGAGTGTTTCCTGTGCTATCACAACCCCTCTCCCCCATCCCCTGCTACCTGCCACTGGCTGCTAGAGGATGTGGTGACTTCTTACCTTGGAAACTTGCAGCCAGCTAGACCCAACATGTCCTACATCCCTTGTAATCTTTGGCCACCTCCAGATGTGAGGCCACCTCCTCTGTCATCTGTCCTCTTATGTACTCTTGCTCCATGCTTTATGCCTGGCCAAACATCCCTCTTCTCCTTTCTTTCCCAGCCCTTCCCACTATGTTCTCTGAAGCCTCTATTAGATGAATAACATATACGCTGCCTCTTCAGCTGTTTCACAGAGTCAACCTCACCCTCCTAACGTGTCCCTCTGTCATTTTCGAACTGAAACCTAGATCTCCTAAATTCTAAGTTTTATGTCTCTGTCCAAATATTTATTCAAAGTTTCTACTTGAAAATTGGCAAGAAACCTAAAAGCCAGCATGCCACACATGTCTACTCTTAGTTCTGTGTTGCGGAGGTTTCAAAGCATGGCTGAAAATTCTGATGTTCCTCCCATCAAGAGGTGGGACTATGTTAACTTTTGGATCTGGGTGAGCTTGTGACTTGATCAACAGAGTACATACAACAGAAGTGATGTGGTGTGATTTCTGAGGATGAGTCATGAAAAGTCTCATGGCCTAGCCTCCACTGTGCTCACTGGAGCACTCATTCTTAGAACTCTCACCTTCCATGTAAAAGTCTGACTACCTTGAAGCTGCCATGCTCTGAGGAAGCCCAAGGCACATGGAGAGGCCATGTGTAGGTTCTCCGGTCAACAGTCTTGGCTGAGATCACCCTTTAAGTCATGCCAGTCTAGGCCCTGACATATGAGAGAGGAAGCCTCCAGACCATTGCAGCCCACAGCTGTTCTAGTCACCCCTAGCTATTTGAATGATCCCAGCTGAGACCCCAGACATCATGAGGCAGGGATGAGACATCCTCAGTGTGCCTTGTCTGAATTCCTGACGCATACTATTTGTGAGCATACTAGATGGTGGTTGCTTTATGCCACTCAGTTTTGGGATAGTTTGTTATGCATCAATAAATAAGTGGAACGCCTGTCATTCGTAGTTTGATTTCAAAGCTTAGTGGCTCATGGCCTAGGCTTCCTTTTTAAAATAAAAGCAACTATTAATAATTTTGAAAAGAGTTTGTATGTTTCATGACTCCTCCTTTCAAACTTTGATGTAATTTGAGACACCCTGGTTAGAAAAGGTGTTTGATATTGAGTTCAGTTTCCTCCTTCTAGAATTTGGAGGAATAAGATATAGCTCTTGAAATATATAAAAACTAAAACTTTTTCTGAAGTTCTCTCAATTCAGTGCTGTGTCTCTCTATATCTGTCTTGAGAGATTTTACTTATTGGACAAACTTTAAATCCGTTTTTTATACAATAAATAACTCATTAAAGTCAAAGTATCCTTACCCTCTAGTTTTGCTTTTCATTATCTTTGCCCTCCTACATTGTAGGCAGTATTGAATAGTGCCAGACGTTTTAGCATCTGGAAATCATATAAAATTCAGTTTGTGAATAAAAATATTCTGCCATTTCCTGGTCAATTTATTTTGCTAAATACCAAAATTTGGCTTATTCCTTTGTAAATGATGAAGAGGGACAAAAACTAATGTAATGAACATCCTGTTCCATAAAATAACTCCATATATTAAGTAACTTAGAAAATACGTTTCTGACTAAAATCGAATTCTAAAAATGAAACCATTCATTGATTCATTCATATAAATATTCGTTCAGTAAATATTTATTGAGTACCCACTACGTGTTAACCATTATATTGGGTAATGAGAATTCAGAGGTGAGAAAATTCAAAGATTTCTCTCAGAGAGATTCTAAAGAGTCATAGAAAATGCATTCCACGAGCTTTCAGTCCCAGTTTTGTAACAGCTGCAGAAGTTTCTCAGAAACACATTTGCGGTATCTCCAACTCCTTTGTCACTGCTGGCAATAAGCAGAAAGAATCTTAGGTGGAGCTGTTCTTTTAGCAAATTAAACACTGATCAAAACTTTGCTCATTTTTTCCACCAGTATTCGTCATCTAATTTTCCATGACCGTTAAGACACTGTGTGTGTGACAAGTATATGCAAGATCATACATATAACAAAAGAAAACATGCACACACACAGAAAATAAAATATACTAGGCAAAGCAAAATTTGTCATGTAGTTAAAAAAATGTGTATTCACCCCTTAAAAAATATTTGCTACTTTAAGATTTTGCAAGGGACATCTGTTGTTTTTCCTGATCAGTGTAAGTTCCTTTTCCTAGTAATATCACCCTAATTTTGCTTGGGGAAACCAGTGCTATTCCATTCTCAGTCTATGTGTTCTAAGTATGGTGAATCCTGCTCCCCAGATTCAGGGGTGGGCATGTGACATAAGCTGCCAGTCAGCAAATGCCAATCCTCAGGCCACAGGTATTGCCTCCGGGGCATTCACGTGACTCAAGCTAGTCCAGTGAGAGCTTTACCCAAGTTCCCGGAAGCACCTAGAGAGGCACTTCGTCTTCCCTTTAGGGTTACTAACAAATTACGATGCATCCTTGAGGCTTCAGGCTGACATCTTACTACCACATGGGAAGATTCATCCAGAGAGTGGAGCCAACCCAGAAGGCAGGACAAAGACGAGGAGAGAGAAATCACACCTCCCAAGATATTTAAGCCTTTTCCCCCCAGACTAAAAAGCCCTTAAAATTTTTTTGTTTGCTTTTTTTATTAGCAAATCTGTCACTTCTGGTAACTTCTGCTTCTCTAGATGTTTATAAACCGGTATATATGTAGTACTTAAACACTCACTTTGCTTTAATAAGCTGCCTTTCGAGCCATTAGGGAAAGATTTAGAGGTTAAAGAATGATGTGATAGGTAATTTATGTTTGAATCAACCTCCTATTTTATAGACTATGTTAAAAAGTACTTATAAATATTTCCACTTGGCATCTTCAGTAATCTTAATGGGTTAAGTGCCCAGCATGTTCTACATGTTCTTCAGTTTACAGTGATCTACCTGAGCAGACGTGGGCTTCCTTCCCGTTTACCATTTCCGTTTTCTTATTTCCAACACACACACACACACACACACACACACACACACACACACACACACACACACACACACACACACAGAGTTGACCCTTGAACAACATGGTTTTGAACCACCTAGGTCCACTTATCTGTGGATTTGTTTCAATAAATATGTACTAAAGTAATACATAGTCTGCGGTTGGTTAAATCTGTGGATGCGGAAACACAGATACAGAGGGCCCACTATAAAATTACATATGGATTTTGGATTTTCTACTGCGAGGGGGTGGATTCTCCTAATCCCCGTGTTTCTCAAGGGTCAACCATATATATACATATATACAGTTCCTAACTTTAACTTTCTGATTCCAATTCCAGGATTCTGATTCCTATAAACCCAGGTGGAAATTTAGAAATATACATTTTTCACTAGAAACTCAGTAATTCTAATCGATGTAAGCTACTCTTCGTGAAGTACTGGTTTAAGGGATTAGAGTCCTGGAGAATTATAGCTGGAGGAAACTTTACATATGATCTAGTCCAATCTTCGTCCCCCACATCTATTTCACAGTTGCAGAGACTAGGACCCAGCCCCAGAAGTGAATGCGGTTGGTGCCAGCACTAGAGTCCAAGTCCCTTGACTCTTTCCAAAGCCTTTTCCACTGCACTTGTGTGGTCTTCACACTCAAACCTGAAAACAGAACACAGCTGTGCTCTCCCCTGCAGTCTGAACTCAAGGTTAAATTTTTAGAAAAAGAAAGAGTAAAAGAATAATGTGAAACCTCTTAGCTGATTTCATGCTATCCTGCTGTGGTCTCCAGTCAGTTATTTCACATGTATAATGATGATACACCTACAGGTTTCTCAGGCTATAATATGTGCCAAGCACTATGTTAGTGCACGTAGTCTCTCTTGTGATGCTCATGGCATCCTTAGGAAAGAGGCACTAGCACTGCTTCTGGATGTGAAAAGTGAGGTCCAGTAATTTGCCCGAATCCCTCAGCCAGGACTCAACTATGATTTCAACGCTAACAGGCGCTGGTAGCTTGCCATACTTCCTTCTCCTCTTCTTCTTTCTCTCCCTCCGTCTCTTCCCTCTTTCCTCCCCTCTCCCCTACTCTCCCCTCCCCCTTCTCCTCCTATTATTTCTTCTTCTTCTTCTTCTCTTTCTCCCTAAGGACTAGACTCTTGACCTCAGCCAGCAAAGCTGCACATGTAGGCCATTTGTTATGATATGGGAGTAGCTAGCAAGGTGTACTATGCCCACAATGTGTAATATTCCCCGGCACTTTGAGTGGTGTCAAAAGCTTTGTCTTTGCCAACAGAAGATGACTTGTTCTAAAATAAAGGCCTAGAAAGTTTGGCTGCCTGGGACATGTTGGAGATCATTGAGCTTGAATTCCCTGAGGTAGGAGGAAAGTCTAGAATATTCCTAATGGTGAAGATGGTGATGATAGTAATGATGGTGATGATGATGATGATAAACAATAGCGCTCATTGAAAGCTAGTGAGTCCCAGACAATGTTCTCAGGGTTCTGTATACATTATTTCTTTTACTCCCCACAGCGGTCCTAAGCAGTAGGAATTCTTATTACTCTCATTGTTTATGTAAAGAAACTGAGTCAGAAACAGTTTAAGGAAACTGCCACAGTCCTAAGTAAGTAGTGGAGCTGTGAATCAAACTCAAATAGTTAAGTTCCTTAGCTTATGCAAGATAGGATTGTGGCGAAATAATATAATTGAATGACTTGCCCAAATCGGGAAGGGTAAATCCCCAATTCAGAGTCTTTAGGAGTATCCAGGAAGACCGTATCTCATGCTTCTTTCGTACCTTTTCAAGTCCCTTGGACAGTATTAGTATGGAGAATAATGACAATAATATTGTCTGCTAATACATTTGGAGAATGTATTAGTAGGACACTTTAAGCCCTTTGATAGCATTATGACATGTAAGCCCATAGTCACCCCATGAATTGGGTCCTGTTACTAGATTCTTCTTGCAGATAAGGGGTCGCATAACTTGCCAATGTCATCGCCCAAGTTTATATCAAAGTCCTTGCTCAGACACACTTACTGAGTTACTCAAGAAAAGTACTTGAGCTCTCTTTCTTCTAGGTCTAAAAGTGCTAGAAGATTCCACTACAAGAGCTTGCTTATCCCTTAATAACCCAGTCTTAGTGTGGCTCTTGGTGGTTGAGTATCCTCCTGGGATATTGTATCTGGAGTTATCATTAATGTTTTTCTGTGACACCAGAGGGCAATGACACAAACCCAAGTGTAACTCATAGCAGAGAGGCCAGATAGGGTCGGTCCAGGACTCACTTGTCCTGAATAGAAGTGAACTTGGTGTTGTACTCTTCCAGAACATTCCTGATATGGGGTCCATTGGAAATACCCAAAAAGCATACCCTTTCAGAGACTGCTTGATAATTCCTCAACAGTGAATTACCAGAAAGGAAAATTTAAAAGTCATTCAGCTTTATATCCTGTAAGTATAATTTTAATAGCTCTCTTTCCATTAAAGCTTCGTTGTTGGTTTTTTTTTCTTCTCTTACTAACAAAGCAGCTCCCTAGCTGATTTCCTGTCTGTGGTTCTGAGTTGAGTTAGAGTATGTGGGTTGAACCGGCAGCCCACAGTGTGCTCTCTCCAGTACCATCTGCACACCTCATTTAACACTGAATCATGCATTCTTCTGTCTTAATGTGTTTCTCATATTGCAGCTTGTATTGTTACTTAAATATTTGCGTGCTTAAGTCTTGTCTCCTCAATGAGCTTGTAAGTTGCTTGAGGTCAGGGACTATGATTTATTCTTCTTTGCAGCCTCCATATTGACATTCAGTATGTTGTAATGAAACCTATTAATGGAACTCACATGCTGGGTTCTCCATGCCTTACACATTGTGGTGACTTCATAATCTTCATAAACTTGAAGTTCTGTCACTTTTCAAGGCACAGTGATAGTTTCCCCAGGAGGGCTTAGTAAGAAGTGGTGGATAAGGGTTAGACTGCATTGGCTTCTATACCAGCTCCATTACTCATTAGCTGTCTGACTTCAGCACATTTTTAAATCTCTCCAAAGCTAAGTTCCCTCAGATATTACAGTGCTAATAATCATGCCTACATCCCAAATTTGGTTTAGGGATTGAGTAAGTTAACACATGTAAGTTGCTTGGAAGAGGCCCTGGTGTTTGGTAAATGATCAATAAATGGTTGCTATTATAATTGTTATTACTATTATCAATGTCCTTCAGCCAAAGACCACTAAGAACACATTTGTAATTGGACAAGTTGAGTTTATTACTCATTGCAATGAGGGAGAACACACAACATGAGGAACAATGGGTCATCTCAGTAAGAGGGCATTAGAAAGAACTTATTACAGGATTTGGACTTGTGTTAGGAGATTTGGGAGAGGGTTTAAGAAAGCAGGGTTTTGCTCTGGATGGATGCTGTGAGAAAGTAGGGATAATCCTATGATTGTGTATATAAAGAAGTCTTATTTAGAAGGAGAGACTATAGCTGAATAGCTAAATGAATCTTATATAGAAGTAGGGAACGCCAGACAATGCTAAGGCTGTAAGTTTTTTTTTTTTTTACATCTTTATTGGAGTATAATTGCTTTACAATGGTGTGTTAGTTTCTGCTTTATAACAAAGTGAATCAGTTATACATATACATATGTTCCCATATCTCTTCCCTCTTGCATCTCCCTCCCTCCTAACCTCCCTATCCCACCCCTCCAGGCAGTCACAAAGCACCGAGCTGATATCCCTGTGCTATGCAGCTGCTTCCACTAGCTATCTACCTTAATTTTGGTAGTGTATATATGTCCATGCCTCTCTCTCGCTTTGTCACAGCTCACCCTTCCCCCTCCCCATATCCTCAAGTCCATTCTCTAGTAGGTCTGTGTCTTTATTCCTGTCTTACCCCTAGGTTCTTCATGACAGTTTTTTCCCTTAAATTCCATATATATGTGTTAGCATACGGTATTTGTCTTTCTCTTTCTGACTTACTTCATGCTGTATGACAGACTCTAGGTCCATCCACCTCATTACAAATAGCTCAATTTGGTTACTTTTTATGGCTGAGTAATATTCCATTGTATATATGTGCCACATCTTCTTTATCCATTCATCCGCTGATGGACATATAGGTTGTTTCCATCTCCGGGCTATTGTATATAGAGCTGCAATGAACATTTTGGTACATGACTCCTTTTGAATTATGGTTTTCTCAGGGTATATGCCCAGTAGTGGGATTGCTGGATCATATGGTAGTTCTATTTGTAGTTTTTTAAGGAACCTCCATACTGTTCTCCAAAGTGGCTGTACCAATTCACATTCCCACCAGCAGTGCAAGTGTTCCCTTTTCTCCACATGCTCTCCAACATTTATTGTTTCTAGATTTTTTGATGATGGCCATTCTGACTGGTGTGAGATGATACCTCATTGTAGTTTTGTTTGGCATTTCTCTAATGATTAATGATGCTGAGCATTCTTTCATGTGTTTGTTGGCAGTCTGTATATCTTCTTTGGAGAAATGTCTATTTAGGTCTTCTGCCTATTTTTGGATTGGGTTGTTTGTTTTTTTGTTATTGAGCTGCATGAGCTGCTTATAAATTTTGGAGATTAATCCTTTGTCAGTTGCTTCATTTGCAAATATTTTCTCCCATTCTGAGGGCTGTTTTTTGGTCTTGTTTATGGTTTCCTTTGCTGTGCAAAAGCTTTGAAGTTTCATTCGGTCCCATTTGTTTATTTTTGTTTTTATTTCCATTTCTCTAGGAGGTGGGTCAAAAAGGATCTTGCTGTGATTTATGTCGTAGAGTGTTCTGCCTATGTTTTCCTCTAAGAGTTTGATAGTTTCTGGCCTTACATTTAGGTCTTTAATCCATTTTGAGCTTATTTTTGTGTGTGGTGTTAGGGAGTGATCTAATCTCATACTTCTACATGTAGCTGTCCAGTTTTCCCAGCACCACTTATTGAAGAGGCTGTCCTTTCTCAACTGTACATTCCTACCTCCTTTATCAAAGATAAGGTGAACGTATGTGCATGGGTTTAACCTCTAGGCTTTCTATCTTGTTCCATTCATCTATCTTTCTGTTTTTGTGCCAGTACCATACTGTCTTGATTACTGTAGGTTTGTAGTATAGTCTGAAGTCAGGGAGCCTGATTCCTCCAGGTCCGTTTTTCATTCTCAAGATAGCTTTGGGTATTCTGGGTCTTTTGTGTTTCCATACAAATTGTGAAATGTTTTGTTCTAGTTCTGTGAAAAATGCCAGTGGTAGTTTGATAGGGATTGCATTGAATCTGTAGATTGCTTTGGATAGTAGAGTCATTTTCACAATGTTGATTCTTCCAATCCAAGAACATGGTATATCTCTCCATCTATTTGTATCATCTTTAATTCCTTTCATCAGTGTCTTATAATTTTCTGCATACAGGTCTTTTGTCTCCTTAGGTAGGTTATTCCTAGATATTTTATTCTTTTTGTTGCAATGGTAAATGGGAGCATTTTCTTGATTTCACTTTCAGATTTTTCATCATTAGAGTATAGGAATGACAGAGATTTCTGTGCATTAATTTTGTATCCTGCTACTTAACCAAATTCATTGATTAGCTCTAGTAGTTTTCTGGTAGCATCTTTAGGATTCTCTATGTATAGTATCATGTCATCTGCAAACAGTGACAGCTTTACTTCTTCTTTTCGTATTTGGATTCCTTTTATTTCCTTTTCTTCTCTGATTGCTATGGCTAAAACTTCCAAAACTATGTTGAATAAGAGTGGTGAGAGTGGGCAACCTTGTCTTGCTCCTGATCTTAGTGGAAAGGCTTTCAGTTTTTCACCATTGAGAATGATGTTGGCTGTGGGTTTGTCATATATGGCCTTTATTATGTTGAGGAAAGTTCCCTCTATGCCTACTTTCTGGAGGGTTTTTATCATAAATGGTGTTGAATTTTGTCGATAGCTTTCTCTGCATCTATTGAGATGATCATATGGTTTTTCTCCTTCAATTTGTTAATATGGTTTATCACATTGATTGATTTGCATATATTGAAGAATCCTTGCATTCCTGGAATAAAGCCCACTTGATCATGGTGTATGATCCTTTTAATGTGCTGTTGGATTCTGTTTGCTAGTATTTTTTGAGGATTTTTGCATCTGTGTTCATCAGTGATATTGACCTGTAGTTTTCTTTCTTTGTGACATCCTTGTCTGGTTTTGGTATCAAGGTGATGGTGGCCTCATAGAATGAATTTGGGAGTGTTCCTCCCTGTGCTATATTTTGGAAGAGTTTGAGAAGGATAGGTGTTAGCTCTTCTCTAAATGTTTGATAGAATTCGCCTGTGAAGCCAACTGGTCCTGGGCTTTTGTTTGTTGGAAGATTTTTTTTTTTGCGGTACGCGGGCCTCTCACTGTTGTGGCCTCTCCCGTTGTGGAGCACAGGCTCCGGATGCGCAGGCTCAGCAGCCATGTCTCACGGGCCCAGCCGCTCCGCGGCATGTGGGATCTTCCCGGGCTGGGGACGAACCCGTGTCCCCTGCGTCAGCAGGTGGACTCTCAACCACTGTGCCACCAGGGAAGCCCCTGTTGGAAGATTTTTAATCACAGTTTCAATTTCAGTGCTTGTGATTGGTCTGTTCATATTTTCTATTTCTTCCTGATTCAGTCTTGGCAGGTTGTGCATTTCTAAGAATTTGTCCATTTCTTCCAGGTTGTCCATTTTATTGGCAGAGAGTTGCTTGTAGTAATCTCTCATGATCTTCTGTATTTCTGCAGTGTCAGTTGTTACTTCTCCTTTTTCATTTCTAATTTTATTGATTTGAGTCTTCTCCCTTTTTTTCTTGATGAGCCTGGCTAATGGTTTATCAATTTTGTTTATCTTCTCAAAGAACCAGCTTTTAGTTTTATTGATCTTTGCTATCGTTTCCTTCATTTCTTTTTTATTTCTTTCTGATCTGATATTTATGATTTCTTTCCTTCTGCTAAGGAAAGAAGAAAGTTCTTCTTTCTCTAATTGCTTTAGGTGCAATGTTAGGTTGTTTATTCAAGATGTTTTCTGTTTCTTAAGGTAGAATTTTATTGCTATAAACTTCCCTCTTAGAACCGTTTTTGCTGCATCCCGTAGGTTTTTGGTCGTCGTGTCTCCATTGTCATTTGTTTCTAGGTTTTTTTTTATTTCCTCTTTGATTTCTTCAGTGATCACTTCGTTATTAAGTAGTGTATTGTTTAGCCTCCATGTGTTTGTATTTTTTGCAGATCTTTTTCGGTAATTGATATCTAGTCTCATAGCGTTGTGGTCAGAAAAGATACTTGATACAATTTCAGTTTTCTTAAATTTACCAAGGCTTGATTTGTGACCCAAGATATGATCTATCCTGGAGAATGTTCCTTGAGCACTTGAGAAAAATGTGTATTCTGTTGTTTTTGGATGGAATGTCCTATAAATATCAATTAAATCCATCTTGTTTAATGTATCATTTAAAGCTTGTGTTTCCTTATTTATTTTCATTTTGGATGATCTGTCCATTGGTGAAAGTGGGGTGTTAAAGTCCCCTACTATGTATGTGTTACTGTCGATTTCCCCTTTTATTGCTGTTAGTATTTACCTTATGTATTGAGGTGCTCCTATGTTGGGTGCATAAATATTTACAATTGTTATATCTTCTTCTTGGATCGATCCCTTGATCATTATGTAGTGTCCTTCTTTGTCTCTTCTAATAGTCTTTATTTTAAAGTCTATTTTGTCTGATATGAGAATTGCTACTCCAGCTTTCTTTTGGTTTCCATTTGCATGGAATATCTTTTTCCATCCCCTTACTTTCAGTCTGTATGTGTCTCTAGGTCTGAAGTCGGTCTCTTGTAGACAGTATATATATGGGTCTTGTTTTTGTATCCATTCAGCCAATGTGTGTCTTTTGGTGGGAGCATTTAGTCCATTTACATTTAAGGTAATTATCAGTATGTTTGTTCCTCTTCCCATTTTCTTAATTGTTTTGGGTTCGTTATTGTAGGTCTTTTCCTTCTCTTGTGTTTCTGGCCTAGAGAAGTTCCTTTAACATTTGTTGTAAAGCTGATTTGGTGGTGCTGAACTCTGTCAGCTTTTGCTTGTCTGTAAAGGTTTTAATTTCTCCATCAAATCTGAATGAGATCCTTGCTGGGTAGAGTAATCTTGGTTGCAGGTTTTTCTCCTTGATCATTTTAAATATGTCCTGCCAGTCCCTTCTGGCTTGCAGAGTTTCTGCTGAAAGATCAGCTGTTAACCTTATGGGGATTCCCTTGTGTGTTATTTGTTGTTTTTCCCTTGCTGCTTTTAATATGTTTTCTTTGTATTTAATTTTTGGCAGTTTGATTAATATGTGTCTTGGTGTTCTTCTCCTTGGATTTATCCTGTATGGGACTCTCTGTGCTTCCTGGACTTGATTAACTATTTCCTTTCCCATATTAGGGAAGTTTTCAACTGTAATCTCTTCAAATATCTTCTCAGTCCCTTTCTTTTTCTCTTCTTCTTCTGGAACCCCTATAATTCGAATGTTGGTGTGTTTAATATTGTCCCAGAGGTCTTAGACTGTCCTCAGTTCTTTTCATTCTTTTTTCTGTATTCTGCTCTGCAGTAGTTATTTCCACTATTTTATCTTCCAGGTCACTTATCCGTTCTTCTGCCTCAGTTATTCTGCTATTGGTCCCATCTAGAGTATTTTTAATTTCATTTATTGTGTTGTTCATCATTGTCTGTTTCATCTTTAGTTCTTCTAGGTCCTTGTTAAATGTTTCTTGCATTTTCTCTATTTTATTTCCAAGATTTTGGATCATCTTTACTATCATAATAATGATATGAATTCTTTTCCAGGTAGACTGCCTATTTCCTCTTCATTTGTTAGGTCTGGTGGGTTTTTATCTTGCTCCTTCATCTGCTGTGTGTTTTTCTGTCTTCTCATTTTGCTTTTCTTACTGTGTTTGGGGTCTCCTTTTTGCAGGCTGCAGGTTCGTGGTTCCCATTGTTTTTGGTGTTTGTCTCCAGTGGCTAAGGTTGGTTCAGTGGATTGTGTAGGCTTCCTGGTGGAGGGGACTAGTGCCTGTGTTCTGGTGGATGATGCTGGATCTTGTCTTTCTGGTGGGCAGGTCCATGTCTGGTGGTGTGTTTTGGGGTGTCTGTGGACTTATTATGATTTTAGGCAGCCTCTCTGCTAATGGGTGGGGTTGTGTTCCTGTCTTGCTAGTTGTTTGGCATAGGGTGTCCAGCACTGTAGCTTGCTGGTCATTGAGTGAAGCTGAGTGCTGGTGTTGAGATGGAGATGTCTGGGAGATTTTCGCCATTTGATACTATGTGGAGCTGGGAGGTCTCTTGTGGACTAGTGTCCTGAAGTTGGCTCTCCCACCTCAGAGGCCCAGCACTGACTCCTGGCTGTAGCACCAAGAGCCTTTCATCCACACGGCTGGGACAAGATGGCCATCCCTAGTTTCACATAAACGTGATCTCAGTCACAAACCTCCTTGTTTTTTCATTTTGTCTTTAAGTTATTTGCTGAAACAACCGGCCCATGGTCCCCAGGACTGTCGCGGTCGGCCGCCAGGGCCCCTCCAGAGCCGGCAGCCTCAGTGAGGCTGCCCTCCCCTCGGCTCCGGGGCAGTTCCATGACGGCAGAGGGAAGAGACCCCCAGCCGGGAGTTCCAGCTCTGCCCAGGCTGTAACTTGTTAAGAAGTAACAGTCACTTGTATCAGCCAGGAAAGAGGGAAGTTTGGTTATTTTTCTGTTTTGCATGCTGTTCATGTTTTTTCTATATTCAGACATAATTATGGAGTGGTCTTATTTTTGTCTTGATCCACTGTGGTCACAGAGTGGTCTTGTCTGATGTTGATGCTCTGTGAAATGGTTTATGTTACCTAGGAGAACAGCAAGGCCTGGCTGACAGAGCTAGGCCAGCTCCTGCATGTCTGAGGTGGCTTGTCTCTTTCTCAGGAAAGTAATAATAGCCACCATTGACTGACCAGTTTTTACTTCCCAAACATTGCACTTATATCCTTCTTACAACCACCCTGTAAAGTAGGTATTATTATTAACAATTTACGAATGAGGAGATTTAGGCCCGGAGGAGTTGAGCAAACTCAGCCGAGGTTACAGAACTGGGAAGTGATGGATCATCGTGAGAACCCAAGACCACTCTGAAATCTGTGATGTTCAGCCCTATGACAGTAGCAGCTGATTGAGGACCTACACTGGGTCTGGTGCTTTGCAAGTGCTATCTCATTTATTCATGTTCGTTCTCTCAAAATCTTGTCATCTAGGATGAGATGCACGACTAATATAAACTCTATCATGCTAAGCAGTCCCAACTATGTTATAAGTGTGTAGAAGAAGGAGTGATACACTCACTTGTTCTGTGAATATTTATTGACCATCTCCTCCAGTGTGGAGGTATCATGCTAAATGCCAAGTCTAGAGTTGTAGGAATGAAATAAATTAAGTCCCTGACCTCTTGCAAATTATATTTTGTGGGAAAGGTTAGCATTAAACAAATATATTATATATATATATTTGTGTATATATATAATATATATACACATTATATGTATGTATATAGATATATATAATATATATATATACACACATACAATCAGAAAAGGCCTATGACCGGGGGTAAGGTGGGGAGGGATAAATTGGGGGATTGGGATTGACATATACATACTACTATACATAAAACAGATAAATAATAAGGACCCTATTGTATAGTTCAAGGAACTATACTCAATCCTTGGTAATGTCCTATATGGGAATAGAGTCTAAGAAAGAGTGGATATATGTATAACTGATTCACTTTGCTGTACACCTGAAACTAACACAACAATGTAAATCAACTATACTACAGTAAAAGTCAAAAGAAGAAAAAGAAAGAAGGAAAAGGCCTGTGAAGACAGGAAACACATTGCTATAGTAGGCAGAAACAATACAAGAGTAGGACAGATGGATAGCCCTAGGTAGGCAGGGAAAGATCTCTGAAGAAGTAACATTTCAGCTGAGACCTAACAACTGAGGAGACAGCTTTGAGAACAAGCAAGGGAAGAACATTCCAAACGGGGAAAAGAATCTGTGACTAGAAAAAGCTAGGGAAATCCTGGAACGTGAAGAGGATCCAGGGTATCTGGAACATATGGCTTGAGATGAGATGGGAAGACAGCAGGGCAGATCATTTAGGGCCTGGTAGGTTTAACCGAAGAATCCACAGACTCTTCCCTCAATGCTATGGGAAGCCATTAAAGACTTTTAAGTAGAAGGATGAATTGTTTATAAACTAGAGCCTAAGGGTAGCAGAGAGGTGTTTGAGTTGAGCCATGGAGGATGGATATTATTAACAAAGGTGGAGAAGGACATACCAAAAACAGTAGACCGTGAAAAAAAAGGCACAGAGTTGGGGAACCACAGAACAGGTGTCAGGATAGGTAACTGCGTGCTGCTGGAAAGGAGAGTTCATGCTGAGGCCAGAGGGTGCAGTGGGAAGGTCATTCTGGGAATTGTCCTTGGAGTCAGAGTGTGGGACTCAAAGTCCAAATTTCTGTAGAGAATGGAGAGTCATAATATCCAGGGATGTATGACTGACAGGGGAAACAAGGACCTAATTTCTGCTCCTCTTTTCTTGTTTCTGTGGTTTGGTTTGTGAGTACTCATTGTTTCTTCTCAGATAAAACCCAGTGAAAACAGAGCCTGAAAGACAGACTTGGTTTGCTTATGAATGCAAACAAACACAACCTTTGAGGTTTACAATATCAAAGAGATCGTTTTTCCATGTTGCTAATGCTTTGTATTGTGATTAGTGTTATTAATTAAGTAGTTCTTCTCAAAAAGCCTCAGACTTCTAGGCTTTGGCTGGTACTAGAGAAGCCTGATCAATATTCTGGACAAACATGTGGCTTTTCTGTTTAAGGAACAAGGACTTTATAAAAAAAATCTTTTCATAATATTGTCATTTTGGCCATATTTAGAAGTTCAAATAAACAGCAAAACATTTTGCAAATGAGTGGCGAAATACCGATATGGCTGAGGGCCTGCCGTCTGCTCCTGTGAAAGGACCATGTGAAACTGTAGGGAAGCAGGAGATTTCTGGAATGTTGTGTTGTAACTGTGGGCTGTATTATTATAATTGTTAGAATTCTTTTTAGTTGTAACAAACTTAGTCTTCCTTAGCCTAGGACAAAAATGGGGGGTATTTAAATAAGAGTAGGGGACACTGCTTATGATTTTCCACCCTTACTATCTATCCACCTTGCGTATGGTAACCATATATTAAAGCCCTCTGGGCAATCACCTCTTCCCCACCTCAATCCATGGGCTTCAGCAGAGCCGGCTTGGCTTCCGCCCTGGCAGCAGCCTGGCCGTGTGATTCAGGCCTGCCCAGGAGTGCCTCACATTGCCCCAGGCCCTGGGTATTGGCTTAGGATGGCCAATTTGAGCCATTGAGAAGCGTTCAAACTTCTACTGGCAATCCTGAAAAAGGGTCTCACTGAGAATAAACCTAGCAGAATATAGTGTGGGGAGATTCTGGGAGCCATCTTGTGAGTATGAGGGGTGAGTCTGCCAGAGAGCTGAGAGGAAGCAAAGGAGAAAAAGAAACAGTTGCATTGCTTGAGGCCTGGAGCAAGTGGTGCCTGAAGCTGTATAACCCCAAATCGTTCACTAACATGAAACAATAAACTCTCTCCCTGCTTGAGTCAGTTTGGGTGGAATTCTTCTGTCCTTGCAACTGAAAGATACAAGAGGGTGGAGGGGATCTTATGAAACCAAAGAACAGGAGCCCTGATGGGGATCAGAAAGGGCCTGGAAGCAGAAAATAGAGACCCATCCAGAACTCCAAGCAGACTTCTTTTTCTTTCTCTTTACTCTGATTCTGCCTGGGTGCCTTTTTACCCTTCTCTCACTGCAGACTGGCTGCCTCTCTTCAAGTCGCCTCCTCAGGACCTGGCTACCAACAGCTCCCAAGTGTGCATGTTACACCCCAGTTGTTGGAAGGGATGAACTAGAGCCTCTCTAGATCCTACTTCCAAATCAACTGGAGAGAAGCCCTGAATGGCTTGAGTTGGACTGGGTAGTTTTGGGAATAAATTCTATTATCTGAGCTCCATGGGAAGCTTTGGATGTAAAACGTTCTGCTTCAGAATGGGTTTATTAGCCCCCCCCCAATGCCACCCCTCCTTTCTCAGAGGTTTAGAAACAGGGGTCATGCCAGGCATGTTCAGCATTGACAGAGATGGGCAGTAATGTCCATTGGAGAAATATTTCTAACTTTGACAAGAGTCATCTGTGGTCAGTCCTTTACAAGTTGGACCAGCTATCTCAGTTTTTCCAGGACTGCAGGGTTTCCTAGCACAAGGGATTTTAGTGCTAAAGACAGGACAGTCTCA
Source organism: Lagenorhynchus albirostris (assembly GCF_949774975.1). Classification (NCBI taxonomy): domain Eukaryota; kingdom Metazoa; phylum Chordata; class Mammalia; order Artiodactyla; family Delphinidae; genus Lagenorhynchus; species Lagenorhynchus albirostris. Next base: position 133,502,285 of record NC_083097.1, read on the forward strand.
CACAAATCTGGATGGTTGGTCACCCTCAATTTGCTGGGGCCAGGCTGAGTCTTTATTCCTAAGACTAGGACAGGGCGCTAGCTTCATGGTACTCCAACTAAAATTGTGGTTTCAGGAGTCATGCAGAGACATTCAACCATCTTCTTCTTGTTCGTACCTCTGATCAGGGTCATCTTGTGTTCTGTACCATTGGACGAAAAATAGTAATCGCTCATTAGCATTTCTGTGTAACTAATGAATGCAGTGCTGGTAGGTTTATGAACTGGTAAAAGACCACTTTCTGATTTTGGCCAGGGATGTAGGACTCAATGGAGAGAAGGTGGCTGCACAGAGTGGGGGCAGAGATAGCATCTCATGGTGTGACTTTCCCTGGGCCTTTTGGTCTCCTAGAGGGCACACAGCTGTCACCGACCCTCTCTGGAACTCAGGGACCTGCAAAAAGAGACAGAATCTCACTTCTGGTTCCACCACTGACCTTTAACATTCAGGCTTCTATCACCATCATGGAAGATTTCAAACTAACAGTCTAGAGTTTCAACTTAGGGAGGTAGCTCCTGACCCTGGCTGCATATTAGCATCACTTACAGAGCTTCCAAAAAATATCCCAGTGCCTCTTCCCTCCCACCAGACTAATTGGATCAGGATTGCTGGAGTAGGAGTTCAGGCTTTTGTGTTTAGAGATTCTCCTTGGGTGATTCTAAGGGGCAGCCAGCTTAAGCATCTCTGGTGTAAAGGACCAAACACTGCATTGCAGAGTGGGGAGAAGTCCAGCCTCCTAACAATGAAGATTTTCCAACTTCCCAGTACAGCTCAGGTGTCTACTGTGTTCTGTCAACCATGTCCAGAAAGGTAGGCATCATCTAGTGTGGGCTTGGCTACTGGGGCCCCAGCCTGACCCTGTGGATCTGGGGGCAGTGCCTAGTCAAGGGAACCATTGAGAGTTGGATAAATGCTCCAAAAGTGTCAATATGGTCATCTTTTCCAAAAAGAAATGCCATTAGTGGAGATAAAAGGGACATTAATGGGGTCTCATCTCCTATACTTCTCATTAATAAAAGCTAACAGCCCCTCCAAACCCTCCATCCACAATTTGCTGTTCTTTGTGAAGAGAAGAGTGTGCTTGGGAGGAGAGAGAAAGAAATAATGGAGAAATATGGCAAAAAAAAATGTGGGTGAAGGGCTGTGAGGGCCTTGGGGAAGTGTTGGAACCTGCTTAGAAACAAAATGTTTGAGCCCAAGTTGCCAAAAGAACAGAGGGCAGGGAAACCTACTCCCTTATCCCAACCAGTACCATAAACTTCAGGGGGGAAGAAAACCCTGACTTTGAACAGCAGGAGTACGGATTTAGTCTAGTCCACTTGATCTGTCTGGGTGTGCCCCTCCCAGGAGCAGTTAAACCCCTAGCATCAGAGAATGCCTGGCCTGCAAAGGGCCTTAGTGCCTGTCAACTCCAGTCACTCACCTTACCAACGGGGAAACGGAAACCCCCCTCCAGGGGAAAGGACTTGCTAAATAAATGTCTCAGCTAGTTAGTAGTGGGGCAGGGACTAGAGATGTCCCCTGACTTTGGAGATTGTGGGTGTTCTACTTAGAAATAGGATTTCCCAGAAAGAGCCCCAGTGGATCCTATGTCCTCTCTTTCAAGACACAAGAACATTACCTTCTCAACTGCCACTCTCACTTCCAACAGGGTCAACCCTAAATCTCACTGTGAAATAACCACTGAACCAACAGATGGATTTCACTTTTTTTTTTTTCTTTTTTTTTTTTTTTGCGGTATGTGGGCCTCCCACTGTTGTGGCCTCTCCCATTGCGGAGCACAGGCTCCGGACGCGCAGGCTCAGAGGCCATGGTTCACGGGCCCAGCCGCTCCACGGCATGTGGGATCCTCCCGGACCGGGGCATGAACCCGTGTCCCCTGCATCGGCAGGTGGCCTCTCAACCACTGCGCCACCAGTGAAGCCCGGATATCACTTTTGAAGCAAATATCACACTCACAATGAGACTTACTCTGAGAACTTTCTCCCATTTTGCCGTTCTGCAGTATGGCTGTTTATTATATCATCATATAGCATTTTGCCTTTTAAATTTTTTTTTCTTTCATTCTTTTTTTTTCTTAAGACAATAAACCAAATTATTTCAGACTAGTGAGACATATCCACGTAGACTAGTGACTATGACAAATTTGACTATGTTTTCAAAGAAGAGTGTTTTCATTACTTGAAAGTATGTTCCACAAACCCAGTTAGGAGACTCAGTTCCTTATGAGAGGTCATTAAGGTCTTCTTAAGTAACACACATTCAATAAGTACTTTTAGTGCCTGCTATATGTTGCCGTGATTGTTGTTGAAATTACAAAGATGAAAACAGTTAATCTCTACCCTTAAATTTACAGTAAAGTGGGGGTAGAATAATTAATTAAGATGATAGTTGTTTGCAGGATACTAGAGTCTCTAAAATGGTTGTTAAAATGGAGCTTTTCCATGCATCTGAAACATTTTCCAGTCTTCTGCCTCAGAATTTTCTGCATGCTCTTAACATCCTCAGCAAACCTTTTTGTTATGCAAAGTACAAAGAACAAGATCAGCCCAGCTCCACTTCAGGGGATTACAAACAACTCAGTGGGGCAAGATTCCATGAGGTAGTCCTTGTACACAGCAACCCCCCGCAGAGCACGTGACCTTTCTTGCCCCAAAGTAACCAATGGGATGCATGTATATGCTGGTCTGTAAAAAGGCAGTATATCTCAGTGTCCTAACCTCTGTGAAAGATGTGAGGGTGTGTCTCCCTCTGGCCCCATCTCTAAATCCCCTGTAGCCCTGAAGTCCCAGCCTGTCCCCAGGTGGCGGGGAGAAGGGGCTCCTGTCATCTGGCTTTGCCGATATGCCAAGCTAATGGCGCGAAGCTCTCTTGGCCGTCCAGAATGGAAGAAACAGAACACCAATTTAAATCATGAAAAAAAGTCAGTGAATCTATCATCATTAATCTTGCTGTCAGTTTTAATTTGGGGGACATTACCTCACTCAACACCAGTTGAAAAGAGCTGCCAGAGCCGATGATGTCATCATCACTAGCTGCGTCTGACCCTGCCTGCTGATTCTCAGAGCTCGGAGCAAGTTAATAAATCCCCTGGTACTTGGACACACAGTGGAGTTTTATTACAATGAAGGTATAACCCATGATGTTGTTTCAATTAAATGGTCTGAGAAAATACTTTCTTGTGTTTAGCAAAACTGTAAAACATAATTATCCTCATGCAGTTGGGCCTGTTCACTGTGCTGATGTGATGATTATATTCTCTTCCCCCCACACACACATGCATGCGTGCGTGCACGCGCGCACACACACACACACACACACACACACACACACACACACAGCCTCAGAGAGGAGTGGAAGGATGGCTCTAAAGACAGCTGAATATTCCACACAAGTACCTTTTCTAGGTCACCACCTAGAGACCTGGCTGGTCGCTGCATAGCTTCATAACTACACCAAGGCATCCAGGAACCTTTTGTGTGCCAAGCAATTGAGGGAAGTCTGGGGCTTGGGATTGGAAATCTCAGTCAGGGCAGAACGTTGACTCTCTAAAAAGGGGGCTGATACACTGAGGAAAACCTGGAGACCAACAGCTGCCCACTCAAAACTCGGACCTCTTTGCTCTTCAAATATTTATGAATAATTTCCTTTGACATGTTTGCTGACCGTTAAGCATATGAGTTTTTGCCGGTTCTTACTCATGGCCCATCTGAAGTCCCCTGGCCTGACCCTCCTGTGAAGTCATGCTGCTGAATGGGCGCCGTCGTGTCAGGGCCATTGCCATAGCGTCGGCACACTGGGAGTAAACACAGGCTTTGGCAGATCCCTACCATTTCAGCAGGAGGGGAACTGGCAGTAGGTGAGAAGGCTCCTTCCTTTCAGCCCAGTGTTCTTTTCAGCAACACGGCAAGTTTAGAGGACACCACACTTGGTACGTGAAGTAGATGAGCAACGTTTTCAAACACTCCTTTGGGGGTGATTATCAACTCTCTGCACCGAATACAGGATGTTAGGTATGTGTGACTGCATGAATGTACACATGGACACACACACACACACACACACACACACACACACATTTTAAAGCTTTTAAACATAATGAGAATTGGTTAGCATCAGAAACCTGGCCCAATTCCCCATGAGTCCTTTCCCTTTGACTTATTCCAAGTCTTTGACTTATTCCTACAAACCCTTCTTTTCCCCCACCCCAGTGAGCTCCCCTAAGTGGCCCTCATCAGTCATGCCAAATGGTACAGTTGGCTTTGCACAGAGCACAAATGAGGGCGAGGGGAAGACCCCCAAGCTCATTTTTCATGCCCATCTCACACAGGAACTGATCCTAGGTCTCCAGGGGTGAGCAAGCGGTACACAAATTCACTGTCCCTCTTGCCCTCCCAGATAGAGGCCCTCGGAGATTCTTTATTATCATTTTTAATGGTCTCATATAAAGTGTATCTATTCACAAGATACATTGCCTGATGTAAGAATCTATAACTGCATCCTGTTAGCAATTCGTGCTGTTTATGGAGTACTGTCTTGACATACTTGTTAAACCTCAATAAATATGTTTTTAATAACCATATGGTATTTAACATATAATAACTGTCTTATTAGGTAAATTGAATTCTTGCTCTTGACACTTAATTTAGAGTGTGACCAGTCTTTTCCTGGCTAAGAAGGGATTTGAAATAACTATGGTAAGGATACTTCTTTTGGAGAGGAGAGAATGTTTAAACGTCACGTGTTTTGATGATATGATTAAAGCAAGTTGCATTTTTAAAAATTGATACAACGACGATCCTAGTGAAAATAACCTACAGTGGAGTTGGAACCGTACAGGAAATTGACTAGTTAAAGGGCCACATTCAGAATGCAGTTATTTCATGCCTGGTGCACGTAAGTCTCTAAGGTATGCTAAGAGTACAGCTGGGGCTTATCTCTCTTTTTGTTCTTCCTGTCCTTTATCACTGCACAGCATGAAGGTGGTAGACAGTGCTGAATCTGGGCAAAATAGTGAAGAACAAAAAATTAGGTCACAGTGCACTCACTTCCTTTATAGGTGACCCCCCTACCCTTTTTATTGTTGTTTTGTCACTACACTCATTTTGTCCCTTGGTTACTCAGTTTCCCACACAGGTGCCTGAAAAAGACTATATATCCTTTCATGCTGCAACACTTTCCTTAACACTTTGATAGTCCCCAGTGTGGAGTGGGAACAGACAGAAAGAGGCTTGCAGAGAGCTGGCTGGGGAGATGCGTGCCATGGTTGTGTTTGGATGATGGAATTTGTTCAGGCAGGGAGATTGCCCAAAGTGCTCTGGAGAAGCCAGAGAGAGAAAGTGAGTGTAAGTCTCGGCCTAAGAAGCACCTGCTGTGCGGGACTGGGTGAAGCATGAGGGAAAGAAAGCCCAAGTGGGAGTCGGGATAAGTGGAAGAGAGAGGTTGAGAGAAAAACCAACTGTTTGAGGAGTCTAAGAGTGAGCTGATTTCAGGAAAGGCTCTGTGAAGGAGACGGCAATTGATCTAAGCCTCAAAAGCCTTATTTAGGTAATAGGAAGCCCTGGTGAAAGCAGAGGTCATCTTAGTCTAGACAGTGGTCCTGTGGTCCCCGATCAGCAGCTTCCGCCTCACTGAGGAAGTTGGTAGAAATGCACATTCTTGGGCCCCATCCCAGATCTATGTAACCAGAAGCTCTGGGGATGAGGCCTGGCACTCTGAGTTCTCTAAGTCCTTCAACTGACAGATGCATGCCACCATTTGCGATCTGCTGCCCTAGACCAGGCTTTCTCAACCTCAGCACTGCTGACATTTGGGAAGGATCATTCTTTGTTGTGGGGCCTGTCCCTTGTGTGGTAGGATGTTGAGCGGCATCTCTGGGCTCTACCCACCAGATGTCAGGAGCACCTCTGCCCCTCTCCAGTTGTGAAAACCAAAAATGTCTCCAGACATTGCCAGAAACCCCCGGCGAGCAAAATCGCCACCGCCCCCCTCCTGGTTGAGACTCACTGCTCTAGAAGAAAGAACATATAAAAAATTATGGCAGTAGAAATCTCAGGGCATGTTTGAGAAATAATGAGTGGTCTATCATGATGAGCATTCCAGATACGAATGTAGGAGTTCTGGAAAATAAGCTACAAAGGGAGATGAGAGACTGAGGTTGGATACCATTGAATAGTGGGTACATTTGTTTGGACTGAATCTGGAAGTTACTATGGAGTCACTGAAAAGTTTAGACAGAGGGAGACATAACTAAATCTCTGCTTTGGAATACATTAGATTAGGGCAGTGACTTTCAAACTATTATAAGAAATTTATTTACATAATAGTTCAGGGCATAAAAATACACATTTAACAAAACTTTTACAAACAATTTTTATGTTACATGTAATGCAGTCTGATTTTTTTCCTGTTCTGTTCTTAAAATGCTGGTCGTGATATACTTTATGATTTATAACCCATTAATGGGTATGAAAGATATAGGAAATGAGGGACCAAAGTGATTGAGAGGGGAATATTTCAACTGCTAGGCAAAAGATCATGAAAATCTAATACTAGGATGGGGAGGGGCAAAGGGAAGAGCTGGCAGAGACATTTCAGATATAGAGACAGTAAGGAAAAAGGAGAAGTAAAAAAAAAAAAATTCATGGCTTTTATCAATTTTCATAATTTTTTTTTGTGCCACCAACATAAATTGATGCCAAAGTAATAGAGTTGGAGAAGGTTGGATTTTTTGTTTTTATTTCTTTACTCATTTTTGGCAGGGGGGAGATACTGTTAGTGGCTCTGGGCCTACAGAGTTTGAGCTGCTTAGCATGGTAGAAATGTCCAGTAAACCACAGGAAAGGTAGGCTGTGGGCTGGAGGAGGGTCAGTGTGGTGGTGTGGATTTACGAGTTGTGCCCATGTAGGGCCTGGTGGATGAGGTCACCAGAGAAGAGGGAAATGTGGTTTCTGAGACTAATAGCCTCTCCTTGTATATTGATATCTGAGTAATAATATTCATTTCTAGCATAATAAAGACCCACTCAGCAGATGGTATCACATCATAAATAAATCAAAGCAAACTCAAGACGTGATCCTTGCCCTTTGTGAGGCTATAATTCATTTAGGCCCCCTGGCTTGAGGTGAATGGTATTTTCATATTTATTGAGCACCGACTATCAGCTACACACTATTCAGAGTGCTGAGAATAAAGCAGTGAACAAAATAAATATTCCTGCCAGCATGGAGCTTATTCTCTAGTAGAGGGATACACACAACAAATAAATAAAAGAAACAAATAAACGAAATGTATATTATGTCAGATGGAGGTAAATGCTATGGAAAAAAATAAACCAGGGGAAGGGAAGGGATGCTGGATGGAGAAACTGCAATTTTAGATCAGGGGCTTCTTCTTGAAAACTGGTGATTAAGCTCCCTGGGAGTCCCTGGTTTCTTGGGATGACTGACATGATAAAAGCATAATGAGACTAGTACTGATGGTCTCAAGACAGAGCATGGGGGAAGGCTGTGAGGGATAAGGGCAGGAGGCAGGGAAGGCTGTGAGGGATAAGGGCAGGAGGCAGGGCAGGGGGTAGGGATCTTCAAGGAACATTCGACTCTGGACTCCACTTTTCGCCGCTGCTTTGGAGCCCAGGGGAAAGCTTCCTACTTTCCCATTTTTAAAAATATTTATTGGGGTATAGTTGATTTACAGTGTTGTGTTAGTTTCAGCTGTACAGCAAAGTGAATCCGTTATACAAATACATATATCCCTTCATTTTTAGATTCTTTTCCCATATAGGCCATTACAGAGTATTGAGTAGAGTTTCCTGTGCTGTACAGTAGGTTCTTCTTAGTTATCTATTTTATATATAGTAGTGTGTATGTGTCAATCCGAAGGGAGGGGGAGAGATAAACTGGAAGATTGGGATTGACAGTACATTCTCGTTTTTTAATCTCTTCTTTTCCAAAGCTCTTTCCCTTCCTAGTTTTCATTTGGAAGTCACAAAACTCTGAACCCGGGGATCTTAGGACTTAATTCTTATGACAGGTGAGAGGCACTGATCTTGTGTCCTAGGTGTGTCTGCTCATAGCTGACTATGGGGCGGGGCACTGGTTCTATGAGATGTTAAGAGTTATTACATGAAACTAGGATTTTGTGGTCAAATTTGTTTGGGAAATTCTGAGCTAAACAAGCTTAATGGGATTCTTTACTATAGTACTTCACAAAATCTGTACTGTGCTGTTGAACACTGCAAATCTCCAAGAGGAAACAGAGTATGCATTATTTCCCAAACTTATTTAGCCGTGGAAACCCGTTGTCATGGAAAGTCTCTCAGGGAATCATTGTTGGAAGGTACACGCTTTGGGAAACAGTCAGCAGACTGTATTGTATGATGATGGGCTTCTGAATCTTACTTTTCTCATTCATAAAATGGGAATGTTGGCCTGCTGCCCAAAGAATGTCAGCAGTACCACAGGGCTCTGTCCTTGGCCCTGAAGTTGTTCAGAATTTTAACAGTGAGCTCCGCGAAGAGAAAAGAGATAATTATCACATCCGGAGATGACACAGGGCTGGGAAGGGTGACTAATAGGTCAGATGACAGAATTAAGACTTAAACTTGTCTTGACATGTTAGAATGGTAGGCCAAACGGATTTGCAGAAAATTTAATAAGGATAAATATATGGTCCTGCTTTTAGTTTCATAAAACTGGTTTTTAAAGTATAAGACGTGGGAAAGCAGGTTTGACAGCAGTGTAAGTAAAAAAAAGAAAAAGATCTTAAGATTTTGATTGACCACAAGTCCAAGACGAGCTATCAAAGGATGTGGCAGCTCTAAAACTGAACGCAGTGAGGCTTTATTAACAGAAATGATTCTATTCTGAGGGAGCTATGGGCTCCCTTGGGGCTGGTCCTTCTGGTGTGTTGCCACCTGGAGTATTAATAGCTAACATTTTTGCAAAAGTAAGCTGTGGAGCCTGGATTTGAATGCAGGTGGACTGTGTCCAGAGCCTGGATTAGCCTCACTTCTACCAGGATGGCAAGAAATCTGGGAATCGTAAGATCTGAAGACATGAGTGATGCTGTTTGAAAGGATGAAAGGGCCAAAAATGAGCACTGTCTCCTAACATACAGAAGCTCTTCTCCTGAAGAGGCCTCAACTCTTGCTATGCTAGTTTATTGCGTGGAACTAGGAACGGCTAGTGGAAATCACAGGGAGAAAGATTTCCATTCAGTATAAGGAAAGACTTTCTAAGGGCTAGACTAATCCAAATTGGATTGAGAAACCTCATTAAATCTCCCTCTCCTTCTCTCTCTCCCTTTCTCTGTCTGTCTCTCTCTCTCTCTGTTTCAGAGTATTCAGATGGAGGCTACATGATCATGGGTTTCAACTGTTGGTAACATTTTGACCTTTTACTGGGCTTGTAATTCATGAATTGAATAACTCAGTCGATCTATTTGTCTATAATGCTTGAAACACTTTGGGATGCACAAAATAATGTGACAGAGTCTCTGCTTTCAAGGAGCTCTTCTAATCTAGTCAGAGAGAAAGATATGTAAATAAATTACAGGTGATCCTGGACCTACAGTCACTTAACTTGTGAGCTCTGCTTTCATGACCCTTTTTACCCTAAATATTACCCCCTCAGAAACAACCAAAACTTGTGTTTGGGGTTGTCCCGTAGTTGCAAAAGACATAGTCTTTCAACAATTAATGGTAGTCAGGGTCTAAGGCAATTCAGGGTGCTCTGGTTGAAGTGAAAGAGCAAGGGATCGTGAGGGGGAGGCAGGAGTTGGGGTGGAGGGGAGGAGATGGAAGCAGTCTCAGCAGCTGAGGAAGAGGAACATGGGGCCGTGCCACCAAGAAGCTGTTTGTCCCCGAAACCTTCAGACGCGTTCAGAGTCCTTAGTACCTATGGAAACCTAGGGTTTTGAGACTGGTGACCATAGTTGTGAATACCACGCAGGTCATGGCAGCAAACAGCACCTATGTTTACTCCAAGGAGAGTAACCAGGAAAAGAGAACATGTCCAATCCAGCTCACTGGACTTTGTTTTAAGGAGCCTCATCAAGTCTAACCCTTGATGAAACAGTCCCCCCAAAGCACTTTCAGAATGAAGCATTTGTGTTCAGTGTTTTACTCTTAAGCAATGCATTCTTACAAAATCTTTTTTTTTCAATTCACTTATTCATATTAAGTTTGGGATTTTTATAGATTTATGGGCTTACTTAGAACAAGCTTTACCCTCTATGTCAAAGAACCAATTGGGTCAAAAGTAGAGATCATCAAAAGTAAGGCAGTGCCTCTCCTGTAACTGAAATGTGTGTAGTTACAATGGAGGCACCAAGGAGGGGGTGACCTACTGACCTCAGGAGCCTTGGGGGTCAGGAGGGTTCATGGTGAGGTGCTGCTTGAAGTACCAATAGGAATCATTCAGGCAGACAAGAGGAAAAAGGGCAATACAAGTGGAGGAAGTAATGGAATCAGTACCACAAAGGCCCACAAGAGTGTGGCTATGGGAAAACCTTCCACTTCTCAAATTATTCTATGACTAGATCATTCTCTACCAGAATTATGGGATATCTGTTGCCTAAGGCATACAGGGTGATTTTAAGTGGGTGGCACAAACTCATGGCATCAGATAAGGCTGAATACTGAAAAAGTTATTCCTTTTGAAATTCTCTTTTAATCCTTCTGATTATGTCAAGGAGAAAGTCTTAGATTTGTGCTGGTTTGCACACTCACACAGCCTTTAACACAGAGAACAGGTCTTGAGTTTCTCTCTCTGCCTCAATTGTCTCATCTTCACAATGAGGGTAAGAGGGTGATAATAGGTACTAAGTCATAGAGTTGTAAAGATTAAACGAAATATACATAAAGCACTCAGAACAAGACCTGGGACATACTAAAGTCTCAATAAATATTGCATCTGATTATTTTTGTTTGCTCTTGTCTTCCTGGACAGGCAACACTTATGTGGTTAGAATTTAGTACTATGGGGCTTCCCTGGTGGTGCAGTGGTTGAGAGTCCGCCTGCCGATGCAGGGGACACGGGTTCGTGCCCCGGTCTGGGAAGATCCCACGTGCCGCGGAGCGGCTGGGCCCGTGAGCCATGGCCGCTGAGCCTGTGCATCCGGAGCCTGTGCATCCGGAGCCTGTGCTCCGCAACGGGAGAGGCTACAACAGTGAGAGGCCTGCGTACTGAAAAAAAAAAAAAAAAAAAGAATTTAGTACTATGGCTTTGTTTTTATCAAGTACATTTTTACAGTTACCTTTTGTATATTGTAACTGACACTGTTTTTTTTTAAAGATTAGATTTATGAAAGTGAATAATAATAAAAGGGGGACATGGAAAAGGCATAAATCAGTCAGGCAGAATGTGAATGGACACAGTTTGGGGAATATAAGCCTGAATGATCTCTAAGGGTCTTTGTAGCTCTCAAAGTCAAAGGTGGTACTGATGAAGGAAGGAGGCCCAGAGAGGATGGGAGCATTACCCAAGGTCACTGGGCTCATTAGTGGCAGAGCAAGGAGTAGATCCAAGGCCTCCAGATGCTCAGACTCACGTTCTTCCCTCTGGGTCTTGCTCATGGTCCAAAGCCCTGGACTTCTCAGCTGAGAGAGCCCTGTCTTGGCCTTGACCTGGCAAAAGGGCTACTAACACGGGTGCAGTCCTACAGAAGGCTCTGCTCACTCACGACTGCAGCAAACCGTGCCATATCCTAGAAGCAACAGTTGCCTGCCGTAATCTCGCTGCATTCTTACTGAGCCCTGACACCACGTTCAACACTCGGAATTTGGGTGGGCCTAGAGTGCCTTCAGTATTACTGCTATAATTCAAAACATCCAAATTATCATCTTCACAAGATGAAGCCAGGAGAGTGATGTTAAGTGGAGAGAAAAGTGTTTGTTATGCTAGGCATGCCAACAAAACATCCTCCTTTGCTGTTAAATCATAAAGCATTTCTTTTTTTTTAATACATCTTTATTGGAGTATAATTGCTTCACAATGCTGTGTTAGTTTCTGTTGTACAACAAAGTGAATCAGCCATATTTTGCAAACTTTGGCAGTGCCTGAAATTTGGACATTGTGCAGAATTTTTCCCCTCCTCTTTCTCATTTTGTGCTTTTTCTCCAAGTGATCCAGAGTACTACTATTCGCTGGCTTTACTTTTCTTGTTTGTCTTTCCTTACGACGACCCAAGTTGTTCACTTTCCCCAAAGACCTCAGATAACTTGATTTCTTGCCTGTAACTTATTTTTTCAATAAATAATGAGGGCAATAAATAAAGATTCAAGAGAACAACCCATTGCCTAAATGCGTTGTTTCTCAGTATTCCCCTTTCTCTAGGATTCATCATGAAAGGCTTCATGGAGAGAGATCTGTTTGTTACCTTGACGTCCTCAAACAGAAAATTAATGAGGGTGTATCGACATGGCAATTAAATCCACAAAGACTAAAGCTGATCAATTAAATCTATGAAAAATGGTGTTGACCATATTAAACCGTCCACTGAACTGGACGAGTGCAGTCTTGTGTTCTCTGTGTGAACAGGGCTAACATGTACCTACCCACCTCCACTTCCACAAGGCAGCTCTGGGTGGAATGGACTTACTCAGGTCCCAACTTTTCTCTCTTCTCTTAGTCTCTACTAACAGGGTCTGCACAATTCAGGAGGGTAGCTTCTGCATCCACAGCCTCACTGTTGGAGCTCAAAGACTAGGATTAGCAGCCGAGGAAATCCATTGACAGGCCTGGGGTGTGTCTGGGCCTACAGCTGGGCGGCTGTCCTGCTACAAGACCCTGGGGACATGGAGTAGGCCTGAGGTTGCAAGTCAGACAACTCTGCCTGCAGTCTGGTTTACATTAAGGAAAGTCCCCTCTGGTGGTTTGGAAGGCAGGACTTGCCTGCTCCCCTGCTCCCTGGCCCAGGAGCACCCCAGGCCACTTCTCTCAATGTCTTTGTGCAGTGTCTCTCAGTAGGCTTGGCTGTATCTCTCTTTGGGCCTCCTTTTTCTCCCTTTCCTGCCAGCTCTCCTTCCTTAAACAATTATTTAGGCCTATAACCTAATTTTGGAATGTTTGGACTCAGAATTCAGGGTACAAAAATGATAAATAAGAGCATTTTGGTTCCCTGGCTTGGCCTGGGACTGGGAGATGCTCATTAATTGACTATCTTGGTGTTCATTCATTCACTCACTCATTCATTCAGCAAATATTTATGAAGAATTGTGCCAAGCACCGTTCTAGATGCTATCTGTGAACAAAACGGAGAAGAATCTCAGCTTACGCTAGAGCTTACGTTCTTGGGACCAGGACCAGCTTCATGATGTGCAGGGCCCAGTGCAAATGAAAGTACAGAGCCCTTTGTTCAGAAATTGTTAAGGATTTCAGGACAGCCACAGCAGAGTATTAAACAAAAGGCGGGAGCCTTCTAGGTCTGGAGCCCAGTGTGACTTGCACAAGTTGCACACCCAGGAAGCCGGCCCCCAGGGGATAAGTAGAAAGTTAACATGTGCATTACCAGTGGATGGACAGTGCACAGGATGGGGCACAGTAAATCTTTCTACAGGAATGACAATAGTTGGATTCTTTTTTGGTAATTCAGGAGTCAAGACAATTTTGGGGTGTCTCAGTTTATCATTATACTATCATTTGTCATTGCACAGTTAAAGTATTGACTTTGGGAGCTCTGAGTAGCAGGGTGATGGCTTATGGAGAGCTGGTGTGCTTGGGGGTTCTAAAAGGAATCATATGCCTGCAAAAATGATAAATTTTAAGATTAAACTGAGTAGAGTTACTTCTTCTGATTGCTTCCCACAACCTCCTGAAAATCCTCTCAGTACCCAAACAAATAAAAGTAAGCATGCCATGTGAATACCAAAATCGTTACAGCTGCACATATGGTGTTCTGGTAATGTGGGACAATCTGTTTAGAAAGGACTCCAGTGGAGTACCCATGCAGAAAACGGGTTCAGGGGTTGATTTCTGGATCTATAGTCCATATAGATCCTCCGTGTGATTTTGAATGCACTGACTGCCGATATCTGTGAGTGGCTAGTCCATCATTTCCTGAATTTCAGGCCCCAAGCTTATGCCAGGCCCTTCCATTACCCTTGTTCAAATGTTTTTCTTTCATCCAAAAGTAATGAAAAGAGAGCCAAGGCTCTGACAGTCAGATTCTGTTAACTTCATTTTTGGAAAATAATACCAAGAACATGACTTTCAATTCCAAGCCCAACTGGCAAGGAGAGAAACTCAAGTGAATGTGCTGGCATATGCATCCTGGAGTTTTATGAAAATAAAAGAAATCATGTAGTCTTTGGAAATGAAAACCAATTGAGTAATAGCACTGTGTAGGAATGGTTTTGTTCTCAAGGTGACCATTTCAGAACTTGGACTGTTTGGGGGCTAATGCGTTTAACAAGTCATGTGGCTTGCCATCATTGACTAGTCCAGTGTATAGAAAGATCACTGAATGAAGAGTCAGAATAACTGGTTTTGAGTCTTATCTCTGCCATTAGGTCAAGTTTCTAGTTCTCTGAGCCTCAGTTTCTCATCTGTAAAATGGGGAGACCAATTATCCATCACTGAGTGTTATTGCGATGTTCACATTATTGATATGTATGAAAGTACTTGTAACCTGCATAGTGCTTTACAAAATGTAGGGTTTATTATTATTGTCATTGCTATTATTATTAGTTTCTGTTTTCCCATGGTGAACTCTTTACATGGCAAATGCAAAGATGGGATGAAAGAGACATTGCGGGTGGAGCTCTCTGATTATTCACTTTTGGGGGGAAGTGGATAGAGTACAAGATTTTGCCTGGCAGTGATGGTGGAGGGCAGCTGAATTCTGTCACAGAAAATTTAAAGGCCCTCCCCTTTTTCATTTCCCTCCATGAACTTCTGTCTGTAGTAATAAAAAATCCTGTGTTCATGCCTGTGTCACTTCATTTTAGAAGCTTGACTTTTATATGAATCTTTGTCCCTGTGTGGGGCTGCTGAGTATTATTTCCGCCTCATCTTACCAATGAAGAAAGGGAAGTGTGTGACATTAAGTGATTTGTCCAGGTCACCCAGAAAGCCAGTGATGGAGTCTCCGAAAGAGTCAATTGTTATTTTTCATTCTCCACCCCAGTCACCAGAGGAAACCCCACAAAGTGTCCCGGGTATTCTGATATTCAGCCCTACTTTCTGCCAGGACCAGAGGCCATGGTTATCCCTACATGGACACACGTTTGACCTCCTCCTTGTCCCAGTTTGACTGGCAGAGACTTTTTTCCTGTAAGGCCAACACATTATCAGCACATAAGGATTATAATCAATATTCACTGTGTACAGAGTCCTTAAGGCTAGATACCGGCAGGTACCAAAAGGAGACCTACCATATTGACAGCGAAAGCACAAGCCTAGGGAATGGAATTGGAAGAGTTTAGAAGGACCTGCTCTGAAGAGCCGTTTATGACTGACTTTGAATCTCACGGTAGCCACTCACCAGCTCTGTAACTTTGAACAAGTGAGCCTATACTTGTATATACAAATGTGGGCATATGTGGAGAATGAGGTTAACAGAAAGAAGAGAGAGAAAGAGAGACTAGTTGATGTTTAGTACATGCTAGTAGTGAGATAAAAAGCATTTCCATCTTTCTTTCCTCAAAATTGGCCTGCTGTTAATCCCGACACTCTTGACTATAAAACACTTCTCAAGGGCTATCGTAAAGCATTATGGTTGTATTTGAACTGAGCACTATATACATCGTATTCCCAGAGAATTGCTGGATTGCTTGTTTGTTCTTAGAAAGGACAGTTATTTTATGATTTCTTAAAAGAGGATAGGCCTCAGAGCAGGTTAGGCCTTAGGCACTGTGTTCCTGCGGCTCCCTGTATTTCCCCATCATAACCCTCAGGAGGGCTAACTGCCATGACTTGTTTCAATTTCTGTCTTTCCTGCCAGACTCTCAGCCCCCTTAAGGCAGGGACAGTGTCTGTTCTGTTCATCATTGTTCCCATACGGGCACCAAGCCTACTGCTGGCACATTCTGGCCAGTGTGTAAATGTCAAGGAATGATTGTGTGAAAGATGAACAGGGTTTAAGTTCATGGGTGCTAGGTTTAAAATGGGTTATTAAGAAGCTCAGTGCATTTCAGGTCCATTTCCATCTTTTTAATATTGGTGTTTGTAGGACAGCCTGGCTCTCAGCACAAGTTCCTGGTAAAAAGAAGAAACTTGGTCTGGCAGGGCCACATTTTCATTCATTCAACAAAATACATTGAGCATCAGCTATACCCCAAGGACTCTTCTACCTGCTGGGATACATGCAGAAGTTTCCTAAAGAAACCTAAGTCCCTACATTCACGGAGGTTATATTCTAGGGGGAGAAAACAGACAGTGAACAAATGAACATACGTGTCAGGTGGTGCTAAGTGCTGTGAAGGAAAAGGAAGCTGGATGAGAGAGCCAGAAAGTGAGAGGGGTGCTATTTTAGATAGGATAACCAGAGGGGCTGCAGGTAAAGGGCAATTTGAGCAGAGGCCTGAAGAAGTGAGGGACTGAACCTGTGGGTACCAGAGGAAGCGTGTTCAAAGACGAAGGATGAAAGTTGACTGTCGTGATTGGCTCTGATGGAGGTTGGAAGCCATAGGGGTGAAGGGAAGCTATTGGAGCCAGTATGGTTATTGCGAAGAAAATATTATGCTTCTCAGAGCTTGCTTAGGGCAGTCCTGGCTCCTCTTTCAGGCAAATGCAGGTGACCATTCTCGTCTTTGGGCTAGAGAAACAGTTGTGGCTTTGTTTTATATCTTGGCCAATGTTCTTACGAAGTTTTTAATGATGGAAAACACAAACCTGCAGGAATGATTCCCACACTACCTGAAGGCCAAACACCTATTTACATTACCCGGGTTGCTGCAGGACCTGGCCCTGACTCATTGGCTCTGAGAGGGTACTGGCCAGGAATATAGCTCTTGGGAGCCAACCAAGGCAGATAACAGCCTGCCAGCCACCCCTTCCCCCCGGCCCCACCCGAATCCTTCACTGTTGTATAACAGAAGAGCTCAGGCAGGGAAGAGGCGCATGCCACTCATCCGTGAACATCCACTGCAGCAGTGACACAGTTAATCTTCCATCTAGAGAAATGTTCAGGCAGCTTAGAGAAAGGACATATTTCCAATTTCTCCTGAGAGGAGAAAATGATGGGAAAGTTGCACCTCCCAGTCAGTCCCCAGTTCACAGTGAAGAGCCTGGAAAATCACACATGAGGAGATGTGAAACAGATCATCGGAGCTGAGAGCTCCTCTGAGAAGCTCAGAAGCGCAGTGGCAGCTGGAAAACCTTGTTTTCCTCAGGTTTCCAGACTTCCCTCATCGAACTTCACTGTTGGTCTCCGTCTGGTGTGAAATGATTAATTCTTTTAAATGATGCAGGGAGTCGTAGAGATCCACGGCTGCTTGTCTCTTTTCTGAAACTAGCAAGAAACAGATTTTGTCACTACCTTCCAATTTTTTTTTTTTAATCTGACCCCCTCCTCCATAAATATTTATCCTGGCAATTTAAAATGGCCAAGTGATACTGTACATACCTGGTGTAAGCTTACCCTCAGTCATCGTTTGCTGATCTAAAGAACTAACGTTCAGGGACTTCCCTGCTGGCGCAGTGGTTAAGAATCCACCTGCCAATGCAGGGGATGCGGGTTCAAGTCCTGGTCCGGGAAGATCCCACATGCCACAGAGCAACTAAGCCCGTGCACCACAACTACTGAAGCCCACGCGCCTAGAGCCAGCGCTCCGCAACAAGAGAAGCCACCGCAATGAGAAGCCCGCGCACCGCAACGAAGAGTAGCCCCTGCTCGCCGCAACTAGAGAAAACTCGTGCACAGCAACGAAGACCCAATGCAGCCAAAAAAAAAAAAAAAAAAGAACCAATATTCACTTATTCCCTAATCCCAGGGTGATGCAGTACTTGGTAAAGTGGGGGGTGGAGGATGCTGACCTGGACTAAGGGGCTACGAGAAGGTCAAGCAGGTTGAATGGCTGCTCGGTTTTGAAATTGTCTCATAGCGTTTTGTGAATTGTTCATTGATTCAAAATTATTTTTATGAAGTGCTGTTTTGTGCTGGGTGTGGCGGTTACAAAATTGAATAAAATGTGACCCACAATCTCAATGAGATCACAGATTGGTAGGAGAACAGTATGAAAATAGAAGACCAGTGTGACAGTAGTGTTGGTGGTGGTGGCCCAACGAACACCTTCCCCCCTCTTTTCTTTTTCTCTCCCTCCCTCCCCCTCTCTCTCCTTCCCTACCTTCCTCCCTCCTTCCCTCTTCATTACATATGATTGAGCACTTAATCTGCCACAATTACTAGTTAATAAACAGAGCACAAGACTGAGCTGTTACCCTCAATACACTGACTTTTTAGTGTTATCCAGTATTGTAGTGAGAAATGTCAACTTTAGAGGAGCAGTTCCTCCCAAATTGCTGGTCCTTCATTTTTCACCCCTTCAACTACAATCTCTAGAAACCTCTGGGCAGACTACAAGCAGTTCCTGAGGGCAGGGACTCAGTTTTTCCAATTCTCCTGTACTTCCTGTTTACCTGGCACAGAGTAACAGCTCAGTAAGTACTGAATGAGTGAGTGAATGAATGAATAAAATATTCCAATTACCACGAAGTGTCTGGGAGACTTGACAATCCACCGGAAAATTGGATCTCCATAGGTGGCCAAACCAGATAACCCAAGCCACAGTTGGAAAATTTACTTTGGGGTTTGAGTTGTATGCCATAGACATAACTCATTAAAAATATGTGGCTTTCCTGCCCAGGAGGTTTCTAGACCCATCTAGGAATGACACTCACTCAAAGTTATTCTGGCAGCTCTTTTCGCGGTTTCTTTCGCTGCTTGCAAGCTGGGTTTTAGTAGCAAGAATGTTTTACCGACTCTTACCTGGAAGGTCCTAGTTGTGCCCAAAAAGGGAGCCTGAGGATGCCTTGGGTGGAGTCCACCATGCCTCCCGCCCGGGCTGATCCCATGCCCTGTTGCTACAACTCTGGGCCTTTGGATTTTGGCTTGCTTTGTGTCCAGTGCCTGGTGTGATGGATACTGCAGAAGTTAAAATTTGAAGTTAAAGGATTGAAGGGCAAGTAGCAATATAGGCAGTGTGATCTTGAGCCCCTATTAGTTTCCTGTCGAAGCTATAACAAATTACCATAAACTTAGTGGCTTAAAACAATACAAGTTTATTCTCTTATAGTTCTAAAGGGAAGAAGTAAAAACAATGAGTGTTAATGAGGGTAAAGTAAGGTGTCATCTGGGTCAGCTGTCTAGCAGCTTCAGGGTGAGTCTGTTCCTTGCCTCTTCTACTGGCTGCATTATCCCAGACCCTGCTTCTGTGGTCACATTGCTTTCTCCTCTCTTGTACTCAAATCTCCTTCTGCATCCTTCTCATAGACTCTTGTGATTACCTTGGGCCTACCCAGATAGTCCAGGATAATCCCCTCATCTCATGATCCTTAATCACATCTAAATGTCCTTTTTGCTACATAAAGTAACATTCACAGGTTCCAGAGATTAGGAAGTGGATAACTTTGGGGGACCATTATTCAGCCTACCACAAGCCCTTCAGTTTTTTTTTTTTTGGGCGGTACATGGGCCTCTCACTGTTGTGGCCTCTCCCATGTGCAGGCTCAGCGGCCACGGCTCACGGGCCCAGCCGCTCGGCGGCGTGTGGGATCTTCCCGGACCGGGGCATGAACCCGTGTCCCTTGCATCAGCAGGCAGACTCTCAACCACTGCACCACCAGGGAAGCCCAAGCCCTTCAGTCTTGCTGAAGGGGTGTGTGTGTGTGTGTGTGTGTGTGTGTGTGTGTGTGTGTGTGTGTGTGTGTGTGTGTGTGTGTGTGTGTGTGTGTGTGTGTGTGTGTGTGTGTGTGTGTGTGTGTGTGTGTGTGTGTGTGTTTATGGCAATAAAGATCAACAAATGTTTACCTGCTGTTTTCCGTCACTCTTATACTGTAAAGACTATTAAAACACAGTTTATTGTCATTGTTATCATTACTAATACTCTACTGAAGAACCCCACTACATATGCCAGCTAAAGCAAGTTGTCCCCAAACAGGACTGTTTTAGTGGATTCCCCCATCTCCATCCAGGCCCAAATGAACTGTGGAACAGCAAAATTTGATTGATTGTTGCATCTCTTAAGGTGCATTACATTTAGTAAAGCATACAAATCTTAGCTACAGCTCAATGAAGTTTTATATATGTTTACCCTCTAGTAACCAGATGCAGATCAAGATATAGAAAATTCCCAGTACCTTAGTATGGTTTCTTCATGCCTCCTCCCAGTGGGTTCCCCCAGGCAATTACTCTCCTATCTGGATGCTTTCATTCAACACTATGTCCCTGAGGTTCCTCTGTGTTTTTGCAAGAACCAGAGGTTCATTCTTTTTCCATTGCTGTATAATAATCCATTATGTGAATATGCCACAATTTATTTACGCATTCTATTGTTGATAGATATTCAGGATATTTGCATTTTGGGTCTATCATAAATGAACCTGTTGTGAATATTCTTGCATATGCCTTTCAGTGGATATAAGCAGTTGTTTCCAACAATCAAGAAAAAGTCCACTGTAAGGGAGAAAAATATGGAGATGCAAAGCCAACTTCACTCTTAAATACAATTTCAAAAATGATAACAAATTCCATCCAGACCCAGATGTGGAGTTCTAGAAACACAGAACACAAGGAAATGTTCTCATCCAAGTTAGGGAGGTCAGCTCAAATCCAGTGGAAGAATATCTGAGAAATTCACAGTAAATTTCATGGCCATGATTTTATAACTGGGGAAAGAACTTGGATCCTTTGTAGGAGCAACAAGCCCCAATCAGA
Organism: Lagenorhynchus albirostris; assembly: GCF_949774975.1. Lineage (NCBI taxonomy): Eukaryota > Metazoa > Chordata > Mammalia > Artiodactyla > Delphinidae > Lagenorhynchus > Lagenorhynchus albirostris. Next base: position 133,523,198 of record NC_083097.1, read on the forward strand.
TCAAGTGTACTAGCCGACCCACATCCATTAGGATAGAAAGCTCTGGCAGGAATTGAATCAGACTCCGGCATGTGTCTCTGTAAAAGGTGGGTAGGTAGGTGGTAGAGGCCATAGTTCAAAGACAACTAGGGAGGACTGTGGTTGATGACAAAGGAGGAGGAGTCATTGGCAGCTTAAGCCTATGGAAATGTTGAAACAATCCATGTCACTTCATTTTATGATGATTCCTCAGAGTTTCCTCACGCATCAGATTTTTCTGGAGCAGATTAAGAAGGGGAATCAATTAATGTGAATCTCGTGTTACTGCCAACAGTTGGAGGTTTTAATTGGGCCAGGAGTGAGCAGGTGGTCCTTCACCAGTCAGCTATCCTTTCACCTGTCAGTCAAATGAGGAGAGGGCCTCCATCGCTCATTAGCAACCATTTGTCACCTCGAACAGAGCTTTGAAAGGATTTCTTTGAACTTTGTTTGGGATTGATTTTCTGCATATGCTGAGCTGTTACTGACAAACTCTGGGCAACTGCTCCTCTGTAACAAATAGGTATAGCTGATTCACCTTGTTATAAAGCAGAAACTAACACACCATTGTAAAGCAATTATACTCCATTAAAGATGCTTAAAAATATATAAAATAAAAGCAATAGTAGAACCTAAAAAAAAAAAAAGCAAGGGTGAGAGGATTTTAGCAGCCTCCAAATTACGTAGCCTGGAAGGGTAGGATTCTTTCCCCACCTCCAATTCACCTCACAAAGCCTTCGCTTTCTGGAAGTGCATTATAATGAATAACAAGAACTTTTTCCTTCTAAGAGAACTGTCCTGAACTTTCGATTTTTTTTTCACTGCCACTGGCTCCAGACTAACACTGATTCATAATGATTCTTTTTTTTTTTAAATAAATTTATTTATTTATTTATGTTTGGCTGCATTGGGTCTTCGTTGCTGCACGCGGGCTTCCTCTCGTTGTGGAGATTGGGGGCTACTTTTCATTGCAGTGTGTGGGCTTCTCATTGTGGTGGCTTCTCTTGTGGCTCTATGCGCGTGGGCTTCAGTAGTAGTGGCACATGGGCTCAGTAGTTGTGGCTCGCAGGCTCTAGAGCGCAGGCTCATTAGTTGTGGCGCATGGGCTTAGTTGCTCCACGGTATGTGGGATCTTCCCGGACCCGGGATCGAACCGCTGTCCCCTGCACTGGCAGGCGGATTCTTAACTACTGTGCTACCAGGGAAGTCCCTCATAATGATTCTTAACTAAGAATGGACTTGGCTTCGTCTCTTACTTTTCAAGGAATATTTGGGAAGAGGATTTGCATTATCCAGGGCTGGTTTGGAGCCCTGCTCAGTTGATCCTCGAGATGCTCTTTTAGCCTCTTTCTTCCTTTCTGACCCCTCTTAACGTCAGGGGCTATGGCTGGTGTGCTGAGTACTGTATCTTAAGTATATTCCACTGTGTCTAGCACAGAGGTGATGTTTAGTAAGTATTTATTGAGTTAATCAATTCAAAAAAATAACTAATTATTATTTTGTCTTGTGGCTTAAGCGTAAAGACAAATTGTGACTTGTCATAGCCAAAGAGAGTAGCCATAGTTCAGTAGCCAAATGAATTATTGGGAAGAGCCAGTTTTATTGATTGATTTATTTGTTTTTACTGAGTATAGGAGCAAAACTTAGGCATTACGGAAATGTTTGAAGACATATGTAATTCTTATGTAGTTGTGATATCCCCTCCTACAGAGCAGAGCTGTATTTAAAGAGGCATGGGTGGTCCAGCCGGAAGTAACCATCTTCACCCACATTTCTGTCAGACATGGAAAGACACTGAAGACCTTACAACATGTGAGCTCTTATTTAAATCTCTTATTCACATTTCTTCTCTAGTACCAGAAAATGTCGAGGATCTCCGTTTCTCTTTACCTCTCCCTCTCTCCTTCTTCCTCCCTCTCTCCCTCTCTCTTCTTTCTTTTCCTCCCGCTTCCATTTTTTCTCCCTTTCTCTCCCTCTTCTTCCTTCTCTCTCTCTCTCCCTCCTTCCCTCCCTCCACAACAGAACACTCTCATCCCACTGATGCTGGCTCCGCCCATTGCCTGCCCAGTCCCATTGCTTCTCCCACCACAGGAGGGAAGTTCATCTGCTGTGGCTCTGAGGACATTTTTTAGAGAGAATCTGTCTAAACAGCTTCAGTTCTTTTTCAGAGAACAAGGAGGGATGAAGGGATGGAATTACCCTGCCACACACATATTAATAATTATCATCCCATCTCATGTAAAAAATATGAGAAACTTAAATTTAAAATTAAGTCTCACTCTATACACATAACCATTTTACACTTTTTTGGTGACTGTACTATATAAATTCCCGTATTGAATCCCACTTTCTAACTTAGCATTTTGAATATTTCCTCATGTAATTAAATAATATCCAAAAACCTGATTTATAGGAGCTGCTAATTAACAGTCTTATGGAGACCACGTTGTTTTAGACAATTCTGTTGTGGGCATTTGGGTTGATGTGAGTTTTTGATATTTCTCTTCAATTCCATGCCATAGGGAAGACCTTGGCTCTAAAGAGTGGACTTTGCCAGAAGATAGGAACAAGCATAATGAAAGGAGGGCACTTTCATTATGGACCTAGGTCTCAACGTTTACTATACACATTTCCTTCTTGCTGGTTTGGCCTCCTGGGGGTCAGAAACTGAAGCTGTAATCAGTGGAAGCCAAGTGTGTGGGCTGCCAACTTGAGTCACATTAGGAAGTTCCCAAATCTCCTGGGCTGTATCTTTCTTCAGAACCTGACAGATCCAGGCATCATGCAAATTAAATAGGATGAGCCAAGCCAAATCTCCCCATCTTTCAAATTTCTGACTGTAGGTCTGGAGCAGCAAGGGGACTTTTAACCCTGACCTCTGGTAAAAAATGATAACACTCTTGTGTTAATGGACCTGGAAAACCCCCATGTGCTAGAAACAGTGTAAAGGGGGGGGTATTTTGCATTCTCAATTTTATTAGTTTGGTTCACTCCACCAGATTTTTATGCTCTGTTCCTTAGGAACCATGGAATGCCTATAAAGTCTGAAAATTGCAGTGAACTTTGGGAATTGATCCAGCCTCTGGTTGCTAAAGAGATAAAAAATAGAAAAAGAGGAGCTTGTCAGAAGACAAGCTTCATTTCAGTGCTTGACGTTCTTCATATGGGCAGTCCTGGGACCACTTCTGCCTTAGCTGATTTATAAGGGAGATAAATAATTGTCTTGGGGGCAGGCATCTGCCATGTGCCCTGTATATTCCACGGCTGAACACTTGCTTTCTGGGGGACATGGGCTTTCAGTGGGCAGAGTTCTTTGGGAGTCAACACAGATCCATATGGAAAGCCATGCTTATCCTTGCCTTTTGGCCACTCCGGGTGTTCATTTGGGGCCAGGATGGTGTTTTCGGATCAACAGAGAACGCATGCGTTTTGGTGTGTTTTCTTTTCCTCTGGCTAACATTATGCCATTTGGTTAGGGAAACGAAGTAGTGCATCATCTCCCTGGTTTGCTTGCAAAGGCGGTCATTCTGGCATTACATGAAAAAAAGAAATAAATGTGAAAAATGTGACCAAAACCCAGATAGTGATGTGATCAGATTGTGATCAGATTGGGTTGTATGTGAGACAGGGGTGAATGGGACACTGGTATCTAATGGCTGTCTCTTCAGGGATGTGTCATAATTTCTTGACACTGAGCATGGACAAACCAGAGGTTGTGTTAATTGGGAATGACAGCCTGTATCCTGCCTGTGCTCATGTTTTGTTGAGGTTGACAAAAGTTGACTAAGCCAGATACCTTGGGCTGGCAATCAGGCATTGTTTTTGACACTGACCTATCCTTTTCTACTAATATTAGCTCTTTAATGAGGTCATGCTGCTATCAATTTTTAATATGTAAAAAAATTCGTAAATATCTGACCTTTTAGCTGCTGAGGAGGCCTTCATAATCTTGTCATCATCTGCACAGACTTCTGTTTTGCATGTTTTCCTCACATCTTCTTTTACCTTCATGCTTTTTTCTTTTTCTTTTTTTTTATTCAGAAAAACCAGAATCGGTTTTCGTGTGGGAATTATGTATCATACCGTTGTTTTAAGAGCCACTCTATGAGTCAACTACCTCAAAGGATGGGACTTACATTCTTCCCATCTCTGTATTAATATACTTATATCGTTCTTCCTCTAGTGTTATGGCAACTTTGGGGCCCTTTAGAAACCATATTCTCTTGATGCACTCCTTCCAGGACACTCCCCCCAGTGAATACCAACACAAAAAACGCTCTTCTAAAGATTTAGTCCTATATGGTACTATGACAGATCTTCCAACCTTCTGCATTGAAGTCAATGTTGAAAGCAACCTTTTTAGTTACTATATATGAGATATAAAGTATCTGTATCTGGCTTGCTATTTATGATTCTAACCCACCCATCATCTTAGAGAAACAGAGTGGCTTTGTTTAACAATCCTTGGTACTCTGAAAATTCCTTCACTTGCCTCTTTGTTTTCCTCTTCAGTTTTGCCATGTGATGTCGATATCGACATTAAACTCTGCCAGTCTGGATTGGGCTAGATCCCACCAAAGAGCTAAAGAATGGAATTCATAGCTTAGATTTTCCCACCAGTACTTTGGGAATAGTATTTAAACATACAGCACCGGGTACTGGCAAAACTATAAGTTAAAAAGGACTAGATGAATAGGATATCAGAAGTTCAAATGGGAGCAGGAATTGAAGAGGTAGAGTAGGTAGCTTCATAAGACTATTTGGAGCAAGAGAGAAACTAACGCAAAATTAATAATGGCTAAAGTGTTGACTCTTTTGACAATATTTCTGTTTACTAAACTGGAAAATCTTGAAGAACCAAAAGACTGACTCTGTAACAATAGAGTATCAGACCAAATGACAGGTGGTGAGGATAATTTGGGGGCAGGGATCTTAGCTCAGGGCCCTTAAGTCACTGAATAAGCTGTCCCTGTTAAGAAGCCTTTTTAAGCTGAGTTTTGGTAGTCAATGCCCCTGGGCTCTAAGTCTTTGAAATAAGGCAATTTCTCAGAAAGAGTAATTAGTGCCTTGCTGTAGCACTGCCCCTGGGGCCTGTGCTTTGGGACCACTTTATAACTGAGGCTGCCTTGTCACAAAGTGCTTCAGGTGATTGTCAGAAACAAATCCTCCTTAAGCATCCCCTTTCCTTCCACCTGATGGTTTTAATCTGTTGAAATCTGAAAATCTGGTTAAAAGTGAGGTGGCAAAGGCAGCTTTGGGCAATGGAATCTGTACCAGACGTTCGCTGGACCTGGGTTACACCAGCGTGCACGGCACAGGCTCCTGACCAGACTCGAGAGGATGTGGCAGGAGACACTGAGAGGTCTCAGTACCGAACTATTGTCATGGGAAATGTCTGATCCCAGGTGCCACTGGGTAGATATTTTGGGAGCTAGCTGATGGTGGTACCTGGAAAGTCTGACAGTAGGAAATGAGCAAAAATTCCAGACAGGTAGGCAAACTCCATTCTTACTATTTCTAGAAACTTCCCTGATCTGTTCCTGCCTGCCTTTCCATACCATCTCTCACTACTCTCCCCTCATGCATTGTACTCCAGTCAATAATGATTTTGGAACAGGCCAGGTTGGTTTCTGCCTCAGGACATTTGGACTTACTGTACCAGGTGTCCCACCTTCCTGTTTTTGACTTCTTTTCATCCTTCAGGTTCCATCTTTAATATTATCTTCTAAGATTATGTTCCCCTAATCAAGTCTACGTAAATTACCCTATTACTATCCTAGTCACATAAGTTATCTGGAATCATCTTATAAATTTGCCCATTTATTTCTGTCTTCTAGAATATAAATTTCTTTGAGAATAGGAAGGTGTTTCTGTTCTGGTTGGCACTGCCTTCTGGGTACTAAGAACAGTTCCTGTCATATAGTAACCACTGTGTAAGTATTTCTTGCATGAACGAATGAATAATAGGACAAGTAGGGGAACCAAGATGGGAACTGAGAGGTAGGTAAAAAGAAAGCTTTGAGATACAAGGTCACGCTCTGATCACAAAGAATTATGTAAGGAAACAATTACCGGGACCAAATAAAATGTCAAGCTGAGCTTAGCAGTAAGTACTGACTTGACAAAAAGCCACTGACGTGGTATCCTTAAAGTTTCCTCTAATTAATGGTCATTTTTAGGCTTGTAGCCTAGAGTATGGCTGAGCCTGTAGTGGAGGGTAAATCATTTCTAGAGATAGATGACTTGAGTTAGAAAGCTAAGTCAGTATTATGGACAAAATCTAAAACCAGAGTGGAAAATCCTGGGCTAGCATTGGTACTGCCACACCCATCTCTGGACCCATGGCAGACATCATTAATAGATCACAGAATCTTTACTGCTAATCCAGCAACCACCAGCCACTAGAATGTAAACTCCTTTAAGGCAGGACTTTTGTCTGTTTTGTTCACTGTTTCCTTCCTTGCATCTAGAACAGTGCCTTTTACTTGTAGGTATGCAATAAATATTTGTTGAATTAAATATTTGATGAGTGACTCAATTGGATTCGGCATATGAGATACATTTTACTTGCAATCCCTGACCTAAAGCAAAAAGATAAGGAATTAAAATTGAATGCAGGGAATTGTTATCAAAAAAGAGTAGCAAATAATCTGATGGTCCTAAGAAGTGTATCCATGCTGAGAACAGACAACTGTCTTGACATCACCCTAAAGTACAAAGCCCAGGGCTGTTCCTTCAGTTAGCTGTGTTTGAAGCAACTCGGCTAAGGTCCAGAGTGCATTCTCTTTGCACCAAATTATACTACTTAGCAAAAAATGCTGTAGCAGTATATCGAGTAACTGTCAATGCTGCAAGGGTATCAATTCAACATTTTTTAAACTGCCTACCATATACCTATACTATCCTCTATGATGAGATTTTGAGCCTGAATTTCCACTTGTGAAGAGAAAGATTTCTCCAGCAGTCATTTCTCAAAGAATGACTGTTAATAGAGAGATTTCTCTGGCGGTAATTTTATGTGTTAACATACTGTTTAACCATCGAAGGGACTATAGCTTGGATCACACGTGGGTTTCATATAAAAGAACATGATCTCTTTTTACTCATTCGTTCATACAAACAGTATTTTTTGAGAACCTACTGTGTGTCAACCCTGTGCTGAGGATACAGTCATGAACAATAATGTTCTATAATAAACAAAACTAAGTTATTTTCATGGAGACTACATTTTAATAAAGAAGATAAATAATGAACAAATCAAATCATAAATATATAATTTCAGATAATGACAAATTATTTGTTTCAGTAGAATAGTAAAGACAGGAACTTGATTAGAATAGGTTCAAGAAGGAATGAGATGTTAGGAAATAAAATAGCAATGTAAGACAAATTTTAAAAATGGATTTTGTTTTACGGGGATGCCAGGTAGAATTGGTTAAAGGTGTAGGAGTATTGAGGTCAAAGGTTTTGTTACGGTAAGAGATGGTTTCAGAGCTGATGGCAGTGATCCACTGGATGGGGAAACTTTGCAAAAGAGAGAGAGGATAACTGTAGGAACAATGTCCTGGTGGAGACATGAGGGGGTGGGTTGCAGTGAACAGATGCACCTCTACCAGCACAGAGCTTTTCTTTTGAGGAGGGTCAAGGCCAGTCTATGCGTGAGTGCTAACCTGTCCAGGAAGAGTTCAGATGTGCTTCTTATTGTTCCCGTCTGTGTTTCTTCATGCCAGCCTATTTTCAGCCACATTGGGGAAACTGAGACAGTTCAGTAGATGGCTCACAAGTGAGCCCTGGGATGGCAAGAAACATTAGGTAGAATTCTTGTCCTCCAGGACATCTCAGTCTAGTAGATTCCTGGAAAAAATGTATTCCTCTCCTTATGTTGACAAGAGGTTTCTCTCAAGGAGTGACTTGATTATTTAGTGATTTAGTTGAGTCATTTTAAATCCAGATTTTTATTAACCCCTCTTTTTTTATACCCATTCTTGAGTATACTGCCTTGAATTCGCAAACTCCAATTAAGTATGCTTGGCTGATAACCTCACCATGAAAATATCTCAAATTATTCATGTCCTGAATAAAGTATTCTGCTGTTGACACTCCCCACAAACCTCATAGGATTTGAAAAACTTGAAGTATGCAGAGGGAAATCAGACGAAATGCTCACATATATTTTATTAGAAACATTTCTTTAAACACATGAAGACGAGGAAAAAATGAGACCAAGTTCAATTTTTGAGCCTAGCACTACAACTTCTCTACACATCACTCTATTCTAAACGGGAAAAATAAAATCAGCTTTGTTCCTGAGCGTATGTTTTGACATTTTTTTTTCCTTGAAGTCTGTGAATTATTAATGAACTAATTTCTCTTTATAGTTCAATCTTTGGAGATTTAAAGTGTTCACTCAAATGCACAGGGAAGAGATAGAGCTTGAGTTCCAATCAGCTCCAATCCTCTCTGGAGATGCTGGCCTTGAGGTATCTCTGAGCCTTTGATATCAATCTTTGATTCGACTGGGAATTTCTGATCATTTTTAGAACTAGTCTATTAATACCACTTAATGCCCTGTTTAAGTTGGGCCATTTCTGCTAGCTGATTTTATGCTTTCATTTCGCTCCTGAGATATTTTATGTGTGTGTTTACGGCATATATATGTACCTCTCTCTCTTTCTCCAGTTATACTTGATGGATTACTTCTTGGCGAGTTGTATTGGAAGGGCAGGGCTTTTGATAACAGAGGATGTCCAGTAAAGCGGCAGCTCCTGTAATAAACCATGCGGGATCTAAGTACCACCAAGAGCACCCTCCTCCCTTCTCAGTGGAGCTTATCGAAGAGAGCTTTTGGCTCTGTAGAGAAAATAAGTTTGCAAAACCCAGAGCTGGGCAAGAGTAGAATGCATGAGCTCTGGGTTAAGTTCCTTCGCTCCACCTTGCACCCATAAGTGTGTTAAAAGGAGCATCTGGGTGACCAATAGTCAGAGGTGAGGGAGAGAGGATTCCTCCATCTGCTGGGAGTTCATATAATTTAGGTGAAGTCCCTGAAGTCACTTCAGACATTATAATTCTGTTGCCTCCTGTGGCCTCAGTGTATGAAAAGTATCATTCCTTTTTTTGTTTGTTTGGCAGGGGGTAGGGGAAGCAGAGGAAGAAACTGAGACACTGAATTTAATTGACTTGCCTGATACCCTGCATACTGTATTAAGGGACTGAGCATGCTTTCCCATCTATTTGATAGACCTTAGGGGGATTCAGATTCTGGATGAAGTCTTCTGCCTCTCTGGTCTATTTATTGATCAAAAAGGGGAAAAAAACATCTAGCAAACACAGACCAAGCTGTACGTACCAGTTCCCTGCTCTTCTCTCCTCTGAGGGAACTGGTTTCAACTCTAAACTCACCCCCACCTTTATTTTCCCTCTGTTCCTCCTTTCATAACCTGGATTACCAGGGTGCAGTGATCAAGCAAGAGAGTCACCGGGCGACCATGCCGAACGGGCTGCTTAGTGGGGGTGCAGAAGGATTGAGATTCCACGCTAACAACAGAATCTTTCCCAGCGTGGCCAGCCCATGCAGAGAGCAGACTTGCTTCTTTCCCGAGGAGGCCTGGATCAGAACCTGAACCACAAAAAGGAAGGGGGTGGGGAGAAGGGAAGGCAGAAGAAGGAAAGAAAGCTTTTCCTTTTTTATTTTTAAAGCCAGTTCTATTCTGGGACTTTATTTACTTTTGTGTTTGGCTCCAGGGGTTAAAGGGCTCACAGTAATGGAAACTGGAGGTCGCCGATTTATTGCTCTTCCTCTGGACTCTCTGAGCCTATTTGCTTGGTGGTGAGTACCAGCGTCCTCAGCCTTTCTCACCCAGGACCTCAGCCTCATCCAGCCTAAGGACTCCCTCACTCCAGGACCTGGGAAAACTCAGCTCCGCTGTGGCGAGTGCTGGGCTCCACCAATCAGAGACTCAAGTGATTGTCCATATAAAACAGCATCTCCTGTAACCAATATCTGCCCTTTTCTTTAAAGACCTAGAAAGCTTTAGGATGAAAGGACCTGTTTGTTAAAGAAAAACTTTTTTTCTGTTTTGTAAGATTTTCAGACTTTCCAAATTTCCTTTTGAAGGGTTTGGTTTTCCCTGTCCCCTCAATCAAACTCCTGGACTTCCTATAAAGAAATACTTTCTCGTTCCACTATTATTCATATTGCCAAAATGTGCATGCATGAGCCTGTCACATTTCTTTGTAGAGGTGGAGTTGATATAATTCACATCTTATCTTTTCCCGGAAGGGACAAGAATATCTAGGAATGGCGTGAAGAGTCTTTAATAGGCGCTGTATCGGTCAGGATTCTCCAGAGAAGTAGAACCAGGAATTGTCTCACATGATGGCAGGGCTGGCAAGCCTGAAATCCATAGGGTAGGCCAACAGTCTGGAAACTCAGGCAGGAGTTGATAGTACAGTCTTAAGGCAGGATTTTTTCTATTCTGGGAAATCTGAGTTTTTCCTCATAACGCCTCCAAAGGATTGGATGAGGCCCACTCACATTATGGAGGCTAATCTTCTTCACTTCACGTCATCTGTCTAGAAATGTTAACCTCATCTACACAGTACCTTCATAGCACCACCTCGATTAACACTTGGTGATATCACTGAGCTGTATAACCTAGCAAAGTGGACACATCAATTAAGCCTCATATGCATCAAGTCCTCTCATTTCTATCTACTGTCTCACAAGTTCATTCACTTCTCTCTGTAACTCCACTCACCACCCTAATCCAAAATGCCATCATCTCTCCTGAACCAATGCAATTGCTTCCTAATCTGTCTCCCTGCTTAAGCTTTCCCCAAACCATTCATCACCCTGTAGCCAGAATGATCTTTTCAAAATGTGCACCGATCCTATGCTCCTCTGCTTAAAATCACTCAACTGCACCTGCCTAGGTCTAGGATCAGTCACAACTCCTTAACACCACCTAGAAGGTTCTGCTGGGTCTGGCCCCTGCCCACTTCTGCAGACTCCTTCATGCTTTCTGCATTCCAGCCAGACTAGCCTTTCAGTATCTTGTGTTCCCTTCTGCCATAGGGTCTTTGCAAGGGCTCTGCCTTCTGCCTATTAGTCAGTCCCTCTCCCTGGGCCTGGGTAATTCCTACGTATGGCCATCGTAGTCAACCTTATTCCCCTTCTCCACCACCCTGACCGGATCAGATCCTCTAAATGTATATTATCATAGCCCACACCTCTCCTTTGGAGGACATATGCATTGGACACGTTACATTTATTTGTGCGATTATGTGAATGGTGTCTGTGTCCACACAGAAGTTGCTCTGTGAAGATGGCAGCAATGACTGACTCGTTCACCATCACCTGTATAATGTCTGGTATGGTGCTGAGGCATGGAAGTACTCAGTAAATATTATGGACTGAATATACGGGTGAATTATCTGAGTTAAGATGGAGGTCAGGAGAAGGATGCTGGTTACATCCTGCCCCTTCCCTGTACCCATTTCCCATTCTTCCCCCCACATCTGGAACACAACCACAGCTTCCTCTGATTACAACTTTATATCACACTCGGGCACTGAGACTAGGAGTTTTTTGAATGGCCAGGAAATCAATGGTGTTGACTGCATTTCCATTCGTTTGACTTGGTTCCACTGAGCTTGTTTGGCACCTAGACACATATCTAGTGTCTTCAGTTCACTATCCAGTTTTATAAGTTTGAAGACATCCCCAGTATTTTAAAATTAGGAGATTTCATCTAAAAATATAAATTTATGAGCTCTTATTGAAGAGGAAAAGAACAAAAGGTCTGTCTACCCTTGGCCTGCCATCCCATATGGCAAAACTCAACTTGAGTTGAGCAGCAACTGTCCATGTAAGAAAGGACAGGTGGTATCCTCAGGTCAGCACATTCCTATAGGCCCCCCTCACTCATTTAGATTACCTACCTGGCCCCTGTGTATACTGGCGTTTGAGTTCCCTGCTGTACATCGGTTGCTTTTGTCTATAGAATGGGAGTGAAAATACTTAGCGTAACCGACAGCCAAAATGGCACAGTATGAAGGCCATGAACACGAATCTTTTATGGCCTGACTTCTCCCGGGAATTTAAGTAAATTCCCTGAGCTTGTGACCTTCCATTGGACACAATACAAAGGGTCATTATTTGCTTGATTCTCATGCTTAAAGGGGGAAAGGAAAAAAAAAAAGAAAGGAAGTCCAGATGAAAGTTAAAAATAGGGCATGTGAATTTAATGCAGCTTTCTCTGGGATCATAAGTCTGGTGAAGGGAAGTAAAGAGAGAAGAAAAAAATAGACACCATATTAAATGAGCTTCCTGGAAGAATGTTATTTGCTCACAAATGTTTATCCAAAGCACTCCTCAGACTAATTCCTCATTAACAAGTTCGTCCAGGAATGTAGGTGGAATCCATCAGAACAAACTCGAAGGAAATTTGAGAGCTAACTCAGAAAAATCTCAGGCTTAGAGACATTTTTTTTTTTTTCTGCTCTGTTGATCTCTCCCAATTACTCTTATCCTTTTTATGAAGTAGTTTTTTCACCATACCTAGAACACGTACATATAATACTCCCACCTTCTTGGAAGGTGAAATTTTGCTTTGGGTCATATGGCTGAGTTAGAAAAGAATACCCAGATTCCAGGAGTTCATAGTAAAAGCGGCCTCGTCTACTTTGCAGATACGATTCACTATAATAAACAAAGATTGTTTTCTGCAATTTGGTCTGGGGGGATGGCTGAATCTGAACTTCCAACCCTGCTTCTGAAGCATAATTCCAATCAGGGAATTATGTCGCAGGTGGAGACATGTCCCTGGGAAAGAAAGCATCTGCTTTCATACAAATGTCATCAGTAATAAGGAAAGATGGGGAAGTCATGTGATCTGGGAATTGGATCGTGTTCATATCAGATCTGCTTTTTGGTTGTAAAAACAGTAAGTTATGCTCCATTATTCTTATAGATGCTGTAAAAAAACCCTTTTCTTAGGGTCCAGAAAGAGACACGAGACCTTGACGAAGGCTTTAGAAACTGATCATTTCTGAATTCTGCCACAAACTCTAAATGCCACTTCCTGGTTCAGAAGCAAGAGGCTTGGGGGAAAATAAGTTTAAGCTCATAAAAACACTCAAAGGGCATACTGGTCATCAAACAGCTCTGAGCAAACTGCATTTGCAAATGAATCTGAAAACATGTGGATTCAATTTTCCTTGAAATGCCCAGAGGTTAAAAAATTAAGGGGGGAATGTTTGGCAGAAAGAGCCTGGGGTTTGGCTGTGTGCACAAGTTTCTGAAAAATAAATTGATTGTTTTGCCAGAGAGAAGATATTACCTGGTCCCCCTTCTCAATCACATCTCTAACTTAATTATCAGTGGTCCCATTTCTCCTTGTGCTTGCAAAGTGGACAGGAGAGTTGAGCACGTTTGAAAGAAAGCAAGTTTTATTCCTTCGCAGGGTGGCCTTCTGTGTGGCGGGCCCTGAATCTCAGCACCGTCGTGGGTTTCAACCCAGTGACATAGTGGCGAGAAGACCATCTGCTCCTCTGCCTGTTGCCTCCCATCTGCCTCCACCCACCTTCTTCCTTCCGCCAACCCCCCAAATAATACCTTTTTTTATCACCACATAAACACAGGCAAATGTGGAACTGCTTTAGAGCAAATCCAAACTGTTTTAAAAGATCATGAAAATAGAGTGGGTGGGGGGAAAACTACATCTGTGAAAAAGCAGCGATTAGCCTTAAAACAATGTGAGGCCAACGGCACAGAGTCCCATTAGGAGATGATGTGTGGTGCCTGTAAGTGGCTGTTCCTGGTCTCTGAGGTAGCACAGTTGTCACATGATTCTGTTGTTACCATGGCAATAATCTGTAATGGTGCAGAAAATCCACAGAACTCATGAGCAACTCCTTAGTGGATTGGGCTGAAAGAAAATCAAACCTGTGAAAGCCCTGAATTGATGTGGTTATGAGAGCCCGTTGGCCAAGCTGGTCCAGTTGAAGATGACCTGATTTTGTGGATTTCCTTCCCTTGGTCCCTATCTAGCTTTGTTGAACTCCCTCTTTATGTATATTTTCCACAATTTCATGTTCATAACTGGTGAGAGGTATAAATCCTTGTCAACTAGGGAAATGCTTCAGCTCCTTAGAATTCTGAGCATGCAATTTGGAATCTACAGGTTGGGAATTGTGGCTTCTTTGGCTGCTGGAACCTCTAAACCCTAGACTAGCACTGAGGACCAAGGCCTGATGTCTACATATAGGTGAAAAAAGATTAGAGGGTCCATAGGGCCAGGTGGGTATTTCTACCCCCGCAAAGGCACCAAGGACGTACTGGGCAGGAGACTAGTGCAGCAAGGATGTGTTGATTCTGGGGTAACTTGGCAACAGAGTACACACACATGGACAACACACCCAATCTGAAGGCATGCCAAGACTTGCCTTCTTTAAGGCAAGCTAATACGAACCATGCCCCCAGTACGGCCGGGAAACAGAGGGTAGGTAGCGTTTCTCCCTCCTGCGCTAGATGCTGTATGACGTTTATGCGTGTATCAGCTGTCAACCCCACACGGTTGAGGGCATGACTGAGTGTGGGGTCCCCTGACAGAAAATTGAGTGGGAAGAGGAGCCAGACTATTCACTCTCATGTTCCAAACTTCAGTGAGAACCCCATGGGAATGCAGCTTGCAAGTAGATCCCATGAGAACATCTGGGATGAAGACACTCACGCCAGGCCTTAAACCCAGACTCATTAGTAATAATGCTTCATTTTTTATCTCATTTATTTATCCTCCCATCTACCACAAGTTTGAATTGCTTTCCTTCTGCCCATTTTCCTACTGGGAGCAGGAAAAGGAAGGTAGAGAGTGAACATCAAGCTGTACATTCAGGTGCTTTCTCTTGGATACCCTCTCATTTGAGGTAAATTAATGGCAGGTGACACTTTCCTTAATTTAGACAGGAAGGAATGTAACATAGGAGAGCGGAGGGCTCGTGGATTCGGAGAAAGTCTTGAGAATCAGGGTAGGAATCAGACAGGAATCTGACAGCTTAGGGGTCTATATAGCAAGACAAAAATATTAACAGTCTGGTCCTATTTCGTTACTAGAATATTTAGCTTCAACCTTTTTTTTTCCCCTGTCATTTTTTGCAAGATTCAAAGTCTTGGGGGGGTAAAGTCCAAATGGCCTAATTTGGATCACGAACCCAGTTCTCTCTGTGGGAGATGGGTGTGAGAGGGAAAGAAGGGAGACAGTAGACCTTAATTTAGAGTTTCATCAAGACTCCATGAAGTGAGTAAGAGATAATTTCTCAAAACAACAATTAAAGTGCACTTATGGAAGGAAAGAGATCAGATATGGTGATGGTTGTGGTGTTGGTGTGGGGAAGGGAGAGTCCAACAGCAAATGTCCAGCAATACGGCTTGAAGGGAAAGTTGAACAGTGGAAGTGCCCATCCACTGACATATTAGTAAGCCTGAGCCGAGACTTGCTGAGGAAAATTGCAGCAGAAAGGCAGGTACGTGGAGAATGAGGGAGAGTCTAGAATATAGTTTGTTTGGTGCCCTCTTCCTGAAAGAATCTAGAGGGAAGACAGCCACGTGATTTGACACCAGCCATACTAATAGGGCAGACTTCCTGCTAGTCAAAGCTCCTGGTTAATGTCCACTTCTCAGCATGTCTGATTATGGGTTGAAGTTGACCAACCAGCAAACTACTCAATTATAAGCCCATCTTCTCCCTGTGGTGCCACTAATTAAAACAGGAACCGTGTTGCAGCTCCCACATTCCGTGGAGTTCTACCTTCCCAAAGCTGAATTAGTCACAACCATTAGCCATTGTCAGCGAAATTCAGCCTCCTTTTTCCTTTTTCCAACCCCATTCCTATTTGGTGTGAATTCATCTCTGAAAAACCTTCCCTTGGGATTATTGATCCCCCCCCCCCCATACCCATCGCTGCGAGAAAGGAGCACATGTGGCAGGAGCTTTGAAATGGAAACTTAAAATGCTCTGACCAAGCACCACTTTTCTTCTGAAATCACGTCATTAAGGGTATTCCTACGTGCACTTAATTTTTAAGGAGAGAGAGAAAAAAGATATGGCTCAGTACCCATCCATTTGCCAGGAGAGCTGTTCTTCAGACAGCTGGGACAAACTGCAGCCCCCCTCTTTTTTTTTTTTTCCCTGTCTTGATAAACATAATGGGCCACTTTGGTAATTTCAGCTGTAAATGCACTTCTCTATAACAGGACAATGCTTTAATGTGCAAGAGTGGAGAGAAAAGATGTTGAGAAGCATTATGGTGACAGGCTAGCAGAACAGGGGCTTGCTACACAACCACCAAGCATATCTCAGATGCTTCTTGAAGGCCAAGTCCATGGCTTCCTGACCAGAGACAGAAACTTTTGTAAACTCCTCAAGGTTCTGTTCAAATCTCCATTAGTATTAAAATCGATACCCCTGGCTGGAAACAAGATGACACTTCTGGAATCCTTCCAGAGAGACTGCCAGTTAGCCTCTAGTGGAAAGCTCCCTGCCCACACTCCTCCTCTTAATGTCCCTGCTCCCTTGAAAAGATGCAACTCCAGGTGCCCTTGCCTTTTAATACATACTTTTCCATTCAGCATTGGATGACTCCATTGTTTTTCCCCAAAAAGAAACCTCTAAGTTCCTCTGTCAAAATAATTTCTTCTTGAAACAACTGGGCACCTTTAAAAGTTCCTAAGAAAATCACTTTGCACCCAACTGTAGAGGAGCAGACCAAGCTCAGAGTCATTGCACAAATTTAGTATCACAGGTGAGAACAGAGGTAACAAAATGTTCTGTATGACATGATGGTTAAGTGCCCTGACTCTGGAATCAAAAAGACTTTGGTTTCAGTTCTGAAATTACTAATTTGTCCCTTTGGGTCTCAGTTTCCAAACCTGTAAAATAAAGAGTAATAGTGCCTACCTCAGATGGTTATTAGGAGGATTCAGTGAAATAATGCACATAAAGCACTGGGCTTATTATGTGTCATATAGAACATACTCAATACATGGCAAGAGTTACTACCAGTTGACATCTTCAGAACTCCTGAGCATGGGGCCAGTCAAAATGAATGAGGGGGAAGGAATGTCTGGAGCTGTGGAACCCTTACGACATGCTCACGGTGCACCAGCAATGGGCTCTTGATGATCTGTGTGTCTCCACCTTACCCATGTCTGTTTGCCACTTTGTTCCCACCACTGCCATGTTTGATACGGTCACGCCTTCAGTTCTGCAGCTCCTACTTTGGGCAGGCTGTCCACGATAGGATGTGGGGAGCTGCAGGTGACTCATAAAGTCTCATTTATCAAGGCTCTTTATCTCCCAGGGCTTCAGTAGACCAGTCGAATGACAAAAATGGAGCAGTAAACCCACATGCACACACGCACGCTGAACCAGAGTCATCCTGTGCTACACATCCGCACACAAACACGTGCTCTTAAAGCTGAACACTCAGTGCTAGTCCCCTTATTATTCCTTGATGGGACATCTGGAAACGTAGATCATTTTGTATAGTCCCCATGTTAGAGACTGATTCAGGTTAAGATGACAAATTGGTAGCAGCCAAAGCTCAGGTCAGTTCAGAGATGGAGAGATGGGGTCCACCAGTGGACATTTTCTTCTAACCCAGCGCCTTTCCAACAGTCCCCAGTCCACACAGGGAACGGGCTAGGCTCATGAGGATTTTTAAAGGCAGGACAGAGTGACATGAGGGAAATGGTGGGTGGGGAGCAGGAAATAGCATGGCTAGCTCTTACACAGGCTCAGGTTGCTCACTGTCATAAACAATAAATCTGTTGAAAATGTTAAGGCAATTAAATAAAATAAAGACAATACAAAAGTGGAAAAAAGCTATTGTAATTGGATATTGCAGAACTTGAGACCCAGGCAGGCATAATGTTTTTATAATGGTGTATATAAGAGAGTGTTCTATTCACTAACATAACAACGATTAAGTAATTGAACAACATTATTTCAAAATATTTTCTGGGTTGGATCTTATGTCCCAGCATCTCAAACACACGTAGTTCTAATCATGAGAATCTGCAGTGTTAGGACAGTGAGCTCCAGGCTACGGAACATCTGGCTTCAACCAATGTCCCCAATCTCTTGTCTTTATAAGCAGTAAATTTGGAGGACCAGGTTTGCATGCTTGGGTCATTTGATTCACTTGAGGCACAGATACTTTTGGCCACTTGTTATGGCTGGTAGTCAGAGGTACCTGACTTCAATCCCTAAGAGTAAAAATCATTCTGTTCATTTAGTCACCTAAGTGTTTTGTAAATCCCTGGTACCTACATAATACTCTGTGATGGGTCATGATTCAGTCATTTACAAAAAATACTTACTGAGAACCAACTATGAGGCAAGTTCCCTGCTCTCACAAACTTACAATCCAGCATGGGAGACAGATATTAGACAGATTGATGCTTAAATGGTTATTTGTTTACAGTTGTGGAGAATGATTCAGAGGAGAATGGTGGGGTGTCATAAGGCAGGATGTTCATCTGGCCTGGAGGGCAGCAAGGCTTCTCTGAGGAAAGCACCATTTAAGGCATTTAAACCAATGGCTGACTTAGTCAAGAGAAAAGGGAAAAGGTGGGAGGGGAAAAGGCATTCCAGAGAGAGACCAGTGTGTGCAAAGGCCCAGAGGCAGAAGGGATGAGACATATTGAGGAGCTGGAGGAAGGCCAATATGACAGGAGCGTGGGGAGCTGCAGGGAGCTTTGCAGGAGACAAGTGAGGAGGCAGGCTGGGTCCCTGCTGAGGACACAGGTAGTGGGGACCTAGATCTGAAATATAATTGCTCCTTGCAATTTGTTCCCACTACTGGCAAAAGCAAAAAAGAAATGCAGCTCGAAGTCTTTCGCACTCATGGGGGGTTGGTAAAAAGCTCAGTGCATTTCTGTTACCAGTGTTTCCCAAGTTTGGGTCATTCATGACTGAAATGGTTAGTCAGAGTTCTCCAAAGAATCAGAATATGTGTATAATGAGGAATTGGCTCATGTGAATATGGGGGCTGAGAAGTCCCAGCATCTGCAGTCGGAAAGCTGGAGACGCAGGAGGGCCAATGTGTGGCTCCAGCCCCCGCCTGGAGGCCTGATAAGCAGGAGATCCAGTCTGAAAGCTGGCAGGCCCGAAATCCAGGAAGAGTCAATGTTTTAGTTCTGGTCCAAAGGCTGGAAAAGACCAATGTTTCAGCTCAAGCACTCAGGCACTGGCTCTTACTCAGCCTTTTTGTTCTATTCAGGTCTTCAACTGGTTGGATGAGACCCACCCACATTAGGAAGGGAAATCTAAGTCTACCAATTCAAATGTTAATCTCACCCAGAAACACCATCACAGACACACCCAGAGTAACGTTTGATCAAATGTGCGGACACTCTGTGGCCCAGTCAAGTTGGCATATACAATTCACTATTACATAACCGTAATAATTTTTGCCACACACATGTAACACCCATATCCTAGTTCATATGCCGTTCTTATTTAAACAAAATCTTTTTCATAAACACTTATTTATAAATGGAACTTTAAATCACCACTGTAAATCGAGGGTCAGTATTACCTGTCCTAAGTTGAAGGTTTACATAGAAGTAAATAGAATAGTAAGAAAGCAGTGTTATTGTATAAGTGTATATCAAGTGTATTGATAATCACTGTGGTCTACTGGAGTTCCTAGCCTGTGACCTCATCTCCATTATAGTAAAAAGAGATTAGCAAGAGGCAGAATAAAAATATATGCTAACACCAAACGGAGACTTTTTCCTTGATTCTATTGCTTGGTTTCAAAGAGAATTGAAAAGGAAGACACTTTCCTCACTGTGCAATACAGTGTATGTAATGTCATGTCAACGTACCACATAAAAACATCCACAAACCACTGGTGGCACGTTTCCCGCACTTGGGGATACAACGTTATTTCCTAGATAAATGGAAGCGAAAAGTATACAATCTTAATTCATCGAAGGAAAGCAGGCCAATCCTTGCCATGGCACTGAATGTGTGCCTCACTTTTTGGAAATACAGTAGACACTTTGATCAATTAGGTCATTTTTCTTAGAGACAGACCGTCTTACAGACAAAAATCTCAGAGATGCTTTATCTGGAGCAGGACTTGGCCCAAGTGGACCTTGAGAGTAAGCCAACCAGCCAGAGGGTGGACCTTATCATAGGGCAGGACAGACAGGGTCAGTGTCATGCAGTCTGGGGTGGATGGTGTGGTGGGTGACCACTCATAGAGGTTTAGTGGAGCCCGACAGCAGTCACTGGAAGACTGCTGTCAGTATCCAACCAGCATTCAATAGACAGAAGCTCTTAAAATGGTTGATGCTGGTGTTAGCATTTTAAATATAGGTGCCAGCTTGTAATTGGCATCAGCAGCGTGAAGCTGTTGGCAGCAGGGACTGGGAATCAAGGACACCATTCCTGTTGGGGGAGGACTTGGGAGAGTCAACTAAGATCCAGGTCTTAGGGGAAATGGGCTATTAGGCTGTTACTCAGCCAGAGCCTGAGGCCCTGGAGGAATGAAGAGAAAGATCCACTCTTGGAATCTGTAGGCATTTGGCCACCGGGAATGAGGTGGGTGTTCTATGCCTTTGGAAGCAAAAGGTCAGTGCAGAAGAGAGGCTGACCAGATATTACTTCCTATAAACACAATGTAACTAGTCTAGGCTAGAGCTCTCAAAATGCAGCCCCTGGACAATCAGTAGCTGTATCATCTGGGGACTGGTTAGAGAAGCTAATTCTCTGACCCCACCCACTGCCTATTGTACAGAAACTTTGGGGGTGGGGCTTAGCAATCTGTGTCTTAATAAACCTTCCAGACGATTCTGGTGCATGCCAAAGTTTGAGAACCACTGGTCCAGAGGAAGGCGTGTGTTAAAGTGTGCATAGCTAAGGGACAACAGGGCTGCTTCCCTGGCAGGGACATGCAGATATCAGGACGCTAGTGAGGACGTTGTCCAGCTTCTGTTCTGACCTTTCTTCCCTTGTTAGTGGCTTCTCACACTTTAGCAGTCACTTTCTCTGCCCTGCTTCTCTTTGTGCCCACAAATAAGCATCACACTTGCAACTGGTCATTAGAGGACTCTCTCATTAATCATTGTTAGTTTTTCATTTAAATTTTTTTTTTAGGTAGAGATTTGGGGCGGCAGAATTTGAATACATTTCCTACTTTATCTGATGTGGTGGATAACATTATGAACATCTCCTAAGGGTTTTGGGTTTCCTTTGTTTTGTTTGAAAGCAAGGGCTCCTCTGTAGTACCCCATGCCTAACGAGGTGCTCCGTACTTGTGTTGGAGAGGACAGCCTGCAGCTTCTCCCTCCCCATCCAAATGCAGGTTTGGAATAGTTCTGGTGAAGAGGGTGATTTTGCAACAAAGATCTGACAGGGGGAGGCAGCATAGAAGGTAGCAGAAACACAGAAGGTGTTGTGGCAGAAACACAGATTATGAATCCAGACACACCTGGGTTTGCATCTTGGCTCTGCTGCATGCTAGCTGTTAAACCTAGGGGAAGTCACTTAATCCGTCTGTGCCTCAGTTTACTACTAATAATATAACAATTTCATAAAGTTATTAGGAGGATTCAAAGAGATAATGTATGCATGTAAAATGCCAAGCTTAAATTAGTTGCCCAATAAATAGATAAAATAAAATTGTATTTTTCCCTAACCTCTTTTCCATGCTTCTTGGGATCCACAGCAGGGTAGTTTACTGGGTACAGTCTGAGACCTAATAGCCAATGTTTACTGAGTTCTTATCAGTTAGATGATTTTACTCCATGTAACCAAAACCTGACTCAAACCAGTGTAAATGATAAGAAACTCTATTACCTAACAGGAAATCCAAAGAAAGGAGGGATTCCAGGAGTGATGCAATCAGGGCCCCAGCTCTGTTTTTCTGTTATTTTCTTGGTTCTGACCTACTCTGTATCTCATCTTTCTCCTCAGACTGGCTTCCCTCATGGTCACAAGATGACTGACAGAAATAGCTGAAATTACATGCTTTCTTGTTCACATCCAGCGAGGGAGGGAAAAAAAAAAACCTCTTCCAGCCATTCTTATTGGGCCAACATGAGTCATGTGCTTTCCCTGAGAATAATAACACGCATCGATTGGCTGTTTTTCAGAAGTCTTGAGTTTTTGATCCAATCACTGACATCTCATTTCAGTGATCTGTTAGTCAAACCAGAACCATCTCTGAACTTGGGGGATAGTACCAGCTTCCCCTGAGTTTCATAGGCTGAGTTTTGATGGAAGGATGAATAACTAGAAATAAAGAAAAGGAGAGCCAAATATGTTCACTACAGTTTTCTACATCCCAGGGACTGTGCTAAGCATTTTATATGTATCTTCTTATTTGATCTTAACAGCCAGCCTTTGAGGTTGCTCTCTTTATGGATAAGGAAAGAGAAACGCAGAGAAGTTAAATCACTTACTTGCTCTATGTCCCTGGCAAGGTTGACAGAACCAGAATATAGACTCAGGCCCAAGAGTCCTCAGAGGCACGCTCTTCACCTCTGCACTGACTGGTTGGCTGACCTCTTTGGGGTCCTGGCTCATACTTTGGCCTCACAGTTCAGGGCATCCAGGGATCCTGGCACTAGCCCAGTGAGGTGGACTCGTTTTTACCCCATGCTGAGGAATAATGGGAACACTCTGGAAAGAACTTGAGCTCTGCTCTCAGGTTTCTACAGTTATTTGTCTGTTGTTACCAAACACTAAAGACTTTAAAAATTCACTGTGGTCATATAGGCAGGAAAAATGACCTCATGCTTGCAACCACAAATCCAAAATGCTCTGGAATCTGTAAGATGAATTGCATTTTAATTAGAAGAGAGAAAGAGCAATGAAGACGGTTCTTGGATATTTTTTTTCAAACCCTCCCCTGGCTTGCCTTCAGGCCAAAATGTGACAAGCGCCCTAAATCTGATAACAAACACACACTTCTGAAATCATTGTTAGCTTTCCTAAAAAGAAAAAAAGAAATCCCATTAGTTTCCTGTTACCAGTAAGAGTTCAAGAATGCATAGCCTTGAAATGCAGCACGTGAGAACACAGGGACTCAACCCCCATGAAATATTAAAAAGTAAAAATGGAGCACTCAATCCATTTTCTTCTCTGCTTAGAAGATTTTTTATTATGTCAGGTCCTCGGAACCTTGAACTGGGCATTATTATAAAGGCTCGTAGTTTATCCCTTAAATCTAGTCATTGGTTATTGTCCGTGTATTATCCTCAACCATTGGGTCAAACTTCCAAGCCGATGATGAAGTTTTCCCAACTGACAGTGGCGAGCAATAATGCAGTATCAATGAGCTACTACATCCCGTGGTTTGTAAATAGAAACTGTTGGCCTCTGACACAGTAGCTACTTAATCAAAGGTTGGTGGCAGGGAAACGAAAGGAGAGAGCTTTTACATGTTATGTGTATATTGTAAGGCACACACTTTCCTGAGAAGCTTATATGCATTATCTCATGCAGTACTCTCAACAAGCCAGTGTGATTTTTATCCCATTTTATAGGTGAGCACACTGAGACCTAGAAGTATGAATTATGTATAAGTTAGAATTCAACTAAAACTAGGAGAATATGCAATTGAAAATTAAAGGTTAAAGCAAGGATCTGCACATTCTTTCTGTGAAGAGCCAGATAGTAAATATTTTGAACTCTGTACACCATAACATCTCTGTTAGGATCACCTAACTCTGCCATTGTACCAAGAAGACATCCATAGATAAAATGTAAACAAAAGTTACGGCTGTGTTCCAATACAAATTATTTATAAAAACAGGCATTGGGCTAGATTTGGCCTGCAGGTCATACCCATAGTTTGTTGAAACCTGGCTTCAAGCAATGCTTCTCAAACTATGTGTGACCAATAACCAGACAACTTTTCCTCTAAGTTCCAGTATATCATGAGTTGATACTTTCGTAAAATACAATAAAATGAATTAACAGAGGATGAAATAAAAAGGCAAATATTCAAAAACATTTTTATTATTGGATTCAATAGACATAAAATCACTCCATCAAACTGTGGTAAATGTTCATAAGCATTCTCAATTTCTGTACTTAACATGGATCAGTAACAGATAGTCCATGGAACGACACCATTCTGTGAATGACACTTTTGAGTAGTTGTGCTTTAAGAAGTAAGATGTTTATTATTTCACCTAACAGTTAATGTAGAGGTAGGCAGGTTTGACTGTTCAGCCGTGTTATCAAGGACCCAATTTTTTTCCATCTCTCAATTTGTGATCCTCAGCATTTGTCTCTCTTCCTGATTCAAGATGGTGGCCATGGTCATCAATGCATTCTTATGCAGCAGTGTCCAAAGCGGGAAGGAAGGAGGAGAGGCAAAGAGAGCTTTCTGCTTGGGCTACTATCTCTTTTATTAGGCAGGATAAAATTTTCCCAAGCAGCAGTCTGCTCCTATGTTTCTGTGGATCACATGACTCATACATACACCAGTCTCTAGGAAAGGGTAATAGGCAACCCATGGCTGGCTTAGCCCAACTGTGATTTGTCCCCTCAGACCGGACCCAGAGCCATCTGATCAAATTAGGATTTTGTAAACCAAGGAGGATGTCAGTTCTAGGAGTGTGCTTAAGGAAACCTAGCTATTTGTTTAAGACCTGGGCATGCAATCCTAATCTGTTCAACACATTCATTCTGGTATTCTATCCCAGTGAAAGAATTCTCCTACTATTAGGTTCTGGTTTTACGATCTGTGTACGGTTAATCAGTTGTGTGGAGCTTTAAACATTAGAGTGTGCTTCCATGTGTATTATAAAATGTTGATGTCAATGCTTACGTGTTTATACCAATATTATGTCAGAGGATGGAATTTAAGGCCAGGGATGATGCTTGAGATCATACAACAAAAAGAGGCCATGTCAGAACTCTGGTCTTGGGCTTCTGACACTCTTCAGTGAGTTTGTCCCAAGGTATTTGACGATTTGTTCTGCACTGATCAGTCAGCATCAACAAAACAGCAGTCAGCCAATCTAGGCAACAGGTCACTTGATTGTGATGAATTGACTGGTTGGGTCAACAGAAATGACCCATTTTTTATCATGTTGATCCAGATGGTGTCCTGTAGGGTGACCAATGGTCCTGATTTATCTGGGACTGAGGGATTTCCTGGGATGCAGGACTTGCAGTTTTAAAACCGGGACAGTCCTAGCTTTCAGTTTTAAAACAGGAGAAGTCCCAGAAAAACTGGGACAATTTGGTCACTTTAGTTTCTGGCCTCTATCTACTGCCAAACTGTGCTTTTATGCATTTTTTTTCTGTACTACGTTTACAGGCCCCTGAGTTTTCCTAGCAAATCAGTAAACAGTGTGTCTAGTTTTGTCTTGTGATATTTTTTCCCCATCATTAAAACATCTAAATTAAGAGAACCACAGGTACATCTTAGATATTCTTTGCTTCTTCCACTATTGAAGATGTCCATGGGAAATTTTTAGAAATACTTTCCCTTGATTGTGAAGAAAGGCAAACAGGAAGACCTTGTAAACTTTTACTTCTGCTTCTTTTCTATCTGCTACCAAGCCCAACACAGGCACCTGGCAGCAGGTCTCAGAACCCGCCCGTGGAGCTATGTGTACTTAAAAGACACTTCAGCCTCTTCACTGGTTATACACTGCTGGTCTCGAACTGTCTATTAGAAATTACCTAGGGCCCTTTAAAAAAAATTAAAATTCCTGGGTCCTATACAATGCCTGTACTGGGAAGCAGGTGTGCATAGGGAATGGGGAGTGGGTTTGGGGCCCAGGGACTTTGACTTTTCATAAAGTTCCCCAGGTATTCCTGACATGCCGCCAGCTTCAGAAGCAACTGGCTAGAATATGTCATTCAGCCTGAATGACAACTAAAATTGGAATTACACTGTTAAAAGAGAACCTTACGAAATTGCAAAATTGCTCATCTTTGCCTGTCTCCCCTTCTCTCTCTTGTTCTCCGCTTCTTCTCCCTTTTCTTTCTTTTCAGTGGTAGTAGTTCATGTGAACGTTGGTGACAATTTTAGGAAATGTTCATGGAATGAAACTTACAGATCTTTGCAGTGAATTTAAATATGCCTTCTGAAAATTCAGAAGGCTGTTTGCCACTTAGTGTCTATAGGGACATGAGGCTTGAACAAAAGCTTGAAAGAAAGAGATCTCTGGGTTTATTCCTAGCAAAGGATATCCCAGGCTGTGTTATTCTTCCACTGTCATCGTCCTTCTGGTCTCCTACGTCTCGTGCCTTCGTAGTCCGCATCCACCTGAGAAACAGTGGACAGGAGGGGATTTGATTTACATCGCTCATTAGACCACTGCTCTCTTGGCTGAGCCAGGCCACAGAGATGAGAAATCACAGCCTTGCTTCCTAGAATAGGACAAAAGCAAGCCGCATAGCAGTAAAGGTTCTCATTAGGGCCCCTTTAACCACTCAGACTGATTCTGTTTTTTCAGCCACCAGAGTAGTTAATACAATGTGTGGGACAACATGATTTCCATTGGGGCGCAATCAGAAAGGAAGCTACTTTCCGCACTTCCTTTAGTCTCTCTCCTTACATCAACCTGAAGCAGAGTAGAGGTCCCCCTGGGATTCCTGCTCATCAGCCGTGCCTCCTACAAAAGGGAGATTTTGCCTAGACAGCTCCAAAGAGTCTTGATTCAAAGGTAAAACAATTAGTACACATTAATCATCACGAGGATGGTACTGAAAGCATAATCCTCTTAAAACTGGAACAAATTAAACTGAAAGTAGCAATATAAAATCAAGCAGAAAAAGACCACACAAATGCAAGGAAGATGAGAGGACACTGCTCTGAAATCCCAAATCTCACCGCCGAAGAGGGTGCTCGAGCATCCTCCATCTTTGATCTTGACACCAAAGTTACCCTGCCTTCTTCAGTTGCCTGTAAAACCCAAATGCTCTCCGTACTAGGGCCGTATAGCCATCTTCTCAAAAATTTAGAAGCTTTGTGAACACCTGAAGCTACAGTTACACAGTCTGATATCTGAGGTATTTTCCAAATGTGGAAGGTTGCCCCAAAAGCCTGGAATCAGCCCCCCAAGGACTTCTCCAGGAGGATGAAGAAAAAAACCTTCCTCTTCTGCAAAAGGAGGATCTTCACTTAAATTTCCAAATGGGGCCAGCTCTGGACCAAAGGTTGGTGTAGACAAGGAACGTTAGTTTCCTTTACACCCTACTCTAGGACCCCCTTCTTCCTTCTTTACTCTTTCTGTGCTTCAGCCTGTGAGGTGAGAGCTGTCTGGGAAGAGCAGCCATGTAATGCAAGAAGTAATGCTGCTGGCATGCCGCATGATAGCTGGAAGGCTTGTAGGATGGGTCCACCAAAGGGAAAGATAGACTTTTACCTACAGCCAATGATAGATGTGCCTGGGAGGGTGCAAAGGTATCTTTCCTACTTCCCTCAAGTTGCCCTTCCTGGGTCCCTGAGTGTTCCTGCTTGATCTCCTTCATTCCTTCTGTCCTTTTTACACTCTCCCAGGTTCCCAGCCGTATCCCTTGTTATAGAGACACTCCCATTTCAGGTCAGTATCTTTCTTCTGTAGCCAACAAGGTTAGTTTGCTCCAGATCCTCAGAATATCAGAGTAATAACTGTACACCAATAAACTCACAAGCTTCTCTCTTGTTCCCTCAGCATAACTGATGCATTATTATGTTAGAAGACCTCCCTCCCACCAAAACTGAGATAAAGGGGATCAGAGGGAAGGAAGAGATCGGAGAACCCACCCTGCCACCAAAGATGTGTGGAACTTGCTATTTCCTTATAAACTAAAGGAGAATTATATAAGAGAGGACAGTGCTTAAGGAATTACGGGTGGACTTTGATGCCAGTGTGGGGACTCCCAGAGGTAGATGTATCTTCTCAGAGCCCATATATCCCAGCTTATAAAGTTGGAATCTCTTCCAGATAAATTGAATCAGGTTTCTTACTATGAGAGGAACCTAATTTATAAGTTCAGTTCCTTTAATTTATTTTGAAGCTCATATTACTGGTGATTGCCCAAGATTTTAAACTGTCTGTTTTTGTTCTCACCTTTCCCCCCTTTCTTCCTCTTAGTATATCACTGCTGGAAACGGATAACATGATGCTAGGGAGAAGGTCAACAGTCATTGGCCTGAGTTGAGACTCATGCTTGCAAGCTGCCCAGAGTCCTCCTGGGTCAGTGCTGTGTGTCTGTAAGACATATGAGGGAGGTGTTTGGTTTACCCGCCCATGGCAGAGTTCAGGTCATGTGATTATGAAATTTGTGCCATTTCCAAAATGGAAAATATTCAGCTTTTGATGAGATTATTAGCTTTCCTCCTGTCCGGGTCCAACAAATGAAAACCAGATTTGCATGTATAAATAAGAGTCAAGCGCTGAAATGATTTATTTAGTGAAGTTACTGTTTTGGAAACTAAATCGATGTGTCATGTCAAGATCCAATCTGCCATTCACTCACATGGCAAAGGAGACTTCTCCAGGGTTTGCTAGAAAAAAAAAAAATGTCGGAATCCTATTAATAGTTTACTCCTGCCACGTGAGAATTACAGTGGAATCCAGCTATGAGAACAAAAGCACAAAATAATGTTTCCGAGAACATCCTGATAGTGGCGTGTGCTATTTCTTATTGTATTCAAGACACACATGAATAACTCTCCCCCAGAAGGAAAGGAAACAAAGCAAAGGGCAACATATTTTCCCGCTGTGTAAAGTTCCTTCCTCCAGTAGAAATAGTTAGAATTGGAAGACAAATCCTATGGTCATTACATGTCAGAATGCTGACATGATGACAGCTTCAAAGGTGTGTCGGGCTACACTTGTGAGTGCTCTTTTTTAAAAAGACAATAGGAATTGAAAATTAAGCACTGCATCAAAGCTTTCTAACTCTATTGAGAGAAGTCTGTGGAAAACTCAAACCAAGATGCAGGGCTGTTTCTGCATAAATTATGTGGAGGATTTGGTGCATGGGAATCGCATTGTCTAGAATGTTTTGGAGGCAACATACAACTCTGATCTGAGTGGCATGTCAGAGCTGATGACTACAGCTAGTATAGAACTATCTGCAGCGAATTCTTGTCGTCCTCCTGGCATTAAACCAAGGCTTGTTATTTGAATCAGTTCTCTAAATGCTCAGGGACTCAGTATAAGGTGGGCTTGGATAGTCGATGGTGCCAACCTGGAGATCAATTGAGGTCCAAAGACCAGAGGGCAGAGTGGGCTGGGGGGGCATGCGTTAGACCAAATCCCAGCTCTGTTATTTACCAGATGATTGGCTTTGAGATAAATTGTTTAATTTCTTTGAGCCCTTGTTTCTTCATTTACAAAATGGGAACAGTATTATCTAAGTTGCAGGAATATTGAGAAAAGCAGAGACATTGCATGTGAAGTTCTTGGCACAAGTAGGGTGTGTACTGCTTGTTTATTTATATTTTTTTTACTTACTATAACATCCAAGGCATCTCTATAGCAGACAGTCTTAACCTGGGCTTTAAAGACATAAGGGACCTAAACTCATCCTCCTGCACTGGAATTATTTGCAAAGTCTCACGCACATGTGCATTTCCTGAGGACTGGAGTTCATAACTTTCATAATCTTAAAGGGGTCTGTGAGCAAAAGAAACAGTGAAGCCACTACTTTCTGCTTTGGCTTCGCCTATGTGTTGATCCCACAGCACGGAATTTTTAAAAAGTTTGTAATTTGTGATTCTTTCCTTGTTATATGTATGCTGTACCTAGTTATTCTCTCTCTAAAGTAAAGCCAAGTTCTGCGTGTGTATGGGTATGTGCGTGTTCACATGGAAATGCATGCTTGTGGGTTTAGGGAATGCTAATTTTATAATGAGCCACAAGTTTACTGAGAAAAAACAGAACAATTGTGAGACCAAAGAAGTTGATGACAGATGTGCACATGGGGTGTGGTGCATGGGATGCTGTGGGAAGAACACCAAAGAAGGAAGCAGTGGGGGATGTGAAGGAAGAAAACAGAGCTGGGGCAAAGCTGAGAGCCCACTGGGGTTTGTTTTGCAGGGACTCGGCAGACACAGAACCCCAGTGGACTTGTGGGAGGGTTGTTACTAGGAGCAGGTGATCAGGTGCCAGGTATGGAGACGGTTTGTGGGGAATCAGCAGGAAAGAGTGTGAGGTGTCATTAAAGGAGACACCATGACGTGTTCTGGAAGAGAGAAATATATGTCCAAGGTAGAGGCAAATTATATAACATAGGTAAAATAAGTTATAATCTAGTAGGCAAAAAACTCACAGAGATTTATACAGATGCAGAAGAAAAATTCATAGACCTGTTGCTTCCTAGTTCAGCTGGCAGCCCTTGGCCCAGATGCCAGTGGTTTATCTCACCCCAGGGTATGCTTTGCTTGGTGGTATTCACACATACATGTACCTGTATTCATTCAATCGTGTGTATACGTGTATTACTCAAGCTCTTGACCAACCTTCTTGAGCTTCTTCCCTGCAGGACATAGCTATGTATGTACATGTGTACATATATAAATATAGCAGCAAACGTGCCTTAATGTTGACTATTTGCTAGGCGCTATGCTAAGAGCTTCAAAGCTCATTCCTATTTAATCCTTAAAGCAACCCTATGAGATAGGCATTATTATTGGTTTCCATTTTATAGATGAAGAAACTGAGGCTTCTGAAGGCGAAGTGATTTTTCCAAGGTCACACATTAAATTGTTTAGCTGGGACTTCAACTAAAGCAGTTTGACGCTGGAGACTATAATATAAATTATATTCCTAGGACAGACGGCGTCAGTTTACAAAATGCTAGGGCAGTAATTTAAACAGAAGAAGAAGAGCCAGGGACTCAGGTTTGAGGTTTGAGGCTGCTTCTGAGTCTCATGGAACCGTTTCATAATACTCCCCAACGTGGATGTATGACATCTTAACCTTGTACTGTGCTCTGCCGTGTTTTATTACTTCTCTGTACACCAAGCAATAGAACTCTAAACAGAGAGGAGAGGTCAGCTTAAGAAAGGAGCATAAAACTATTGAGAGCCCTTTTATTTTTTCTACACCGGTCCCACAGGTCTGAGAGAGTCAAGGACTTGATATTTACCATTCATTGGCTTGACACAAATGGAAATCCACACTCAGAAGCCACAAAAACATAAGAAAATGAAGTTCACCACCTCCCAGCAGTCCTGGTCGTGCGGAAAGGACATGTTGGAGCTGATCTTTGATGGCTGCTGGTTAGTTCCTCATGAGCAGTGTCAGGCTAGGGACCAGCAGGGAGAAAGGGTCCCTTCTGTTATGAGCTTGGAGAGTGTCTTGACCTTCACAGATGTCTTATATATTGCCTATCTCTGAAGATTAGAATTTTGGTGAAGTTTCTCAAAGGTCACAGAGGCTTCTGAATTCCCAACAGTTCATCAAGTACTGCACACTCTTCTGCCTCAATTGTTTGCATCACCTTTCTTCTCTGCAACCCCTGCAGCTTGCTTCTTCCTTCATATTGCTTCTCTGTCATATTGCTTCTCTGCATTGGAACCATGTTAAGTTTGAGATTGAATGGCACCGACCTGGGAATATGCAGCCAGATTTCTGCTGCCTGAATACAGCTCCTGAGGTATTTGGGGCTTACTTAGAAAAACAGGGACATTACAACACATTGGTTTGGATGGATGCTAGTAGCCATAGGCACGCAGGTTTCTGTTCACTTCTCTGCTGAAGTTTTGGATATACTCTGAGGATATCATTGAATTCAGAGAAAATCTGTGATAGATTAAATGCATAGTAGATGTGTGTATTTTGTTTATTTGTTTATGTAGCCAACATGTATTCTCTACCATTCCTAGGTATAGAAGCTTCTGGAAATTACTCATGCCTGTCATTTTCATTACTGTAGTCCCAGCTCCTATCATGTAGTTGGTACTCCGTAAATATTTGTTGAAGAAATGAATAGACGGCAAAGTGGGAATCTGAATCCCTAACCAGATGGACTTACTCATCTTTGAGCCCCTAGTTCCTACCATAGTGCACAACTGTGGTCAATCTAAACGACTAATGGAAGCGGTTCCTGCAGATTCTGGGTAGCTGGGCTGTGGTGTGCCATCAGTCATAAAGAGGAGCAGGCCAAGCTTTCCTTTGGGGATCACACTAGGGCAACAGATGCAGGGAAGGAATTGGGGAGAATCAGTCATCTCTGCTCTTCAGGGCCCCAGTAGTACCTGGGCTGACAATGCTGTCCCTTGGTTCATCGGAATCTCCTTACTAGGACCCCTACCCCCAACTTGGACTTTTCTGTACAGTGAAATCCTATTCACGTACCCACTTCTACCTTTGATCGTAGGAAATATTTCCATTTTAATAGGACCTTTACCAGTGCTGAACTTTCATCCACAGGAGAAGCCCTAATAGTGGGTACTTCAGAGAACAGAACAGGCCAACGGGGGAGTTATTTGGAGGCGGGTGGTTATTTTCTGTTTTTGCTCGAATTCTATCATTTTGGCATCATTTTGCTTTACCTCCACAAAAAGGGAGTCATTTCCTCAGTTACTTTAGTGATATTTCCTTTATTGGAGGGAGAAAGTGACACTCAGGGAAGCAACCAGACCAGCCAAATTGAAAAAAGTAAGGCTCTTAGAGAATCCTTAAGATCCTCCCTCACTTCCTCTCTACCACCATTTCCAGTCAGCATTCTTGGTAACCACTTTAGAAGACTTCCACCTCCCTTACGATTTTTTTTTTAATAGATCTTTATTGGAGCATAATTGCTTCACAATACTGTGTTAGTTTCTGTTGGTACGACAAACTGAATCAGCCATATGCATACACATGTCCCCACATCCCCTCCCTCCTGAGCTGCCCTCCCATCCTCCCTATCCCACCCCTCTAGGTGGTCACAAAGCACTGAGCTGGTGTCTCTGTGCTATGCCGCTGCTTCCCACTAGCTATCTATTTTACATTTGGTAGTGTATATATGTCAATGCTACTCTCACTTCGCCCCAGCTTCCCTCTCCCACCATGTGTCCTCAAGTCCATTCTCTATGTCTACATCTTTATTCCTGCCCTGCAACTAGGTTCATCAGTACCATTTTTTTTTTTTTTTTAGATTCCATATATATGCATTAGCATACGGTATTTGTTTTTCTCTTTCTGACTTACTTCACTCTGTATGGCAGACTCTAGGTCCATCCACCTCACAACAAATAACTCAATTTCGTTTCCTTTTATGGCTGAGTAATATTCCGTTGTATATTTGTGCCATATCTTCTTTATCCATTCATCTGTCGGTGGACATTTAGGTTGCTTCCATGTCCTGGCTATTGTAAATAGTGCTGCAGTGAACACTGTGGTACATGTCTCTTTTTGAATGTGGTTTTCTCAGGGTACATGCCCAGTAGTGGGATTGCTGAGTCATATGGTAGTTCTAATTTTAGTTTGTGAAGGAACTTCCATACTGTTTTCCATAATGGTTGTATCAATTTACATTCCCACCAACAGTGCAGGAGGGTTCCCTTTTCACCACACCCTTTCCAGCATTTATTGCTTCTATATTTTTTGATAATGGCCATTCTGACCGGTGTGAGGTGATACTTCATTGTACTTTTGATTTGCATTTCTCTAATAATTAGTGATGTTGAGCATCTTTTCATGTGCCTTTTAGCCATCTGTATGTCTTCCTTGGTGAACTGTCTATTTATGTCTTCCACCCATTTTTAACTGGATTGTTTGTTTGTTTTTTGCGGTACGCGGGCCTCTCACTGTTGTGGCCTCTCCTGTTGCAGAGCACAGGCTCTGGACGCGCAGGCTCAGTTGCCATGGCTCACGGGCCCAGCCGCTCCGCGGCATGTGGGATCCTCCCCGACCAGGTCACAAACCCGTGTCCCCTGTATCGGCAGGCAGACTCTCAACCACTGCACCAACAGGGAAACCCCGGATTGTTTGTTTTTTTCATATTGAGCTCCATGAGCTGTTTGTATATTTTGGAGATTAATCCTTTGTCTGTTGTTTCATTTGCAAATATTTTCTCCCATTCTGAGGGTTGTCTTTTTGTCTTGTTTATGGTTTCCTTTGCTGTGCAAAAGCTTTTAAGTTTAATTAAGTCCCATTTGTTTATTTTTGTTTTCATTTCTGTTACTGTAGGCGGTGGGTCAAAAAAAGATCTTGCTGTAGTTTATGTCAAAGAGTGTTTTCCTATAAGAGTTTTATAGTGTCTGGTCTTACATTTACGTCTTTAATCCATTTGGAGTTTATTTTTGTATATGGTGTTAGGGAGTGTTCTAATTTCATTCTTTTACATGTAGCTGTCCAGTTTGCCCAGCACCACTTATTGAAGAGGCTGTCTTTTCTCCATTGTATGTTCTTGCCTCTTTTGTCGTAAATCAGGTGCCCATACATGTGTGGGTTTATCTCTGGGCATTCCATTGTGTACCACTGATATATATTTCTGTTTTTGTGCCAGTACCATGCTGTCTTGATTACTGTACCTTTGTGGTATGGTTTGAAGTCAGGGAGCCTCATTCCTCCAACTCTGTTTTTCTTTCTCAAGATTGCTTTGGATATTCGGGGTCTTTTGTGTTTCCATAGCATTGTAAAATTTTTTGTTCTAATTCTGTGAAGAATGCCATTGATAGTTTGATGGGGATTGCATTGAATCTGTAGATTGCTTTGGGTAGTATAATCATTTTCACAACATTGATTCTTCCAATCCAAGAACGTGGTATATTTCTCCATCTGTTTATGTCATCTTTGATCTGTTTCATCAGTGCTTCATAGTTTTCTGAGTACAAGTCTTTCACCTCCTTAGGTAGGTTTATTCCTAGGTATTTTATTCTTTTTGTTGCAGTGGTAAATGCGAGTGTTTCCTTAATTTCTCTTTCTGATTTTCATTGTTGCTGTATAGGAATGCCAGAGATTTATGTGCATTCATTTTGTATCCTGCAACCTTACCAAATTCCTCGATTAGTTTTAGCAGTTTTCTCATGGCATCTTTAGGATTTTCTATGTCTAGTATCATGTCATCTGCAAACAGTGACAGTTTTACTTCTTCTTTTCCAATTTGTGTTCCTTTTATTTATTTTTCTTCTTTGATTGCCGTGGCTAGGACTTCCAAAACTATGTTGAATAAGAGTGGTGAGAGTGGGCAACCATGTCTTGTTCCTGACCTTAGGGGAAATGCTTTCAGTTTTTCACCATTGAGTATGATGCTTGCTCTGGGTTTGTCATATATGGCCTTTATTATGTTGAGGTAGGTTCCCTCTGTGCCCATGTTCTGGAGAGTTTTTGTCATAAATAGGTATTGAATTTTGTCAAAAGCTTTTTCTGCATCTATTGAGATGATCATATGCTTTTTATTCCTTAATTTGTTAATGAGGGGTATCACATTGATTGATTTGCATATATTGAAGAAGCCTTGCATCCCTGGGATAAATCCCACTTGATCATGATGTATGATCCTTTTAATGTGTTGTTGGATTCTGTTTGCTAGTATTTTGTTCAGGATTTTTGCATCTATGTTTATCAGTGATATTGGTCTATAACTTTCTTTTTTTGTGATATGTTTTTCTGGTTTTGGTATCAGGGTGATGGTGGCTTCATAGAATGAATTTGGGAGTGTTTCTCCCGCTGCAGTTTTTTGGGAGAGTTTGAGAGGGATCAGTCTTAGCTCTTCTCTAAATGTTTGATAGAATTTGCTTGTGAAGCCGTCTGATCCTGGACTTTTCTTTGTTGGAAGAATTTTAATTACAGTTTGATTTCATTACTTGTGATAGGTCTGTTTATATTTTCTAATTCTTCCTGGTTCAGTCTTGGAAAATTGTACCTTTCCAAAAATTTGTCCATTTCTTCGTGGCTGTACCTTTTATCAGCATATAGTTGTTTGTAGTAGTCTTTTATAATCCTTTGTATTTCTGTAGTGTCAGTTGTGATTTCTCCTTTTTTCATTTCTAATTTTATTGATTTGCATCCTCTTCCTTTTTTTCTTGATGAGTCTGGCTAAGGGTCTATCAATTTTATATATCTTCTCAAAGAACTAGCTTTTAGTTTCATTGATCTTTGCTACTGTTTTCTTCATTTCTATTTCATTTATTTCTGCTCTGATCTTTATGATTTCTTTCCTTCTACTGATTTTGGGTTTTCTTTGTTCTTTCTCTAGTAATTTTAAGTATAGGTTAAGTTGTTTATTTGAGATTTTTTTTGTTTCTTGAGCTGAGATTGAATTGCTATAAACTTCCCTCTTAGAACTGCTTTTGCTACGTCCCATAGGTTTTGGGTCATCGTGTTTTCATTGTCATTTGTTTCTATGTATTTTTTAAATTTCTTGTTTGATTTCTTCAGTGATCTCTTGGTTATTTAGTAGTGCACTGTTTAGCCTCCATGTATTTGTGTTTTTTACAGGTTTTTTTTCCTGTAATTGATTTCCAATCTCATAGTGTTGTGGTCAGAAAAGATGCTTGATACAATTTCAATTTTCTTAAATTTTCTGAGGCTTGATTTGTGACCCAAGATGTGATCTATCCTAGAGCATGTTCCGTGTGCACTTGAGAAGAAAGTGTGTTCTGCCATTTTTGGGTGGAATGTTCTATAAATATCAATTAAATCTATCTGGTCTATTGTGTCATTTAAAGCTTGTGTTTCCTTGTTTATTTTCTGTTTGGATGATCTGTCTGTTGGTGTAAGTGGGGTGTTAAAGTCCCCAGCTATTATTTTGTTACTGTCGATTTCTCCTTTCATGGTTGCTAGCATTTGCCTCATGTATTGGGGTGCTCCTATGTTGGGTGCATAAACATTTATAATTGTTATATCTTCTTCTTGGATTGATCCTTTGGTCATTATGTAGTGTCCCTCCTTATCTCTTGTAACAGTCTTTATTTTAAAGTCTATTTTATCTGATATGTGTATTGCTACTCCAGCTTTCTTTTGATTTCCATTTGCATGGAATATCTTTTTCCATCCCTTCACTTTCAGTCTGTATGTGTCCCTAGGTCTGAAGTGGGTCACTTGTAGACAGCATATATACAGGTCTTGTTTTTGTATCCATCCAGCCAGTCTGTGTCTTTTGGTTGGGGCATTTAATCCATTTACATTTAAGGTTACTATCGATATGTACGTTCCTATTGCCATTTTCTTAATTGTTTTGGGTTTGTTTTTGTGGGCCTTTTTCTTTTGTGTTTCCTGCCTAGAGAAGTCTCTTTAATATTGCTGTAAAGCTGGTTTGGTGGTGTTGAATTCTCTTAGCTTTTGCTTGTCTGAAAAGCTTTTGATTCCTCTGTTGAATCTGAATGAGATCTTTGCTGGGTAGAGTAATCTTGGTTGTAGGTTTTTCTCTGTCATCACTTTAAGTATATCCTGCCACTTCCTTCTGACCTGCAGAGTTTCTTCTGAAAAATCAGCTGATAACCTTATGGGGATTCCTTTGTATGTTATTTTTTGTTTTTCCCTTGCTGCTTTTAATATTTTCTCTTTGAATCTAATTTTTCTTAGTTTAATTAATATGTGTCTTGGTGTGTTTTTCCTAGGGTTTATCCTGTATGGGACTCTCTGTGCTTCTGGAC
Source organism: Lagenorhynchus albirostris (assembly GCF_949774975.1). Lineage (NCBI taxonomy): Eukaryota > Metazoa > Chordata > Mammalia > Artiodactyla > Delphinidae > Lagenorhynchus > Lagenorhynchus albirostris. The sequence goes on from NC_083097.1 coordinate 133,560,776, forward strand.
TTGGGTCACTATTTCCTTTCCCATGTTAGGGAAGTTTTCGACTATAATCTCTTCAAATATTTTCTCAGACCCTTTCTTTATCTCTTCTTCTTCTGGGATCCCTATAATTAAAATGTTGGTTTGTTTAGTGTTGTCCCAGACGTCTCTGAGATTGTCTTCAGTTCTTTCCATTCTTTTCTGTTTATTCTGCTCCTCAGCAGTGATTTCCACCATTTTGTCTGCTGCCAGCTCACTTATTCGTTCCTCTGACTCAGTTATTCTGTTATTGATTCCTTCTAGTGTATTTTTCATTTCAGTTATTGTGTTGTTCAGCTCTGTTTTTTTGTTCTTTAGTTCTTCTAGATCTTTGTTAGACATTTCTTGTATTCTCTCAATCTTTGCTTCCGTTCTATTTCCGAGATTCTGTATCATCTTTACTGTCGTTACTCTGAATTCTTTTTCAGATAGATTGCCTATTTTTTCATTTATTTGGTCTTGCAGGTTTTTACCTCACTCCTTCATCTGTGACATATTTTTTTGCCATCTCATTGTTGTTGTTTTTTTTTTAATGAGTGGGATTGTGTTTCTGTCTTATTGGTTGTTTGGCCTGAGGCTTCCAACACTGGAGTCTGTAGGCTGTTGGGTAGAGCTGGGTCTTGGTGTTGAGATGAGGACCTCTGTGAGATCTTACTCTGATGAATATTCTCTGGGGTATGAGGTTCTCTTTTATTCCAGTGGTTTGGACTTGGAGCTGCCACCACAGGAGCTTTGGCCCGACCCCTGGCTCTTGAATCAAGATGCCACAAGCCATGTGGGGTGGCAAAAAAAAAAAAGAGAGAGAGAGAACAATAACAAAGTAAAAAAAAATTAGACTAGGAAACTAACAGTTATGTTAGAAAGAATATAAAAATAAAAATATAGATGAATCAACAACTGGAAGGTACATCAGTACCACAGTAGTAAAAAAGAGGAGGGAAAAGAGAAAAAAAAAGGGTGGGGAAGTCGTTGGCTGTGGAGGGTGGGGCCTAAGCAAGGGTGAGGTTTGGGTGGTGGGCAGTCCCTATGCTTAGGACCCACAGGGCTGGAAAAGGCCCTGAGGACTATGGGAGGTGGGGCTTAGGCTCAAGGAACAGAAGGGGCCCAGGCGTGCCCCCCACCCACCCCTGGTCTCAGAGGGCAGTGGACCTCACCTGGGAGCCCATCAGGCTTCCTGGGCTTGAGTGTTGATCTTCTTCTCTCCTGCTCCTCTGGTCTTGGATGGCCCCTCCCACCTGCCTCTCCTGATCTCCCTCCTATGCCCCCAGGACCCACGCAGCCTGGAGGGGGCTTTGGAGGGGGAGGGGGTACCGGCCTGGGAGCTCAGCAGGGTCCCCGGCCCCAGTGGGCCAGGCGATTGCCCTCCTCTGCTCTCCTGCTGTTCCTGGAGTGTCCCTCCTGCCTGCCTCTCCTGACCTGCCTGGGCTCAGGGGTGCCAATCTTATCTGGCCTCCATGTCTCCTCCCCCTTCAGTCCCCCCACACCCTACTGGTTCACTTGGGGGTTCCTCCCGTTTCCTTGGGCATCAGAGTCCCCCACCAGCAGCTGGCAGGTGCCCTAGTTGTGGAGAGATCCTAACTTGGTGTCTTCCCACCCCGCCATCTTCCCTTATGATTTTTTATTAGGAAAAGCAATCCCACTTGGGAAGAAAAGCCATTGCAGCTAGCATATTTGAAGACTATGTTTTATTGATTGATTTTTAAAAATCATACATTTTTAACATAATTTTTGTTGAAGTTATATTTGTGTGGTATCAGCCCTTCGATAGAATGTGACAGTGTATGCACAGTATAAATGAGTGAAATTCTGCATGTACAAGATGTTCAATTAATGATGTATGAAATATGTTGCATGTAATTTTCCTTTGTATAATACTTATATCTAGAGTATTGCCAGTTTTCTCAGATTTATATAATGCTGGATATCCTCTTATGTGGCTCTGAAAGGAGCTCTGGACCAAGAGTCAGGAGCTCTGGGGTTTAATCTTAGCTCTGTTTCTACCTTTCCCTTGGGCAAATAAGTTTTCTAAACCTCAGTTTCATAGTTTTTAGAAGGGTATTATTTTATTGTAGTTTATGGAATAAAAGCTCTGGAGCTTGACAGTCTTGGATTCCAGCTAGACTCTTACAAGCTACATGATCCTGTGAAACTCATTTCTCCTCCCTGATCCCTTTGTAGGGATAATATCAGCCCTTACCTAAGAAGTTTACATATTAAAAGATATAATCTATGGACTTCTGCCTCAGAGTTGGCTGTAACAGGAATATGGTAGATAAACACTGCCACTGTAATAACCAGGAAAACAATAAATTACAAAAATCAACTTGTCAAAACAAAAGAGAGCTCTAGGAGAAACAGGAAGTAGATAAACTAAAACCCCAGAGAAGGAAGATCCCTTTATAGGAAATCCAGTGGTCCTTGGCAGTTTTCTTAACTGGAGGCATTTGCAAATTTTAAGATTGGCCTAAGGATTGGACTTAAATCAAAGGGATTTGATTTGGAGGGATTTTATAGAGGAAAGATAAATCAGGAGAGGTTTTGGAAGTCAAGATCAAGCATGATAAACTGGAAAATAGGGGAGCCCCAAACACAGGGAAACTTGCTGAGCTCTAGGAGGATATGGCAGACTGGGGGGCTGGGTGAGAACAGAGAAGTGAAAACTCCCACACTCCTGCTGTGCTTATAGTGTGACCAGTTGTCTTAGTCTATCTGGGAATCAGAGGGTTCCCAGAATGTAGACCTTTAAGTTTTAAAACCAGGAGAGTTCTAGGCAAACCAGAATTAATTGGTTACCCTAGGTATTGAGGAGAAAAATTCCCACTGTAGGGAGGGGGGCGGCTACAAAAAATACATAACTCATCTCTTCCTCAAGACATTTGCCAAATATGTAACTTCTAGAAGGTGTGGAGCTGAAGAATTAACTTCAATGTATGCAAAGTTTATACTTTCAGAGTTGAGGAGATTGAGACATCAAGGTTCCCAAACAAAAGCCTGGAAGGGGCATGCCTGAGGAGCCAAATATGCAATAAATCTTACTAAAACTGCAACTCAATCACAACCCAGTCGATCCATGATAGGAGTATAGTGATCAGCTCCTCACCGTCTCTGTGTAACAGATGAAACGGGGACCCCTTTTGCTAGAAAATATCATATGAAGACTCTGTGGTTCTTTTATCTCAATGTTCAGCATAGAATAAAAATGACTAGACACAAAAGAGGCAGGAAAATTTGTGCAATAATCAAGGAAAAAAATAGCCAATAGAAACAGACCTGCAGGTAAGGTAATAAAATTTGCAGACAAGGAGCTTACAATGACTATGATTAATGTGCTAAGGAAAATTGAGAAGATAGATGAAAAAATGAAAGATTTTAGAATTCAGTGAAGAATTGTATATAAAAAGAATCAAGTAGACATTCTAGAACTGCAAAACACAACATTCAAACAGGAGTCTGGACATAGCAGAAGATGTAATTAGTAAACTCAAAAATTGATTAATGGATGATATCCAAATTGAAACAAAGAGAAAAAGGAATGGAAAGAACAAGAGCCATATGGAAAACAACCAAAAGATATAATACATGTAGTTAGAATTCCAGAGGGAAAGAAAACAGTGAGGCAGAAGCAAATATTTGAGTAGAAAATAGTCAAGAATTTTCAAAATTGATGAAAACTCACAGATTCAAGAAGCTTGCTGCACTTTAAGAAGATAAAAGCAAAACAGACTACATAGTCACATCTTATTTAAGCTGTCAGTAGTCAAAAGACAAAGGAAGAAACCTTAAAACAGCCAGAAGAAAAAGACACATTACTTTCAAAGAAGAAACAGTAACTTTCTATTAGATGTTATTGGAGCCAGAAGACAATGGAATTACATCAATAAAGTGATGAGAGGAAAAAATTGCCAATCGGTATTTCTATACCCAGTAAAAATGTTCTTATATAATGAATGATAAAGACCTTTTTAGACAAAAAAAATATTAGAGAATTCATTGCAAACAAGTAGGCATTGCAAGAAATACTGTAGGAAATTCTTCAGGCTGGAGGAAAATCCCTAGTGGAAGCAGGAAGAAATGAAGAGCACTACACGTGGTAAACAGATGAGTAAATATAAACAAATACTATCTGTTTTAAGCAACAATAGTAAAATCGTCTTGTGGAGTTCATAATATCATAGAAGTAAAAGGACAGGTCAACAATAGCACAAAGGGTGCAAGGGCAAAAAAAGTAATGAAGCTAATGTTTCTTTTGTTATTTTGGAAATGGAAAAAGTACTAACTTAACATAGACTGTTAAATTCAGGATTGCATATTGAAATGTTTAGGATAATTACTAAAAATAAAATACAAGGATATATAACTAAAAAGCTAATAGAGAAGAAAATATTGAGTATAAACACACTTGAGGAATTCAAAAGAAGGAAGGAAAGCATGGATAAATAAATAAAAATATGTGAAAAATAGAAAACTAAAAGCCAGTGAGTGTCATAATTACAATCAAGATAATAATTGAATTTTTAAAAGATTCATCTATGTGTCAATTATAAGAGACATAAGTTAAATAAGAAATCACACCTAGGTTAAAAATAAAAGGATGACAAGAAGATGCATCATGAAAACAGTAACAGAGAACAGCACAGTGCCTGACACATAGACACTTAATAAGTACTTGATAAAAGAAGGGAGGATGGATGGAAGGAAGGGAAGAAACAGAAGGAAGGAAGGAAGAAGGGAGGGAGGGAAGGAGGGAGGAATGAATAGTACAGGAAATGTGTTGAGGCAGAGTAAAGTAGAAGTGGGGGCCAGTTCAGATGCAGTGAATTTCCAGGTAAAAAGATAATGGTAGCATGGAATAGGTAGAATAGGTGGATGCAGCAAAAGATAGGGTGAAGTGTACAGATCTGAGACATTTTAAGGAGACAGGCTCAACATAACTGCTAATGAATTGAGTATCATGGCTTGGAAAGAGGTCTCAGTGGTGATGTCCAGTTTCTATTATGAACACCTGGGTGGATGAAGGTGCCATTTATTAAGCCAGTTAGGAGCAGATTTAAAGAAAGATCTTGAAAGTCTCTAATGGACTTTCCTTCCTTTCTGCAGAGTGAAGTGAATATAATCCAGTCTCTCTTTGAAGACCGAGGAATTTACAGAGGCAAAGCATACTCCTTGTGCTCAGCGGGGAATATTGCTCAGGGCTGTAGATAGAGATGCAAAGCTGTAGGCACTGAAGCAGAACCATTTACAAAGAAAATCAGAGTGCTTATTAATTAATTAATTAATTAATTTTGGAGTGAGGCGATTGTCCTTGATATCAGTTTGTTTACTTAACAAATTTGGTCTTTTTCTCATAAATTACCGTATTTCATGATTCTAAGATGCAGATATATTTACAACTTAATATCTCAGAAATTGGGATGTGTTTTACTAGTCATAGTGCATGCCTGAGAATTACTATTTGTAACACCTGAGGCAGATAGTTTATTTGGGAATGAGTCTCCAAGGTCAGCAGTGTGTGAATGAACAGGGAAGGAGAGAATGTCAACACACAGTAGTGTCATTGAATGGCCAGGGCTGTAGGTGACTAGTGAATCATCCTCGAATTTCTGTGGAGACCCTTGTAAAGTGTTGCTCAGAACCACCTGCCTGAGGACATTGCTTACTGTTGGTTACAGGTTGCCCCATGGGGCATGAGCTCTGCACGTGTTTTGTTGCAAGTGTGCAAGTACCAAAACTACAGGCATCCCACAAAGCAGTGTCAGAGAAATTCTGGAGCATAAAGCAAGATAGAAGTGAGCCAAAGTCTCCACAAAACTGTTGAATGTGAAGTAGTGCACAAAAGGCATCTGTGGTTTATGATTTAATTGCAGTTCTTTCTTTGTTTCTTTGTTTCTTTCGTTCTGTTACCTACAATAATGGTCTATCTTACAGCTGATGACATCTTAGATTTAATGGAACACAACAGACTTGTGTTCCATAGGTAGGTAGGTAGGTTGACCTTGCAAAGATGAATCTTGTTGAAGTGAGATTTGAATAAACAACATTTGTAAAACTAAATTAAGCCATTGGTGTCTGCAAGGCAGAGATTGTAGTCCTTCTATCACTTGCCCTCACTGGAACTGTACAGGTTAGTTTCCACATACAAGAATTTCTCTAGTATGGAAAGTTTTTCACCTGGAAAGAACAAGTAGGATGGTAGGATGGTAATCCATCATATAAACTGGTAGAGAGGAGAATTTTCATTTTTGTTCCTAAACAACTGAATCCTTTTTTTTCAAATGAAGTCTTTTCCAGAACCCTATTTTTCTATTTTGTAATACATGAAAATGGAGATTTATATACTGATTAAAGCAGGATTTGGCAGTCCCAAGATTCCACAGCTGTATGACTCCTTATCTCCGCTAAGGGGCTTCTGAGGTTTCCATATGGAACCTCAGAGTTCCAACAACAGGATCAGGAGCCTGTGATTCATAGGAGATTGCCCCCCACAGCCCTCAAGGCATTTATTTAGTGTCCATTCACTCTTATTTTAGCCACAGTTCTAACAGGTTTAGTTATTTGGTTTCTTAGCTTAAAACAGATTTATAAGCAATAAATTACAGGGAAGGAATAGCTAGTCAAGGCTGGTGTGGTGATCTTCACACAGAACAGAAGCTGGAAGCTAGGATTGTTAACTGCAGAATTACAGAAAGCAGCTTTTTAAAAAGGACAGTATTCAAAAATATTTAGCATGTGGACAACAATCCAATCCATGTCAATAGTTTATGAAAGTGTCAGAATACTATGGGAACATGGAGGAGATTTTTAGTATTATAAGAGCATTAGCAATCCTCTATTTGGTATAATTCTTAAGGTACCGAAACATAAAATAATTTATAATAATTCCCACCTAAAACAGCTTAAATCAAATAGATTTGATATATAATGTGTCACGTATCAATTAGGTGGAACATTTGTGTGAGTAGAGCATTTTATTTCTCAAAGTTATTGAAGAAATAAGACATCACTGTGTGTATTGGTATTCTTTTTTTCTATAAGTGGTAGAAAATTCAATTGTAACTGGTATACAGATAAAGGGAGTAGTTGAAAGTCAAGGAGCTTCAGGTGGGGTTTGACCCAGTGGTTTACTCATGTTACCAAGGACATGATTTCTTCTGTTCTCTATTTTGCTTTCCATGTTTCCCATAGGTCTGCCATTTCATGGCTACAGGATGGCTAGTTGCTTCTTCATTCATGTCCAACAGGAGTGGGGCAGAGGGCAATGAAGGGAGAGACAGAGAGGAGTTAGTGTTCCTTCCTTAATCATTAAGAAAGAGTCCTCAGTCTGATTGGGACAACACAGTTAATATACCAATCCCTGATACAATGACTATAGCAATAGGAATGAGATTTTATTAGTTGTTTTAGGCCAATCAGGGTCTACCTCTTGAGCTAAAGATGGTGTTAATCCCCATGGGCTCCATGGTGATATACATGGAGAAATAAATGCCTGGGGTGGTAACAGACCTTATCCACACCATTGACTCTCAAGGGAAGTATTGACCAACTGACTCTAAGCTCAACGAAGTCAGGAGTCATCTTTTTCTTGTCCATAAATATAGCTCCAGCATGAGTTACAAGGCCTATCATCACAAGAACTTAAAACATGTTTATTTGTGAATGAACAGATCAACGTTTTTCTGTTTGGAAAAATGCACAAGATTTTAATCTCATTTTTGTGCTTCTTGATGCACCCTGGTTTCAGTTGGTGAGGAGCTTTTTTTGGCTTAACAAGAAGCAGGAAGCATCAGGATCAGTATTGTCTAACAAGAAACATTTTCTCCAAGATGTTCAGCGCCATTTACAACACAAAAGAGGTTGAAATCGTTTGGAATAAGGCAAAATGAAGTGAGTCATTTATGTATCTGATTGTGGGTATCAAAAGGAAGAGAGAGGAGTTGAAAGAGAAGGGCAGGAAAAGGAAAGAGTAAGAAGGAGCAGAAGAAGAATAAGAAAAGGAAGAAAGCAAAGAAGAAAGAAGGAAAGGGCAGGGAAGAAGAAAAGGGGGAAGAAAAGAAGAAAGGGAGGGAGGGAGCTATAAGTAGAATCTGGCTTCAGGGCAAAGGCACTTTGAGATGGTGGTTAGTGTATGACATGAATTTCCTGAGAGAGAGAGAGAGAGAGAGAGAGAGAGAGAGAGAGAGAGAGAGAGAGAGAGAGAGAGAGAGAGAGAGAGAGAGTGTGTGTGTGTGTGTGTGTGTGTGTTTTCCTGATGAAGTAAACATCAAGCCTAGTTTGAGGCTTTAAAATTGACCAAACAGCTATGAGAATGTAGACAGCAAGTTATAAATCACCCAGTCACTTGGGTGAGGATAAAAGTCCTGGGCCAAATACCTGAGTGTCCACTTCATAATAGGAATAATAAGTCTATTTGAAAACATGACCCAGACCCCAAGCTATAGTTTGGTTGTTTTTTTTTTTTTTCCTAGAGGACTGTCTGACATGTTTATATGCACATATTGGAATTGTATCCAAAGGGGTAAAAAAAACAATTGACTTTCTGACTTTATAGCCTGTCATTGACTTTTAAGGTATTTCATGAAATGAAGTAATAACTTCAAGATCAAGGGCATTTTCCTTTGGGTCTTCATCAATTATTTCACTTTCTCTTGGCAATGGCCTCCACCCACTTCTTCTGAAATATCAACCACCGGGCTGACGTTGCACTGGAAAAACTTACTCTCTGCCTTCCTGAATGCGTGTTTCATGCATTAAATTGTTTTAATCACTTCAGCTTTTACTAGAGTTTGGCAATTGGTACACATTGCTGAATTGTGTGTTCCCAATTTAATGCTTTTAGAATGTATTTAAGTAAGTTCCAATGCATTTAGTCATTGCTATTCAAATGAAAGAACCATATTTCAAGGAACAGAGTCCAAGGAGAGAGATGAGGTGAGTAATGGGTAATAAGCAAAAACCATCTATCCAGGCACATTGCGGGCTGAAACAGATGGTGAAGAAATGCCCCCGAGTCTATTCCCCTTGGCCGTGGAGGGCCTACTAGTTTTATTTCCAGCAAACATACACTTTGGCTAGCTTCCCCTCATAGCTTCTGGCTGATCTTTCCTATTTTAAGATCTTGGTGAAGTAGGAAACTTACTTGTTTCTCAGACCTAAACTCATGAAAAAGTCAGCCCCATGGGGAAGATAAAGGTCAAACTTAGGAGCCCAGAGCAGCAGCTGACATTTATGAAGGGAGGGCTGGTACAGCCCCCATCCTTAGTACTGGTTTCTAATGGGTGTTAGCAGGAATAGAACAAAGGGACAGTGGAGTTGAGAGCAAACATTCGAAGCAGATGAAGTGTGTCCCCTTCTCTCCACTTTTATTACTCATCCTCCAGGTTCTCAGGACATTTTGTGGCACCACAAATGCCCAAGTTTTAATGCTGGACTTCTCTCTTTCTTTGAAAAATTTACCCAGCTTCTGAGCTTCCAGATCTTCAAGTAGAAAGTAGACAGGTTGATACCAACTTCTCAAGAACGATGTGTGGCTTACACAAGATAATGATGTGTTTCCCATTCCACATTCTCCCTACCCCAGTCTTCTTTGCAGAATCAGGGGAGCTAAAGAGGAGTTAAAAAGGTAGGTAGGTCTCCATCACAACTGGGTGTCTAGGACTTAAAATTCTAAAAGTAACCCTTCAGGCAATTTAGCAATTTGTATCATATCAGCAGTGTGGCTCATCCAGAGCAATCCTATTTCTATGAATTTATCCTAAGGAGACATTCACCTAAGTATGCAAGGTGCACATGTAACGATCCACATCACATCATTGTTAATAATAACAAAGAAGTACAAAGCCACCTAGATCACCTTCAAAAGGGTACTGGTTAAATCTGGTACATCCGTAGAATGAAATAATATTCAACCTCTAAAAATGATGTGCTAACTCTTTAACAGTCTTAACATTTGCAAAATAAAAAATAAGTTTACAGGTCAGCATGTATGGTGTGATTGCATATATGAATACATGTATGCACAGCCGTATCCATACTTCATAGCTATGCAAACTCAGGTGGCTACAGAGAGATGTCTGCAAGGATGCTAAATAAGATTTTAACATTGTTTTATCTTAAAGTAGTGACAACTTAGTAAATTCCGCTTTTCTTTGTACTTTTCTACCTTAGGTGAATTTTTTTTAAGAAATGGGCCTATGCCATATTTATCTAAAACACTAAAACTGTATGTTCCCTGAATATTTTTGCACCAGTTTGAAACCCTGAGCACGGATATTTCTATCTCAGTCTGCCCTGAACTGTACCTCATCTGTTCTCTAGTGCTATAATTACCTAGGTAGCTGATTATTTCCCCGCTAGGCTGAAATCTCCTTTAAAATCAGGATTTCGCCTTTACCCCAGTCCCCAATGCCGCATACCATTGCAATAACTGATACTCAGTGAATGGTTTCAATTTTTAGAATCTAGAAGTTTGGTGATCTGGAAGCTATTCCACATTCTGGCCTGGCCTGGCAGCGAGGCCACAATCAACACCTTCTCCTGAAATGACTCATCCTAAAACAAAACTAGAATGACCTTGAAGTTTCCTTCTATTCCTAACCTTGTCGTTCTGAAACGGAACTTGTTTAATCCTCCCAAATCAAATGAAATCAAAGAATATAACATACATGGATCAGCTTTTTAGATTCTAAAATGCTATAAAAATATAATGTGGGATTAAAAATTTAAAAACCCAATACCAGCGGTGATAATAGTGACCTGCTGTATATTGATGCTAACACAGAGAAAGCAAATTCTAGTAGGATTCAAGTAATTTCCTATTGCCCTTTCTCTCTCCCTGCCCTCACCTCTGGGCATTAATTGCTTGCGGAGTTAACACTGATACTCAGTTTGGGGATAAAAGCAGGACCTGACCTGGATTTGTTCCACATTGCCCATGCCCTAGATTGAAATGTTAAAGGAGTTAGAATAAAAAAAGTTGCATTTTCAGTAACAGCTTCACAGTGATGGGGGAATTAATGTCAGGCAGGCAGTGATTTCCCAGTGGTTGGGTTTGTAGCAAAAGTCTTCAACTTTTATGTGTGGCCTGTTTGAAGTTGAAAATTGTTGTTAGACTCTCCAAAGTTGTTTGAGGTGTCACTCATCCTTCCCTTTTGTGTTGAGGTGAGGATGTGAAGCACAGTGGCTGGGAATAGTTCTGTGACTACCACCCCCAAGGCAGGTCTCTGCCAGGGCCCAGTAGAGCCCATGTCCCAGGGAATTCAAAGCTTTCAGCGCAGTGCAGCTCGGCATCCATCTGCAGCCTTATCACCCACTACTCCCTTGCAGGAACTCTCCACTCCAGGAGGAGGGAGGATCTCATGGCCCCAAGAATGTGCCATGCAAATGCACATCTCTAGCGTTTTTATTCAACATACAATTTGCCCTTCTAGGATATCATTTTTTTTTTCAGGGAGGCAGCGGCACAGGGTAGTAATAATAATAATAATAGAATAGCAGCAATAGTAGTACTGGCAGCTAATGTCTTATTCAGCGCTGATTATAGGCCAGAGACTTCACATAAGATGATCTATTTTGATTGTCTCAGTAACCCCATCAGATAGATATAAATATCACCATTTTATGGATGAGGAAATTGAGGTCCAGCAAGCTTAAATGAATTAACCAAGGCCACACAGCTTATAAATTGGGATTTGCATCTTTGAGTCTGACTCTAGAATCTGTGCTCTTTTGTCATTATCAACACCTAAGAAGGCACAGTCTTGGAAGCAGAGAAGGCTACCTTCCAGTCTTGCCTCTGACACTTACTGATTGTGTGACCTTGCTCAGATGTCTCCCTCATCTATAAAATGGGGGTAATACTGTTTCCCTTGCTGGGTTGCTGAGAGAATCAGAGTTAATACTTGTCAGATGCCTGACCAATGAATGGTAGCCACCGTCACTGGCCTTTGTTCATTTTCATTCTAATCGTTTTTCTAGATCATGCCCTACTGCCCGTCTCTGGCTACCTGAGCCCGGGGTGATGGCGCCTTCCTCCTGACTTTGTATTACTCAGTAAACATTTTGTGTTCATCTCCAGGAGAGACAAAAGAGCTACGAGGAGCTCAAAGATCTAAAGCTTAGGTGTTCCTCTGCTAATAAGCCTGGAAGAACCACACAACCCAACATTTGTGGGTGTGAATAGACTGGGAGACATGGCGTCCCAAACAGACATCTACCAGTGTAGAGTAGGGTAGCAATTCAATTCGTGGACTTTGAAGTCAGAGTTTAAATTGCAGCTCTTTGAATGCTCTGGGTGAAGCAAATGGCTGTTACTATGAGGCAGTGCACCCAGTGCTCGTTTTATGCCTTGGTAGATTGACATACTTATTATAGAGACTGGGAAGCTAACAGTGGCATTGCCCAGACTCCATTGCAGTTAGGGCATCCATGCAAGATTGGAGGCAGCCCTGAGCAGTGGGAGTTGGTGGCTGTGGACAGCGAGAGCAGATCTTCATTGCGAAGGAGGCTTCTGACTGGCCCATACAGCTGTAGCACCGTTTCCAGTCTCCAGTCCCTAGAGTCAGACATGCTGATTGATGGCCAATGGAGTCGGTGGTGTAAGCCAGCCTTTCTCTGGGATGGGTCCATATACTTGGCTAGTAGTACCCAAACCCAGTTCTCTGGCCCTCTAGGAGCTTCTGTAAGCTACACAGTATCTTTTAATAAAATTTTCCTGCTTGAATCGACTGTGTTCTGCAACCAAAGGTCTTGACTGATACACTAGAAGTGTTACTGTAGACTAATTATTTAACTTCTTGGAGCCCAGTTTCCTCTTCTGCAAAATGAGGTATGATAAAGTCTTGCCTCAAATGAAATAATGCTAAATGTAATGATGATAATGATAAATGTAAAATATTTTTCACAGTATTTGGTACAAATGAGCTCTCACAGAGGACAAGCGAGTACATAGGAAATTAGAATTAGGTGTGATACATAGCCGGTGATGGTAGAAGTCACACAGAACTTTGCAGTCCAGAGGAGGAACACGAAACACAGATTGTCTGGTCAGGAAAGGCTTTTTGGAAGAAACAAAACAAAACAACAAAGCAGTGCTAGGTTGAGATCTAAAGTCTGACTCCAAGACAGCCGTGTGCAAAGGGGTATGGGAAAGGAGGAATGGTGGTGGCTGAGCCTGTTCCAGGAAGAAGGAACAGGATATGTGAAGGTCCATAGAGAGGAGAGAGCATGCCTTGCTTGAGGGACTGAGAGAAATTTATTGTGACTATAGTGGAAGGTATAAGGAAGGGATTAGGAGAGGGTGTAGGTAGACTAGACAGTGAACAGCCTGGAAAACAGCCTGGAGGGGTTTAGAATTCATTGGCCTTTCCCATGAAAGCCACTAGTCTGGGGAATGCCTCATTTTGCTCCCTCAAGCCATCCTTTTGCAAGTATACATAAACTCAGTCCAACTAGACTGCAAATTTCTGGAGGGTAGGGAATGTATTTCATACCTCTCAAGGGCACTCTCTTGCCTGTGTAGCTTCTCCACAAATATTTATCAATTGCACTTGGTGTTAAGTAAAGTTTAATGGAGCATGTACTTTTGTCTGGAATACTTTGTGAAATAGCAAATAGCTTTCCATCTGAGTAAAGACATTTGGGCCCCACCCAACACTTGTATGGAAAGTTTGTTTCCCTTGAACTAGCATGTCTTCGGTGCGGTGAGAGCTGTTTACAAAGTGAAGGACTTATGGACAGGATCCCTCTGTCTTTTGGCCTCGTTTGTTTTTTTCTTTCCTACTATGACATTAATTATTTCCTAACCACTTGAGTTTTGTTTTTTTTTTTTAACTTAGAAATCATGCCATAAGGTTGAAAGGGCTGTGTGCAGATTCTTTTGTTTGTTTTTGTTTTGTAAGATGGTATTTCAGCATTCCAAAGAACACACTTTAGCCTAGTTGGGCATTTCTGTTTGCAGGATGAAGGGCGAGTCTGGAATCATCCTGGCTATTGCCCTGTGGATTTTGGAGAACATCTTAAAAGGTCTTTGTAGTTTCTTGAGGAAGAATTGAGACTGGAATTAAGAGGAATTTGGTGTATGCTCATCAGGAATCTAACAAATGTTGCCATTTCTTGGGCTAAATAGGCCACAAAAATCCTTTGGTTTTCAATAGTGTGCTAGAGCTGGCTGATAACGGCTTAGCAAAACCAGTGATTAAGTATTCAGGAATGTTTTGAGCCTCCTGTCAAACCATTGGTAGCTTGAGATTATCTATAGTGGAAGTATTTATACCATGGAAATCGGCTAGTGTTACAAATCAGGGCTGCTTCTTTCCCTTTCCCCCCAGAGCTGGTTTATCGGCACATCACAGGGTCTAGCCCACGTAGAGGAGAAGTGTTTTATGAGTCCAGATAAAAAGCCTGTGTTTGGAAGCACTGGGAGCAAATGTATGGTTTAAATTCCATGTAGGCAAAAACCATGTGTGTTTTCTTGGAGAATTTATGCCTGACGGTGGGTAGCACAGGAGCTGGCACAAAGTGCTCGGTAGGTATCTGTTGAATGGATGCAGTACTAGTGGGTTGATAGGTATCTCTGCAGCAGCCTCGGGTCAGGCTAAACCATTCTCCTGCAGGAATCCTTCCTGAGCCGCATATTTCTCTACAGTCGCCCAGGAAGCAGGTTGTTGCTCTCCGTTCAGCCACCACAGTAGACTTTAAGCTCTCAGAGCAGAATTTGTCTGATTTGTTGCTTTTAACTAGCAAGTACTCAACAAATTTATTTTTAAATGAGTGAAAAGATGAAAAAAAGAATCGTGAATAATAATCTCGTACGAGGGCACAGCACTTCATGGTTTCCAAAGTATTTTACGGATGTTGCTTTGCTGATACCATAATATCCCTGTGAGTAGGCAGAACAGAACAATTATCCTTCCCAGCAGCTAAAACAGTGCCTGGCAAGTTGAGGACATTAAATATTTGTTGATTTAATTATTGGTTCATCATCCCATTTCACAGATGAAGAAACAAGCTTGTAGAAGTTACCTGACATAGTTGAGTTTTAGTTTGTATCATTTCCATTTATACTATGCCGCCTCTGTTAGTGGTCCCTCAACTTTTAAAAATGCTTTATTGTATATACTTTCATTTATCCCCATAACAACTCTACCAAATGGGCAGGTATTTTTATTCATGTTTTAGGGGATCTTAAGACTATGACACAAAGTTTTAGTAATATGCTTGAGGATACACAGGGACTTAAGGGTAAAGCTAGTATTAAAATTTATATCATCTAAGGATTCTTTATTTTATATGATTGTATTCTATTTTACTTACTTGTTCCTTCAGAGGGAGAGAGGTGATCAAAACAGGCTAACTAAAAGCATTGTACCACAGCACATTCAGAAATGCCTCTCAAATATCACCATGAGTCCCCCAAGCTTGTTTCTTTCACTTGGAACACCTTAAAACGTGCTGGTGATTAGAATTTGTGCTTTGCCAGTTAAGTCTACTGGAGATGCAAGTTGAAGGTTCAAATATAAAATTATAGGAAATTACCTGCTTTCTCTTTTGTGAATGGAATCTTGATTTTTTTTAATCATCTGAGAAGGTGCTGGTTTTCTGTGAATATGGAAATTCCATGATTTTTCTTTTCCTAGGACTCTAACATTTCAAAATGGCCACAAGACTCCTGTAGGAATTCTGAAAAGGATACAGAATTAAGCATGATGACTATTAAATTTATGTTGTAAAATCCAGTGTTATTCCCAGCACAGTGCCTCATTTCCGATGGAAAGCATGCTGCCAGCTCCCCACTTTTTCTGTGGACAGTATCACCACTCATTTTATTAAAGCTACCAGACACTCATGGAAACATGCACGATGCCTTTTTTTAATGTGAGGGAAAATAATTTTGGAAGTGGGAGCTAGTTAACATTTCTTAAACATGTTTTTTTTATTCTTGTCTTTCTCTTTTCACCTTCCTGAGGATGCATGTGGGTGTTAAATTGTTACCAAAGGGAGGGGCCATTGTAACTACAAGGGGATACACACACATAAAGACACACTTTCCCACACACAGGACTTGGCTCTGTTACACTTTAATGGAATGCTGAATGGGAAAGAGGCAGGGTGTTTTTGATCTGCAGAAAAAGCCAGCCAGTATAGCGTCCGTCCATCAATTTCTTTTTTAAAACAGCCAGATTAACATTTGGGTTGGAAGGCAGTGTGTGTGAGGGGAGAGAGAGTGACTGGCGAATATTTTTCCTCTCTTTTAAAACTTATAAGCATATTATATTCTGTTTATAAACATTTAACTAATAAAGAGGAATGTAAAGTGAAAAGTAGATGTCTTCCTTTCCCCACCTCTTCTGAGTTTAACTCCCTAAACAGCTTGACCTTTGTCTGTGTAGAATTTTTTCTGCTAATTGAAGAACCATTGATTGCGATTCTACAATTTGTGTTAGTCATCTCATTTGAGGGCGAGAGGTTGATACAAAAATGTATCTTGCGTACGTATTATCCTGCATCTTGTTTTTGTTCCTTTAAAAATGTATTCTGGGTACATTTCTGTCAGGGTAGACTTCCAGACTTAGGCCATTCTTTTTAAGGGCTGTGTATTGTACTGGCTGTGCATCATTATTATTATTATTTGACTGTACCATGAAGCTTGTGGGATCGTAGTTCCCCGCCCAGGATTTGAACCCGGGCCCCCAGCACTGGAAGGGCAGAGTCCTAATCACTGGACCACCAGGGAATTCCCTGTACCTTATTATTATTTGATTGATCCTCTGTGGATGAGCATTGGGATTGCTTCCAGTATCCACTGTTACTCACAGTGTCACCTTGAATCTCTGTCTTTACACATTAGAGTTGTGTTTCTCTAAGACTGATTCCTGGGAGCAGAATTTGTAGAGGAAGCAGATTGTTAATATTTGTAATTCCAGGGGGAAATATCTTTATTAAGAAAAAGAATTTTCATTGAGTGACACACAGAAAGACTCGGTTGCATGTAAGACAGGACTAGTTCCACGATTTATTCCTGTTGTTCTCAATACTAGCTGCTCACTAGCAGCTAGTATTTTTTTGGGGGGGGGAGACAGGAGGTTTTATTGATGCTGATGGGGGTAGGAGGGGCCCCCAGGGGCCCAGAGGGGGTGGGGATGGGGCTGAGTCAGTCAGCGGATGCGTAAGGCCTGGGCACATGGGGGTAGGTTAGGGCACATTCATATTCTTAGGAGTCTGTGGCTCCTTCTCTGGGGAGGGGAGAGAGCACCTTGGGGGGTGGGGGGCAATTTGAAGAGCAGCGAGGGAGAAGTTAGGGATGGCTGAGAGCTTCTAACCTGAGAGAAGGCACCACAATAGGCAGCAACACCTGTGTGGAAAGCTGGATCAACTGGTCAGTAGGGGAAAGTGGGGAGGAGGCACTGGGTTGGCTTCTTGGGGAGGGGTCCGACCTTGGCCTGGGTGAGCTCTTGAGCATACCTGGTCTTCCCAAGCAGAGTGGGGCAGGGCCCAAAGCCCCTTTCCCCGTGGGCCTCCTCAAGGAGAAAAAGGCATTCGGGGAGCCCCCTTGGCAAGGGGGGAGAGCAGCTGTGTGAAACAAACTAGTGTCTAGACATCACCCTGACAAATTACATCAGAAGCTCTGGTGTTAGAGTCCAAGTATCTGTATATATTTTATTAAGCTTCTTAAGCCAGATTGAGAGCCACTGCTCTAATGAAAGTATCTCAAACATAGCAGTGAATGTGCCGTTTTTACTGTTGTTCTGTGCCTATCTAAATGTATACAAGCAAGTATGTTTTATGTAGTTAGCATAATGTGGTTTTTCTACCATTGGCTTGGCTGTTTGGTACATTTGGCCTCAACTGCTATCAGTTAGCCCAGAAATACAGAAATATAGTATGTGTCGTGTACAGCTCTGCATACAAATAAAGATCAGGAGAATGATCAAAGAGACCAATGGGAACTCTAATGGGGGAATGGTGAGAAGTTCTAGATGTGATTAAAGAGAAGATAAAAGGGCCATTAAGCAACTGTGCAGAGTAATTTTTAGACTGAAAAACTGTAGACAGTCCTACATAAACAGAATCCATATAGTACATTAACTACCAAGGTAAATGACCCTTTGTCTTCTGCTCCTATATTTCTTCAACTTACAAAGTTTGGTTGGCAGATGGTGATAGGATGCAGGATATTCGAATAAGTGTATACAGAGGGAGAGTTACACTGGATGGGAGCTGTTATTTAAAAACATGCTGCATTTATAGTATACTTCACAGTATTTGAATTGCATTCATGGGCATTATTTTATGTGACCCTCACATCAATTCTGGAGAGAAGATGATGATCCCTACATTATACAGAAGAAGGAACTGAGACTTAGAGAAGGGAGGAGAACAAGATTACAATGCTAACATATTGGAGAGCTGAAACAACATTTTACTTCTAATTTATGTCTTAGTTGAACTAGCCCCTAAATTTCCGATTACTTGTGTTTTTTTTTTTTTTTTTTGCGGTACGCGGGCCTCTCACTGTTGTGGCCTCTCCTGCTGCAGAGCACAGGCTCCGGACGCGCAGGCTCAGCGGCCATGGCTCACGGGCCCAGCCCCTCCGCGGCATGTGGGATCTTCCCGGACTGGGACACAAACCCGCGTCCCCTGCATTGGCAGGCAGACTCTCAACCACTGCGCCACCAGGGAAGCCCAATTTGTGTTCTTTATGCTAATATACACATGTCACCAGGGGTGAATAGTAGAGAGTGGTGGACTGTAGCAATTAGGAAAGAACATGCCCCGTCTAAAGTCGTTCACATTAAAAACTTTTTAAATACTATGTGAGGAAAAAAAAAATCTTTTGGGCCAGATTCAACAGACAGGCTTTCAATTTGTGGCCATAATTTTAGAAGATCGAGGTTTTGCATAACAGAAAACTAGAGGAAAAATCTGCCTTAGAAGTTGACAGCAATATTTCATAAACACTTAAGTAAGAAGATATTGGAAGAAGATTTTAAACATAGATGAATGTAATCTGGAAGTAGATGCCTTCTAGAATCATTTTCTTTTTGTGTTTTCCCTCCAATCTCCTCTTTGTTAGAAGACCTTGACATTGCTGAGCATGGCTTTGTCAACTGTGGTAATTTTCATGAATATAACTTCCATGGTGGTCCAGGGATTGCTGTTTGTTGCCTGGAGAGGGAACAAGTTATGACCCATTCCCTCACAAGTTGGATTGTTTTACCAGTTAGTGAGTAATCATCTTGCTGAGAATGTACAAGGCAGTGTGTCAGGATGAGGACCAGTAACTGGGGAAGTCCAGGACTGAGAGGGTGGGAACAGATTGAGATTGGAAATAGCTGGGAGAGCCAAATGAAGCCAACACCACAATCTGGACAGAGAATGAGGGAGGCCAGTGGGCACAGCCCAGACCCAAGGCCTGAACTCTGAGTTTGAATTATTCTAACCTTATACATCAAGGACACAATTTATATTTTTTCTTAGCATTGTCTTCTCTTGATTTTCTCAACCATCCTGTGAATTCAGTGGGGAAGGTAGTATTAGCTGTAGTTTTTCGATTAACAGCAGCAGAAAATGGTTCAACTGCCGAAGGGTCAGAGTACAACATTGATAGCACAGCTGAGACCAAAACTCAGGACTCTATACAGAAATCCTTGTCTCTGCATCTCATACTTCCTCTTCCAAAACTGCATGGGGGCTGGCCTTATGGTGGAGTCCATCTGGCAGCTGACTCCTCAATCAACAAGAGGACCTGTCTTCAGGCTCACATGTTGGGCATGAAGAGGAAGGGAACTGCTTCATTTCAGCAGGTGAAAAGGAAAATGACAGATGAGCTGCAGTGTTCTGTGTGGAAAGAGAAATTTATTTCTCCCCAGGCTGATAGGGAAGGGAATAGGGGGAGGATAACAACATGGGTGTGGGTGTGGACATGGATCCCATATTATGTTGTTAAGCAAAGCTGTTTGTAATCTTTGAGACTGTTTCAGGAATGAGCTCCATGCCAGAATGCTAGAGGCAAATAAACATTTTAATGATTTTTTTTTAAACAGCAAATTCTGGGAACTATAGACAGGAACTTAATTTTAACTGCACTTGACCAAAATTCTAGGACAGGCTGTTGACTAGAGAAGCTTTGGAACCTGAGCAAAGAATGTGGCAAATTGTGAGGACAAACGTCAGTTAACCAAAAATGATGTGGGCAAGACTAACCTATTTCCTTAAAAAAAAAAAAAGTGTGACCACATAGAGAGATAATGGGATATAAATGAAGCTGAGCTGAATTTTAGTAAAGCTTTTGTCAGAATTTCCTTTTGGAAAAATTAGTGGGCTGCATACTAAATATTAATTCTGATACATTTTAAACTTGTTGGGTAGTAAATGGTCTTAAAGGTATCAGTGACCATGGAATTGAATTCCATCTAATGTTGGGCTTTGGGCAACTCACTACTACACCTATACCAGTTGTGAAGTTCGGTAAGTATGGTAACTTAGTATAGTCATTCCAATACTATTCAAGTGAAAGTGATCTTGGTCAACCTAGAGAAGGGTCTCTCTTGGCATGCCACTTGATTCTACCATTGACTCAGTCCCAGTGAAATTGTTAGCAAATATTTGCATAAGTATGTGCTTATAACATTTTCAGATCAGGAGAAACCTGAGGGGACTATTGCTTATGATGTTGTAGAGAATTGATTGATCAGAAATTACTCATAAGAATTTTAAATAAGAAAACAAGTGAAAAAAATAAAAAGAAATACATGTCTGGGGGAGGGTGGACGAGCTGGGACTTCCCACACTTTTTCCCGTGTGTGGTAAGGGAAGGATGGGTGTTACAGAGCTTTCAAACCATCCAGCCATCCTTAGCGAACCTAGCATGGCTTGAAGCAGAAAGCTCAGCAGGGACTTTCAGCTTAAGAGCAGCAGCATGACTGTGGAAAAAGAGGAAAGATACTTGGGGAGAAAGCAGAAGAGTGGTGAAAAGAATTGTAGCGAGGGGAAGAGTGTAAGAAGTCAGAAAGGAGGAGAGACTTTAGCAGCTGTCCTGAGAGATTTTTTTGGAAAGGAAGAGATTAACTACGCAGAACTTTTTTTTTTTTTTTTTTTTTTTTTTTTTGCGGTACACGGGCCTCTCACTGTTGTGGCCTCTCCTGTTGCGGAGCACAGGCTCCGGACGCGCAGGCTCAGCGGCCCTGGCTCACGGGCCCAGCCGCTCCGTGGCATGTGGGATCTTCCTGGACCGGAGCACGAACCGGCGTCCCCTGCATTGGCAGGCGGACTCTCAACCACTGCGCCACCAGGGAAGCCCTACACAGAACTTTTGAGAAGCATTTTCTACACTACCCCTTTTAAAGAAACTCTCAGGAAGAATTTTACATTATTTTTCAAGACTTTTGGTGTTTAACAGTTTTATCTTTGAATGTCACACAGAAAAGCCTGAGCCATGGGAGGGCGGGGGGAGGGGTCTCAGTTACATCTAATCTGCAGTATTATGACAGGTAACACAACTAACTTTCATGGTGATATAAAAATGGAAGGACCTCAGGATTTTATCCTGCCCCCCTTGTTTTCTTCTCTTCTCTTCTTGGAAACTCTCCATAATTTCCATGAGTTTAATTAACAAGAAATATAGCAATGACTATTGATTCAGTTGTGCTGTCCCAATCCTCTCTTCTGAGTTCCAGCTTGGAACTCTGACTGACAGCTGGTTACATGAAATTCACAACCACTTCAAGCTCAACTTGTGCAAGTAAGGAAAACAATATTTCTTCACATACTTGGAGGGGAAGCCGTATAGAAAAAGGAGCACTCAGTTTTCTTAACTGCAAAATGAGAAGCCTCAGTAATGAGATGCTAAGCCTCTTTTCTGCTGTAACATTTTATCAAAAAAATGGGATAGTCTTGTTCTTCATGTTCTAAAAGGCCAAGGTGAAAGTTACCAAGAGGCAGATTTAGATGTCAGATTAAAGTGTAGAACTTTTTTGATAGAGCTGCCTCTGAAGATAGTGAGTCGCCCATCATATGAGGTAATTAATTCAGACCAACTGTGGAAATACCATGGGATGGATTTCTCCCTGAAAAGATTATACTGATGACTTCTGATGCCCCTTTTGACTCTCTATATAATATATGTGCTTAAATTATACATATGTACATATATACATGTGTATATACTTTAAATTATATATAATTCAGGCATTTTTTTCACACAGTTAAAATTATGAAAAATTTCACAAGAACCCATCCAACCTGTATGGTAAATTTTATAAATTCCTATTATCTTGTTAATTTTTCTTTCCTGTTTGCAAATAAAAATTATGTATGCTATATATGCCATCACATGAGACCTCTTACGTTACTTCATTTCTAATTCTTTTTACAGTTCTACACAGCAAAGTCATGCTTTTTATTAACCATACCCCTCCAAAAGAACTTAATGGGATTGACAATGCAGTTCCTACTACAGCCAGCGTTGGCACTGTGCAAAGTAAGGACACTATGCTCACCAGTCCAAGCCCATCCCAAGTAACCTTGGTCCCAAGGTCTCATATCACAATATATTTTCCATAGCAACAAAATCACATATTCAATAAAAAGCAATTGCTCTTAGCAAGAGTGAAATCCCAGGAGATGGAGCAGGAGAGCATTATTTTTTATAATACCTAGAAGACCTAGTTCTCTTAGAAGGAAATACATGAGGAAAGCATAGTATAAAAAATGCCTTCCTGAGGAAGGGCTCCAGAGGGTAACAGGGCATTTTTGCTGTAAGAGGGGATATACTTTCTATGTCTCTCAAGGTAAGAGGAAACAGTGATGGTCAGAGCTCTGGTGATTGCTCCAGTTTTTCCCATAGCAGTGCCTTACTCTAATAATGAAATGGAAGGTAATAATCATCATAATAACAATTAATAGCATTTATTAAGTGCCTACTATATACTACACTGTATTAAGCATCATACATTATCTCATTTAATCCTCACAATAACTCTCTCATGTAAGTCTTATTATTATCCCCATTTTTAAGTTGAGTGGACCAAGGCTTCATGGTTTGTCCACTATCATAGCTAGTAGATCTCCGAGTCCAGGACCCACATTTTCAGCCAATTGGCTATATTTCCTTCCACGTCCTGTGCTCCAGTTTACCTCCAACAATGAGGTAGTCACTGGTCATTGGAGGAAAATCATTATTAAAGGTCATTATCTCTCTTTGAAATTCATCTGGAGATTTTAAGACTTCAACTAAAAACTCATGAAAAAGATTGAAGAATGTCCTCAATGTTCCAGAAACAGTACAGTTGTAAAATATGGCCCCTGCCCTAAGAAACTTAAAGTCTTATTTAGGTCTTTCTACCTACGCAGCATGATTGGAAATCAGTTTTTGTGGTCCAAATCCTAAGAAATAATGGAGTTGACGTTGAGCTTTATTAGGGAAATTGTTGTAGAATGTCCTCCACAGACCTCTATTGGACTACAACCTTCATATGTATTGGATGGATAGACAACGGATAGATGCATTGATGGATACACCTTAGGTGACGGAAGGAAGGATTGTACTTCAGGTGGACCCCAAAGTTTGGGCCGGGTTTGAAGAGGTGTGGAAACAAGAGTAAGACTTGGAGTTGATTCCCCTGTGTCTTACTTGAGTATGAATCTCAGTTTGGTTACTTCCTAGCTATGTGATTTGGGGCAAGTTATTGATTTCTCTAAGCCTCCATTTCCTTATAAGTTCATGGTAATAATTTCCATTCTGTTTGAAAGACTAAACTGAGGTAATGTTCTCCCCTATATCTTCTCATGGCTGACTCCTCATTATTCAGGTCTTAGATTCATACATCAGCTCCTCAGAAGGAACTTTCCTGACCTCCACACGTGAACTGTTCACGCTGGTCACACCACTCTCTGTCCCATTGCCCTGTTTTATGTTTGTCAGATATTTGTCACTCTCTGTACCTAATGAATTTGCATATTTGTTTAGATGCTTACCGGCCTGATTCACTGAATAGAATGCACACTGTTTGAGGTTGGGGAATTTGTCTTTTTGTTCACATCTATATCACGTGCTTAGAAGAGCAACTGCCACAGGGTAGATGCCCAATAAATGTTGGTCTGATGCAGGCCTTGAATGAGAGAAAAACTGGTGGGAATTCCCTGGTGGTCCAGTGGTTAGGACTCTGTGCTGTCACTGCCGAGGGCCTGGGTTTGAACCTTGGTCAGGGAACTAAGACCCCACAAACCGCACAGTGTGGCCAAAAAAAATACATTAATTTAATTTTTAAAAAACTTAAAAAAAAAAAAAGAAAAACTGGTAACCACCAGTGTGTTTGTTAAACATACAAATGTCCTGGCCCCAACCCTAGAGACTGATTCAGAGGATCAGTTTGGGGGATTCCAGGAAATGAGAATTTTACAAAGTTCTTCATGTGATTCTGACATGCAACTAGGTTTCAGAATAATTATGTTGTAAAAATTGCTTTTGCTCTTAAGCAACTTTCAGTCTTAAAGGGCAGATATGCCACTGCTGAGAGAAGGAAAGACAAACATCTCCACCAGTGTGATCACCATCGGTCCAAACGTGGGCTCCTTTGGCCTTTCTGAAGAAAAAGAAAGATTTTAGAAAAAGAGGAGATACAGGAAATGCGAGGAAAAAGCCAAGATAGCGTAGGATGAATAAGAACACAATAAAACGCCCCTTGGCCGTGGTCTGTTAGAACAGTGATAAAGAAATAAGAAGGAAAATGCAGAAGAAACAGATGTAGCTGCCACAAGTTAAATACACATCTGTTAAGAATGTTCCTCTTATATGCAGGGTCAGAAAAATATGTACAAACGTAGCACCTCGCTGACTGACAGAAGAACCTCAGTTCTGGCACTGGGAATCTTGTTTTCTTGACAGCACTTTGTTTTAAAGCTGGAGGCAGAGAAATGTCTTATGCATGTCCTTAAACTGGAAGGCCTTTTGTTCAGGATACTTATACCATTTGCAGATAATGATGTGCATAGCAGTTTCAGCTGTCTGCATATGCATTTTTATGTTTTTTTATGACAGCTCTGCGTACTGAACTAAAAGGCCATTTAGAACTGTCAGGCACTGACAAGCATTACCCTTTACATTTACAATTCTGTTAGCGTGCATTGTCAGGTGGGCTCACCAGACTGCAGAAATGTGATTTCCTTTGAAACCTATGTATGACTTTAATTTAATACAGCAGCCTCAAAAAAAAAAAAAAAAAAAAGAGTGTGAGCCCAAGAGAGCTTTATTAAGTATTCTTTTTCTATTAATCTCCTACTTTTTTGTTTTTATAAGACCCTTCCTTTCTTCCTCGTCTTCTCTCTTCCTTTTTCTCTTCCTTCTCTCTTTCCATTATTTCTTCTTTTCTTCATTCTTTTCTGTGGCATCCTTCATGTCATGTAGAAGAGAAGCCAGGCTAGGGAAATGACCTGACCTGTCTGAGCCAAGCCAGACCATCTCTAACTTTCCATATGGCCTGAGGTTAATTTTCAGTCAAACCCATTTTTTAGAGATGTTGGGCTCCGTGTAGGGCTGGGTGAATATTCAGGACCTGGATAGCAGGAGCATGGAAAGAACCTACTCAATCCAACTAATGGCTTATCATCATCAGTACCGCCTGTCTTTGGGACTCCCTTTCCCTCCCCAGAAAACATTGTTTTCAACAGCGTGGAGAGCCTATCCTATAAAGGACACTGATGTGTACAGTCTAAGAGGCGGGAAAGCAATGTGGTTTTGCACTGCAGGATTTCGTAGTCCACCTGGGGTAGCTGCTGTGTGTGCATGAAACAGAGAAACTTCAACACAAACTATGCTGAACCGAAATGCTCATATGTAGGTGCTGAACTGAAACAGATTTACCCAAAGGCAATGAAGTTTGAGCTTCAGGGAGTTCCTCTCACTTGCCTGACCTATATGCTCTCTGGAGGTGGCTTGGGAGCTGATGAGAGTTCTAGGTGCAGAGAAGAAGCTGAGTTGCTAACAGGTAGCTGTTTTATATGAACATAGCTGATCAGTTGCTTAAAGAGATCACAGGATAAAAAAGGGACTGAAATCTCCAGTCTCCTTTTTGTAACCTAAATGTGTATTCATAATTTTGTATTCTTTATTTTATAAAGGATTCCGCATATTGTATATGCCTCAAATCCCATAACTCTGGACCTGCCTCTGGTTCTGACAGCAGGTCCTGTAAGGGGTTCAAAACGTATTGATCTAGTTTGGGCAATCAAGGTAGGTTTTTGGTGGTGGTGATGGTTTTTTTTTTTTTTTTTTTTTTTTTTTTAAGTTTGTCTTCACCCAGCCCTTAATAAAGCACAGGATTTGGCTAGTTAGAAGTAGGCAATTGTCAGCGAACAGAGAGAGCTTCAGGAAAATAATGGTCTACAGGTAGAATTTTGAGACCAATGTTTTTGACAATCGACAAAATATTTTTTACTTCCTAAAATTGAGATATCCATGAATCACGACAGGCACCAGACTTAAGTGCATGGCTAGATAAATTTTACCATGCTTAATTAAAACCGTGGAATCACACCCAGATCAAGATATAGAATATATCCAGCGCCCCCAGAAGTTTCCTGACTTCTGAGTATGAAATTCATAATCCCCTCTGCCAGGTTTTTCAGAAAGGCACGGTAGGGCATACTGAGAATGCTGAATTTGGTATCAGGAAGTCATATTTTGTGTTGACCTCCTAATGTTAAGACTGTTCAGAAAGAGAATTCAACCCCATGGCGTGGGGAGTTGCCTCCCTTCCTTTCTTCATACTAAAGATCGGGAACACCCTAGCACCCTGATTGCCACGTCCAGCTTTACATGTGGGTAGCAAAGTGTTATGTGTTATCTAAATGGTGACTTGGAAGTTCACTGATGCCTGCAGGTTCCCCTTTTAGGTCATAAGCCTGACCTTTGCCTTCGGTTCTTTGAAGAGTCCTACTTGCCACATTCAGTCTGGGAGGGGTTTGCATCAAGTTCCAACACTTTTCTTTCAATCTGCTAATCAGTAGCTTTCATCTCTGGCAAAAAGAGGTGGAATGAGGCCCACAGGCTCCTAATGAAGGGTGGAGGAGAGAAAGAGAGCTCTAATGGGGAAGCAGAGCAGGAAGGGGGATGGGGAGTGCAGGTCAGAAGACTCCAGGTCTGCCATACACCTAGGCTGCCTTCCCCAGCCCCACTGTGAGCCAGGCTGGTTGAAGCCACCTCCTGGAGGAGAAAAGGTAGAAAAGAAAACAAAATCCATACAGTGCACTCCCCCTCAGCCCCTCCTCTTCTGTCTCCTCTGTGGCACTAACCTCGAATGCCCTGCGGGAACCAATTACAGTATTCTAATGAGTGCAGTTTCCAATAACTGCATTTGGCGGGCGTGTTACCGCCTCATCCACATGCTGACCGCCACCGCCTCATCTCGGATCACCTTTCCCAGAGATAAGGGCGCCTGCCTGGTGCTTACAAGCTGGCTGGGCATCTCCCTGCAGAGTCACGAGGGATGGGAGACCATAAGGACAGCCGTGGGGATGCTTGTGTTTGCAGAATGCAAAGGACTGTGGGCCATGCCAGCAAGGAAATAAACCAGTCAGGTTGGTAGCTTCACCTGCTTGAAACAGTCTTTGGAGACTAAAATGAAAAGCCACTTTTTTAAAAAGTCCCAATGGCCTGGATATGATTATAGAGCAGGCGTAAAGTGTCGTGGTTAAGAGCATGGATAGAGGAGTCAGGAAGACTTACTTGAGACTAATGTCTCCATCACTTCCTTGCTGTGTGACTTCGAGCAAGTTAATTAATTCCTAAAATGAGCCTCAGTTTCACCATCTATAAAATGGGAATAATAAGAGCACCTACCTTTTACAGTGGTTGTAAATGTTTAAAGAATAGTCAGTATGCAAAGCTCTTAGCATTTTGTCTTGGCTCACTGACTAAAATGGAGCTATTATTATTCTAATACAACTTGGTCTAATAAAGATGGAAGAAAATATAAAGAACATGAATTCTTGTCACTCACTGGCCAATCCCTTTCCACTCTCTCTGGCTCTGTTATTGTCTCTGCCCCGGTCCAGTCCCAGGACTCTATTCAGCAATTGTATCCACCTCTGTTCTATGCCGCCGTTACAAACGTGATAAATCTCCATGTACTTAGAGGTAAACGATCTCAGACATAACAAGTAAGAAAGGTACATTTTTATCCAAGATGTATGTGTACATGTACACATGTAGGTATGAAAATGTATAAAAAGGAGTTCCCACTCCAAGTGAGGAGTGGGAATGATGGGGATGGAACAGGAAAGGAGGTGATTTCACATTTTATGCTGGTTACTCCTAGATTGTCCAAATCTTTTAAAACAAGAGTGTACTCACACATTACATGTGCAATTAAAAAAAAAAGAGAGAGAATAAAGATGTGTTTAAGTGGTCCAAAGTTCAAGGTTGTGGTATTGTTGCTATTTGGGGTCCCAGATGTTCCCCATACCCTGCAGCCCTCCCCACTGAGCCACTCCACAGCCCATCTGGCAAAATAAAATAGCCACCCCTTCATTATGTGTCAGTTATATCTCAATTAAAACAATATTATCTATTGATATTTTTTTAAAAAGAGCAAAACAGCCACCCTTTACCACTCTGCTACTTGTTACAAGTCCTTCTTTCTTACAAGTTTACTCAAGCTTCTGACCCTCTACCCATTGATCGTAAGGATTTGGGAGTTTTATAGTCCTTTAAAGTGTTTTCTAAAAAGTGACAGAGGATGAGGAAGAGAGATCGTCTCCCAGTTTGTCTCTGAATTGTAAAGAAAATCCAGAATTACAAATAGATCATTTGGGAAGTGACTGTGTCTTTGTATGGACAGTTGAGAATCTATGGAAACATTTCTTTAACTATTCGGCTCCCTTATCCACAGGCGTCTCTTCTTCCTGCTCACCAGGCACAGGAAGGAGACTGGGAGGCAGTATTGGTCGGTGCTGGCAATTAAAGATCAATACCTGGCTTCCCTGGTGGCTCAGTGGTTGAGAGTCCGCCTGCCGGTGCAGGGGATGCAGGTTTGTGCCCCGGTCTGGGAGGATCCCACATGCCGCGGAGCGGCTGGGTCCGTGAGCCGTGGCCGCTGAGCCTGCGCGTCCGGAGCCTGTGCTCCGCAATGGGAGAGGCCACAACAGTGAGAGACCCACGTACAGGAAAAAAAAAAAAAAAAAAAGATCAAATGCAGATAAACATTCCATGCCAAGACAGTGAGAGCTAGGAATGGGTCAGCAGAAATCTGATGGGCACTCCCTGTGCACAGTGCTTTTCTTAGTTTGCAATTATACATTCAAAGTCAGTAGAGCAGACAGCAAGCAGGTGCCTTAGGGAGTTTGTGTTCTGTCTGGTCCTCTAAGAACGTGAAAGACCACAGAGCTTGCTTGCTGTCTGGAGAGAAGACCAAATCCACAGAACCTTGGTGTATGAGGTGAGGGCAAGATGGCAGGCCTGCTGAGAGTCCAGCAGACGATCACCTCACCCTTTCCCACCTTCCAGTGATTCTGCCTTCCTGACCTGGCAACTTTGCACAGGCTGTTCCTTAAGCCTCTAACACTCTTCCCCAAGTTCACTGTCCCACACTCCTGCTTGCCCTTCAAGTTTCAACTCCTAAACCTTCTGCTTAGTCTTGACCTGTCTGAATGCTCATCCATTATAAGTTTGCTCCCTTGTTATTTTTTTCTCATAAACCCAAGTTATTTCCCTTTACAGTACTTATCAATCACAATTTGTAATCATGTATTAATTTGTCGATTGAATTTATTTAATGTCTGTCTTCCCAAGATTATTAAGCTCTTTGAGTATAGGGCTCTGAATTGTTTTATCTCCTTGTTCAGTGCTTAGCACAGTGTTTGGAGCATAGTAGATGCTCAATAAATATTTGTTGGCTAAAATAGTAAATTAACTAAATAATTGAATTAATTGATTACTATAGGTGTCTTATGACAAATCCTTATAAGTCTTTATTTTCTCTGCTCTATCTCCCTGAAAAGTCTTCTTCATTTGTCCAAATCTTCCTCAGCCTCAAAAGGCAACAACAACAATAGGGATAATGTTGATGATATTAAATTCCTTCTCGACCCTGTAATGTAAGTTTAAATGTGTAAACTTATTTGATCTTTATAACTCTATCATTATTATCAAATATCAAAGCACAAGCACTCAGAGATCTTCCAGGAATGCAGTGATCCAGCAATCTGCATCTGAGAGCCCCAGGTTTGCCAGGGGAATTGAAACAGTGAGGACAGTGGCCTGACGTCTTGTGATTTGTATGTGGTGTCTCTCCAGTGTGTCTGTATTTTGAAGTCAAGGGCAGTGGCTGTGGCTTTCTTGCTTTTGTAATTCTTTCCAGCACTCTGGATCTGCTGGATTCTGCTGAGGAGGGAAGAGCAGACAGACGTTTGTTACTGCTTTTCTGATGCTTTCAGTTACTTGGTCCTTGGGGGGTTATAGGTAGGGAAGAAGCATGGGATACACAGTAGCCCTAGCCTATTAAGACATAAGGTGGGTGTTAGAGAAAGTAGTATGATTTGTGAGGCAGTAAAAGTTATTACTCCCCCCCCCCATTTAGGCACCCCACCTCCATCTTTGCCATAAGCTCCCAAAGTACAGAGATGAAAGGGAACGGTGTCTTCAGGGGCTAGTCTGCTGTGCACAAGCAGCCCTGCACGGGGAGCTCAGCATCTACGTTAAGAGTCCCAGTTTCTTCATCTCTGAAATGGACATAAGAATATTTCACATCCCATAAAGTTTCGTGAGGTTTCAGTGGAATAACACGTATGAAACCTTATCATGGTGTTTGATACAGTATCACATTTTCAACAGGCATTAGTTATTATGTGTCTTGTTTATTTGCTAAATGTCAGAAGTTAAGCATGAGTCTAAATTCAAACCCAGATCTTTCTGATTCCTAACTGCATTCTCTTCAAATCACCCCTGATCAATTACAGGACTATTTGCTTGTACTGTGAACAGAGAGGGAGGAAAGGGAAGATTAATTAAGAAAGAGTCATAAAAAAATTCACTGAATATCGAATGGATGTAATATTAACATACGTAATTACTTCTCAACTTCAGAAGCTGTAATATCAAATATAAAAATCATGTCAGCTTCAGTCTTTTTCTCATTGTAGATTCAGACCATTACATTAATGACTAACTTTTTGAGCTGCATAATTTTCTCTTGGAAAGATACCTTTTTTGGGAGCTAAGCACAGAAGCCCTTTCCCAGGCACACCCTGAACTTGAGGGAGGAAGGGGAACATCCCTGTTGAGGCCACTCCCCTCCCCTCCTACTGCCCTGATCATCAGCGAGTCCACTCCCTTTGTGAGGAAACAAAGGCAATCAATCACGCAGGCAGCCAAGTCTAGCCTTTGGCTGGGCTGTGGAGTTGGCTCCCAGGACTTCTCTGGGAGCTGGGAGCCCCGAGTGTGTGACCCCATGAGTGTCCGTGGTTCAGAGGCTGCTCCAGTAATCACCAGCATCTGGGCGTTGGCTCATTCCTGGAGAAGAGGTCCCCAAGTATCTTGAAACTGGGCCTTTGTTCACTTTAAACAGAGGCCCTCACTCCCATCTTTCCATTCTTGGCTTCTCTGGTCTGAACCTTCATCTGAGAGACAGAGTACAGCGTCTGTGGGAACCACCCTTTGAAACCCTCTCCCTGGCACTAAGCCAGTGTCTCCTCCCAAGAGGAAAGAAATGAGAGATATCCCAGGGAGATTTGCCATATAGGATGCAAGTCTAGCATCTTCCTAGGTTCTTCCCCCTTTTCAGGACCTCAGGATAGAGTTGGATCGAGGAGAACCCCATTTCTCAGACTCGATGTTAAGGGGCCTGCACAATGTCACAATTGCTATTAAATGAAACCAGAAGTGGTGTTCTCTTTTTATAGCCTTTGGAAACAATGAACAGAATGGGAGGAAAAGAAGGTAGTTTGGCTTTTTTTCCTTTTTTTTCTTATTTTTCTTTTCTGTAGTTGCCCATCCCTCCTTTCAGGCCCTCCCACTCCTTCTTCTCTCCTTTCATTAAGTGTCACCTGAGCTGCTCTGAGCACTCCCTTCCCAAAGTAGTGTCTTTTCTCTGGACTTCTCTTCTCTCCCTATTCCTAGTCACATACAGACTTTTTACCTGCCCTCTGGTTCTTTCCTTCCGTTAGCTCTGACTCAGCCAGCTAATTATGGAAACACAATTTTCTATTTGTTTATCTGTTGTCCCATCCCACAAAAATGCCAATAAGTTTAAGATGGGCTGACTTATTGTTGAGACTACATAAAATAAAATCTTCAAAAGATCGGCAATCTCCTTGGAGAGCGGTCTGTGTGATTCCACTTGGGAGAGGTATACCTTGAATCCCGAGGTGTTCTATGCAGAGAAACTAAACAGTGCTTTTGTTCCCCTCAAATCAAATCAATCCTTGACTGGGACAAGCATAAAAATAGAGACCCATGTACCGTCTGTCCAAAAATGTAAGCTATAACAGCTAACCATTAATAAAATGCCTTTGCCTCCCAATTTGACAAACAGACCTTCATAATATCCTATAAAGCTATCTTCTAATTTAGAATTCTTGGACTCCTTGGAATTAGCTTCAGAACATGGAAAAGCAAGGAGACTGGACCCATGGTGCCTGGTCTGCAATCCCGCTCTCTTCTCATCACATGCCCAATGCTGTCCCGCATCAGGAGGGTCTTCATATGCACTTTGATACCCTGGGCTTAGTCCGTTACCTTAACAGCTGCCCCTGCTCAGCCCTTGTGACGCATATGTTTGTGCATATGTTCCTGCAGGACAGCAGACTAAAACAAGACTACTCAGGTTCTGAGAGTGGGCTGAGCCATTTGGGCAGAAAATTCCAAAGTCCTTGGTACCCAGAGTACAGTCTAGAAGGAGGCTTCAGATGGCACATTCCCATGACCCTGTGGACAAGGTCCAAGGTGGGGACCTTCTGAAGCTCAGGGCCCCGGACAGGATTCTTCTTGCCCAAGTCTAATGGTGCACTAACCTAAAGGGCCAACAGTCCCTGTTACATCCATGCACTTGCTATGAAGCTGCTTCTAATATGGGCAACTCTACTTTGGATGCTCTAAGTTGTTTAACTCCAGAGACTGTTGATTTAAGAATGGTTAATGAAGCATATGAGTTCACATTAAGATAGTTAATCCCTCCTGAATAGCACTGACTAACACGTAGCAGGTATTTAATAAATGCATTATGTATAAATAAATGAATGACCTACTAGAATTTTATAAGCTGTTTCACATATGAAAGGAGTGACCAAGAGTGGAAATTTTAAACACTAATAGTAGATGAGAGAAACTTTAATTGATTTGTAAACATTAAAAAGAATTTGGTTATGAGAGGTAACCCCTCTATAATAGCTGAAAATACAACCTGTTCCTACCTGCGACACATGCATGGCTACCTCCATAGTCCAGAGAATGTATGCACAATGCTACTGAATCAAATATTTTTAGAGCAGGATTTCTCAACCTACTGTCACTACTGACATTTGGGGTGGGATCATTCTTCGTTGTGGGGAATAGTGCTGTGCATTGTAGGATATCTAGCAGCATCCTTGGCTTCTACCCTCTAGATGCTGGTAGCATTGCCTCCCAGTTGTGACAAGCAAAAGTGTCTCCAGACAGTGTCAGATGTTCCCTGGGTGGGGGTCAGGGGAAACCACCTCTGGCTAAGGACCATTGTTCTTTAAGAAGTGATTCTTTGCTTTTGAATTTTCTTTATTTTTTTATATAGCAGGTTCTTATTAGTTACCCATTTTATACATATTAGTGTATATATGTCAACAGAGACACAGATGTAAGAACTGATTCTATATAGCTTGGCATCACTTGTACCCAGCCAGAGTTAACACCAAGCAGAACTCACAACAGGCTTCAGTTGCACCCAGATTTATTGTCAAAGGAAAATGAGAGTCAAGGGAAATCAAAATAATGTTGTATCAGTTTGCTTTGTTTCATCAGTCTCTAAGATTATATAGTGAATGGTGACTTTAAGCTAAAAGATGAAAATGTAGAGTAATGATGTTTAAATCTCTTATAGCAATAGCTCTACTAATTTCTGTTCTTTGTTTTTTCAGTGCTAGGGAATGAGCCAATGTGAATGTGCTAAAAGTTCAAAATTAGCATGAGGATGAGAAACAGGATGAGAAAGCATATGCCAAAAACATCTCTACTCTAGCTTCATGTAAGCTCTTTTGGGGGGATTCAGGAAAGGATTATGTGGTACAGAGGCAGCCCCCCTCTGTTTCCATGGAATTCTCTAGGTCTCTTTTCTTCTTCTGGTCCTCCCATCTCTGCATCTTCCTATATTTCCTATATCAAAGCAGGACGTTGTGACTTAGTGACTTAGCAGTGTGCACATGTGTGCTTGTCATGACTTGCCGAAACGAGGACTTCATGAAGTTTCAGCCTGTGTGGCTGTAAGTGTTCTTTTGGGTCCAGGAAAACCCCAGGATGCAATTAAGCGTATTTACTTGTTTTACAAGGACAAAATATTTATGCATGAGAACACACAATTTTGCTTCTTCCCCACTTTTTGTGAGCAGGAAAGGATTATTCCTTGCTAAGTTAGCTTCCAGAATCTGTTTTTGTTGTTTTTTGTTGTTGAGAATCTAGTTAGTAAAATTAAAGAAAGACCTAATTTAAACTATATAATAAAAAGCAGGAGTGGGTAGGGGATGGAAGAAATACATCGACCATGTATCTGTGAAAATGCCTAGAGGAAGAAAAGGAGAGAGAGAGTGATTTGGGGGAATAGCTGTCGTACGTGTGGAGTATACTGTTGATGATCAAAAATATTTTTAATTTAAAAAATATCTTTAAATTTATTTTTTTAATTTTAAAAGTATTTTAAAGTATTTCATCACATGTTAAGACTACTTGGAGTAAAAAATAGAAGTTCTTTTAATTAAAGTTCAGCTATAGAATTGAGGATTTTATTTTTTTTTTCTGATTTAAATAATACTAGGTCAGCCAAGACTGAGCCATCTGGGCTCAGGGCTACATCATGGGCTACACTTGGAAGTGACTGATTGTAGTAACTTACCTGTCAGGCAAATCTTCACACCTACTGTGAGGCTGTTATTTTACATCTAATTCCTCTCTTAATTTGGTGTCTTGGACAAGAGGGCTAAAGAAAGATTTGTCAGTCAATATACAATCCACCATATCATTCATGAAATACAGATTCATTAATGACTATCATGTGATGGTGCTGTGTGATATTCTGGTGACAAAAAAGGAGAGGGAGACCAGGCCTCTACTCTCAAAGAGCTTCTGGTCTTCTCTGTAAGTAATTTGCTGATAAGTACATATGGTGACCCCCAGATAAGCTAAATGTGTGTGGTCAGATGAACCTGGTGTTGTCATAACAATAGAACTTATTCCAAAATTGTACACAGCCCTCTGCAGAATCATTAAGATTTGTAGAATTTTCCAGTTGAATTAGATTGGTGTGTATTATGTGAATAACTTTGTTAGAACGATTCCAGTCCTCACAATTTTTGGACATCTCTAAAATAACATGATTCAGAAGATATTTATTACATGTTTATTACATTCTGTCCTTTCCTTGCTAAATCTGATACGGCTCCAGCTATGAACAACACATCTTTCTAACATGATGACTCAGACTCAGAATCAGCACAGTATCAGGAGCAGCAGAGGCAGATGAGAAACTGTCTCACTGATGCATGCCCTCCGTTGTGTTTCAGCCTGGTGCCACATCAAACTTAAAGTCTTTTTACTGATCCTTAAACTAACCATGGGAAGGAGCCTTCTACTTTCCCCTCTGGGTCTGGGGACATGCTATATTCCATTTGCAGCCTCTCTGATTTTTCATCTAAATCTCTTTCCTTGCCTTGGATATTGGCTAACATTTTCCACTGGTCAGAAACTTTGTTTATACAGCTGATCAAGTTAACGGTTCATCTCCTCTGCTCTGTAGGCACTCCAATTCTACCGTCATCATAACCTGGGTTGGCTATTTTACGTGGCAGAATTATTTCAGTAATCCAAGATAACCAAATTGGATTGGTGATCGATCAGTTTGTTCAGCACTCATTCCAGTAAATAAAACCAACTAGGTTCCAAATGGTTGAATTGTTATTACAATAGAGGCACAATGTGAATCAAAGCTTAGAGACCTCAGGGAATTTCATAAAATCCTACTCTGCAACCAGATGTTTGTCCTGTAATATATACCGTATACCGGAGACCCATATGTTTCCACCTTTGTTGGTGGAAATAGCTAGTTTTCTGTGATACATAGATGAGAAATACCACCATTTATAAAAGTTGCCCTTGAAAACCTCATTTTTTTCCATTTATTCATTCTTCTATTTACATTTCTGTGTAAAATGCTGGTATGAGAGGTGTATGGCAGGTCATCATAATCTTTGCATTGATTTTACAATCTTTGCATTGAACACAGAAGATTGAATGTTGAGTCATAAATAAATGAACTTAGTTTTTAAATATCTTGTTTGAAGGGAAAGATGAATTTTAAAAAATGAAAACTCATAGGAGCTTCAGAGTTTATTATACAAGATATAATGGAGATTTTATCATAAGCTTCAAACTGTATTTTTCAAAAAAATAAACACCAAATTCTAGAGAGAGCTTTGCTACTGACTTGCTATGTGAGCTTAAAATATTTGGTTTTGCACTTTCATTTCCAGTAGAATAAAAGTAATAATTATGTCCCTCTCCATCACCAGAGTTATAATGAGAACCAAATAGAACATTGTATATGGAAGCCCTTTCTGAAGTCTGAAAAGGTGTTAAAAGGCATGGGAGTGTGAACAGGGTTCCCTAAACTGTGGGATGCATAGCTGGTGAGATGAGAGACATACTACATTGTTCAGGGTTTCGCTTTAGGAGATGGGCATTAAACTGTGTTGAATTACATAGTGAGAAAGTTAATCCTTTTTCAGTTCTCAGGCACCCTTTCTGATTCCTAAAAAAGAGCAAGTCTTGCTTTGGTGCTAGCATGTCTCCAGCACGTCTTTAACACTTGCTAATCTCCCTTTCCTTAAAGGGAGAGCAGCCCTCAAGCACAGAGCCTAGAACAGGCACATAATTTAGCTAGACTTTAATAACATGGTTCAGTTTTCCTTGCTCAGGTATTTTTCTGGTAAACTCTTTAATGGCATGTGGTAATGTTTTTCCATTAATAGCAGTAATATAAAGTTTTATTTCTATGCAACTTTATCTAAGTGGGAAAAAGAGCCATTTTAAAGAAAAATATTAAGTAAATAATAGTCAAGTGATTTGTGAATTTGACAGAAATTGTGAAAGTGAGAGGAACATGTTTGAAGTTTGGGAATGTATACACTAGTGAGCGTAATACATAGACGAAGACCTAGTGTGTTTGTCATTGAGATAGTTAACACTTTTTAATGTACCTTTGGTTTATCCCTCACCGTTCTTGAACAGTCCTTACAAGGAAACAGTGGGGGGAATAAAGGAAGAAAATTGGAACTTTCAGCTGCCATTTTAACTTCCACTGATAAAGCCATCCATTGAGAGAATCTAGGCACTGGAATCCAACTGTAATCTTCTAAACTTTTCAACATTAAAAATTGGCAGAGTTGACTGTGCTAAAGAGACAGCCCCCTCCTCAAGAGTCTAGTTTGTGTCGTTAACCTTGGAAAGGGAACCCAGCACACAGTGATTGACCTGGTGCATTCGGACACACATATGTAGTACATCAACCTCATTCATGCTTCAGCACTTTGATGAAATACATCTTGCGCCATCCTCTAGAGACCATACGAATCCACAAACAATTACAATTTAAAAAAAAACTGTGGGTAAGTGAATCCCCTGTGATCAGAGTGTTTTCTCACCCTTTTTCTATTTCTTTCTTTCTCTTTTTTTCCCTCTCTCTCCCGATTGAAAAAGAAGTAGAAAAATCTGCAAACAGTTGTGTCAGACAAAGAAGGGCATTCATTCTGTGGCATGGAAAATGTGTTGGTTGGTTTTAAAAATACTATTCCTAAAAATTTATAGATGAGCTCAATTTAGAAAAAGTGGGGAAAGCACATGCTGACATGCAGTCAGCTTGGGAGCCTATTTTTTTCTCTATAATGTTGTGCTAAGTAAAATCCCAAAGTAATGATTTCTTCTTGTTAATAAATAGTTCTTGTTCAAAGTGAGGAAGTCTTGAAGGAGAAGAAATAATAATAAAAACACCTCTAGGATCATCTTCATTCCTTTCAGATGTGTTCAACTCCAGCTCAGGAAAAGTAACTGAGCCCCTTATCCCAATATCTAATGCTATGTCTCCTGTGGGCTTTTTTTTTTTAATTGGTATATCTTTTTTTCCTACAGACTTCTAGCCTGTGTTTGTATAATTATTGTTGCAAATCTGGGTATTTGATACTTTAATAACATATTATTGCACTTTAAGGAAAATACACCCTTCTGTACTATCCTTCTTGCCTGGGTGTAGAGCTCCTCTCTAGAGCAGATGTTCTTGGCTGCTGTGAAAGGGCTTTAGAATGCTGGATTCAGATGAAGCTTGGAGGCGAGTGCCAATTATGTCATATGGTGTCAGTGCCCAGTTACAACACTAATAGGACCAGCTTTTTCTATTATTTTTAATTTTTTTGGTTTTAATTATTCCCATGTATACTTCAGGACTCTCATTATGGAAAGCCAGGATTAGAATTGCTACTATGTTTTTTGCCTAAACAGGCCAGGGAATTTTTCATAGTCTGAAAAAAATTTTAGGAGTATTGGGAATGTCTTAAAACAAACAGAACAAAAGCAAACAAAAACAAAAACCTCTCCCATAGCCTGGTCGCTGATGACTAAAAGTATGTTTTTTATGTCTGGCATGCCACAGGTTTCTAATAAATTTGTGATGAGTGAATAAATACACTAATACCACTTTTCTATCTTTTTTTTTTCTTCAGTCACAAGCCTTCCTTATTTCTACCGTTCTTGGGGTCTGCAACCATTTATTTTTGTGTTCCCTAAAATAAGTGAAATAGTGGCTCATTCACAGGAGGGCTATTTAATCTTTTAACGTACACCTCCGTGCTCTTTCCACATTATTATTATCACATTTACTTAATGCAGAGACAATGGAAATAAATTTGTTGGGAATTTTGCGGAGATTTTATTTTTTGGTTATTTGTTTGACAGCCAACCATGGGCCCACAGACCAGATTCAGCCTGCCTTATGTTTTTATAAATAAAGTTTTATTGGAACACAGCCACACTTATTAGTTTGCATATCATCTAAGATGGCTTTGGTGCCACAATGACAAAGTTCAACAATCGTGTCAGAGACCAGATACTCTGCAAAACCTAAAGTAATTATTATCTGGCCTTTCACACAAGAAAAATTTGCTGACTGTTAGACTACAGGGGGAATTTTAGAGGTAGACAGGAGTTAATATTGCATTCTTGAAATTTTTTTAGAGTGTGTGTTAATTCAGAGTTTGGCTTTCTGTTGACTCAACAGAAAGATGGGCTTGTCTTTATAATAAAGTCTTAATATAGCATGGAAGTCAATATATCAGTTCATTAGTAATAAGTTTTTACTCTGATTTTTAATAGTAACAAAAATAGTAATAATTGTGACAAAATGCTCCCTTTTTTGATGGAGTAACAGAAATAGTCTTTCCTGGGATTGCTGTGGTAAAATATGCATTCATAGAAATAAGCGGCAACCCCTTGTATCAAGATTAAATCAAATGGGAACTTCTCTGGTGGCGCAGTGGTTAAGAATCTGCCTGCCAATGCAGGGGACACGGGTTCGAGCCCTAGTCCGGGAAGATCCCACATGCCGTGGAGCAACTAAGCCCATGCGCCACAACTACTGAGTCCACGTGCTGCAACTACTGAAGCCCGGGCACCTAGAGCCCATGCTCTGCAACAAGAGAAGTCACTGTAACAAGAAGCCCGCGTACCGCAACGAAGAGTAACCCCTGCTCGCCGCAACTAGGGAAAGCCCGTGTGCAGCAATGAAGACCCCACACAGCCAAAAGTAAATACAAATAAATAAATAATAATAAAAGGATTAAATCAAATGTATGAATGATACAGTCAGTTTGTACCTTCCTTTCCCCCAGGTAATTCAGTTTTGCCTAACAGTGATCCAGTGGGTCTCAGAGATTTAGAAATCATCTGTGTCCTGGAGATCAGTACTATTACACCTGCTTAAGTGCTAAGGTATTTTCTGGCAGAAGTAGCAAAATGCAGTATCTCAACACGTGAATGCTACTGTCAGAGACTTGCTGGCTTACTTGGAGGACTGTACTGTTGGGAGAAAAAATCATGTGGCAAGGAGGGTGATTCAGTTTTCTCCACTGCTTCCCAGCCAAGCCCCTTGGGCTATGTGTCTCCACTCACCTTATGTGATGGCTCTGGGCCAGTGAGCCTGTATGCACATGACAGCATCTTGAATCTTGCTAGGTGCCAGAGGGAGCCCTGGGTACAGCATTGGAAAGAAAAGAAAGGGATTTGGTCAAAGTA
Organism: Lagenorhynchus albirostris; assembly: GCF_949774975.1. Taxonomy (NCBI): domain Eukaryota; kingdom Metazoa; phylum Chordata; class Mammalia; order Artiodactyla; family Delphinidae; genus Lagenorhynchus; species Lagenorhynchus albirostris. Next base: position 133,601,292 of record NC_083097.1, read on the forward strand.
GCCCACCACCTCACTCAAGAAAAGAGAGCAATAATTAATTACCATTTTATTTGTGTCTTTTGTATGCTAAGCGCTGAACTAATTAAATGTGCCCCATAACTTACGCCAGCTAATTGAGTCCTACCCAAAAATTCAAATGTGTGTTGTTATCTACATTTAAAGATGAAGAAACCGAGACTCAGAGAGGTTAAGTAATTGGTCCAAGGTCACACAGCTGCTAAGTGGCAGAGCAAGGATTAGGCTCCAGAGACTTGGTTCTTTTAAATGCTAAGTGATGGACTTTTGGGGAAGGATTGGGTTTCCTGAGTGGGTGATGTCATTTGAACTCTGAACTGAAGTTGTTTAATATTAAAACCCCCTCTTCAAGGAAGCTGTACTATCGACGTTAAGCAAAAAGAACTTTTGCTGTATTAAGTATAAGAACATTCTCTCTGTCCACCTAATTTGACTTTTCCCAGAAACCTAGGCTGCTTTTTGGTGTATGGTGATCCTTTCCCAATAACAGTCTTACATCCTAATATTAGAATCACACAGGATTACTCTGCTTTTGACTATAGATCAGGTCACCTGAGGATGTGTAGCAATTCCCAGATTTTCAGGGGACAGGGCAGCAAATTAGAAATGGTACAGACACACACACACACACACACACACACACACACACACACACACACACACACACACACACACACACACACACACACACACACACACACACACACACACACACACACACACACACACACACACACACACCATATGTTAGGACCAAAGAAGCTCTCCCAGAACACTGGCCTAGGAGCATGTGTTCAAAAACAGTAGGTGGTGCTGACCTGCAACCCCAGAGGGTTTGTGGGCTGAGGCTCATTCCTTAAACTCCATGCTTGATTTCCAAGGCTCATACCTGTGTCCTGGGTGTCGGGACAGTTGTGATTTCAGAGGAGCAGGTACAATCTTTTTGGGCCCCTGGGAGAAATGATAAAGGAAGCTGGGGGTCCTGTAAAAGGCCTGTGATCACCAGGATGGAATTTGTTTTTTCCCCAGAAGGAAGAAAGAGATACAGACTTGTCCCCAAATAATCATTACCATTATTATAATGCACGGTGATTTTTGTTAGCAAAGGTCAGCTAGCATTTAAAGATCACTTTGTGCCAGGCAGTATGTTCAGCACCTTCCATGCACTATCTCATTAAATCTTCCCAATGGCCCTAAACACTAAGTGCTATCATTCTCATTTTAGGAAGAATTATTGAGGTCCAGGGCTGCCCTGGGCCACACGGCAGCCACTGGCCACATGTGGCTTTTGAGCACTTGAGATACGTTGTAAATGTAAAATACACACAGGATTTTGAAGACAGTACAAAAAGGAAAAAGGAAAAAAGCAAAATATCTTATTAATAAATTTGTAATATTAATTACTTATTGAAATGATAATATTTTAAGTATATTAGATAAATCAAAATATTAAAATTATTTTTTTTTAACTTTTTCTAATGTGGTTACTACACAATTGAAAATTACTTCCGTGCCTCGCAGATGTGGCTTACTCTCTATTTCTGTCGGACAGCTCTGGTCGAAAGCAGAGGTCAACAAATGAGTCCCATAGCCTGGTTTTACACAGCTTATGAGCTAAGAATGCTAGAATGATTTTTACGTTTTTAAAGGGTTGTAAAATTAAAACAAAAACAATGTGGCCTACAAAGCCTAAAATGTTTGCTCTCAGCCCTTTATAGAAAAAGCTTGCGGAGACCTGGTCTGGATGATTCAGATCCACTCCAGGACCACTGACTCCAAAAACTGTGCTTTACCCACTCTGAATACTAGCTTTCTACTAGAGGCCAGACATTTCACAGAATCTTTATACACAGTGCCTTATTTAATCCCGAGATCAAATAAGATTAATGAATCATGTTTATTCATAATGTTACTCTAATACTACATACAACGAATAGTGTTATTATATCCATTTCGCAGATGAGCAAGCCAAGGCTTATAGAGATTCAGTAGCTTGTCTTAAGCCACACAGCTAATAAATGATGGGACTGGGATTTGAATCCACTTCTTCCTGAAAGGTACACCTGTAGGCCCCTTGCTATTCTGCCACTGAATTCTTACTTAGTCAGGGCCAGCCTCTCCATGGATTAGCGCTGAGTTACCTACTCGCTGAGTTTTCTGTGTGATGGTTCGGTCTTCCATGAATCTAATCCAGGGCTCAACAAACTATTGGGGGCCCATAGGTCAAATTTGGCCCCACTGTCTTTTATATACATACATTCGTGTATAAAATTAAAGTTTTACTGGAGCACAACCCTGCCCTTTTGTTTATACATTGTCTATGGGTGGCTTTGTGCTAAAACAGCAGAGTTGACTAATTACAAGAGAGACCACACATCCCACAAAGCCAGAAACATTTACTGTCTGGGCGTTTACAAATAAAGTTTGCTGACCCCTAATCTCTTTTAGGACAGAGATCACATGTGACCCACAGGGCCCAGTATGGTGTGGGGTTAGCGAGGGCCCAATAAACATGGAGTAGGCGAGTGGGTGAGTGATGGGTGGGAGAAGAGAGTCTAGAGAGCACTTTCCTCTGTCCTCCTAGTCCAGAGCCCACTTTTTTAGTGCACACGTGTACTCACACCCCTGAGATGTTGCCATCTCTCTAATTGCTGGTGTTGGGATTCACTCATATTCTTTCCCCACTTCCATCCCCGATAGTTGCTTGACCAGGGATTTGTGGATTACGTTTCACTTAAAATACACAGGGAATTTAAAATTAGAGGAAAACATGTTTGGCAAAACTGAAATACTTTGCAAACCATCTGGGATGTTCTCTTGTTTGCATTGGAGCTGAGTGCCACTGTCCTCCACAGAGAAATGATTTTCTCAAAACCCTCATTAGTTTCAGGACAATGGGACTCTTCACACTTAAGTAAAACCAGCAGGAATGTGCACTGTTGGCCTCACTATGGCTTGGGAAACAAATCGGCAACCAACTGGTTGTAAAACAAAGGTGGAGATTCAAGGATATTTTGGGAGAGCCATGGCAAGGATTGTTGCGTGAGTCTGCCATGTGCCATTGCCAAACTGTGTGATAACTGCTACCACTATTGAGCATTTCCTATGTTCCAGGCACTTTTCTAAGCACCATCTACCCTTTACCTCAATCAGTCCTCCCAACAACCATATGAGATGGATCCTATTATTGTCCACATGTCTAATCTGAGGAAACTGAAAATTAGGCAACTTAAGTAACTCCCCCCAAGGCCACATAACTCATAAGTGGCAGAACCAGGACTTAAAGCCAGAACCAGGACAAGCTAACTCCAGTGCCTCTCCCCTTATTATTATTCTACATGAGACAGCCCATAAGTTCACCAGCTATGTTTCCCATGCCTTGTGACCTACAGCCGTGCTGAGCACGTGGTAAGGACCAATAATTACTAATTTCCTCATTTAAATATTCAAAAATATGTATTTAAGCCTACTTTATGGCAGGCATGATGTTATGTTAGGTGATATTCAGTTGTGATCTAAGATAGGTGGCTTTAAATAAAATTTATTAATTAAAAGACATACCAGCTATCTCTGCATCTAGAAGATTCCAAACTCATGGAAGTTTTGTCCATTTTATTCTCTTTGCTTATCCATTTCTTCTTACTTGGAGGATGATTTGTTTTCTTATTTCTCTGTCCTTCTTGCTCTGCCCCTTCCCCCCTCTCCAAAAATCCGAGTCCCAGAAACAGTCTACATAGTGTGAAAAAGATTTCTTAAACCACAGGAGTGATGTAACTCTAGGCCTGTTTCTTCTCTCTTACACACACAGAATATTGGATATGAGTGAGATTTGAAAAAATTGGTTTTCAAATGTGATGAAAAGTGTGTCCTTTTTACCAGAACAAAACAACCCCTAATGCTGAAGCCTCCTTCCTGATAGGGTTGGTTTCCAAAGATGAGGAAATCTGTGCATTGGACCACAGCCTCCAAACCAGTGCAAAAGACAAAGGGAAGCTATGGATTGGAAAGAGCTTCGATGTATAGGATGAAGCTGGAGGCGCCTTTTGGGCTCTGGAGGCTGTGCTTAAAGACACGACCTGTATTTAGATGGGCAGCAGCCCAGAAGCCTCGCTTGCAATCCAGCTGATATGACAGGGTTTTTGCCATGGAAAGTGTTCGCATTGGAGTGTTTCTCAGCTAGTCACTAGCCATCAATTATTTAAGAGTCAGATCTTGGCCAGAGGCCCCCGTTCCACAAAGTATGTCATTCTGCGTTCACAGAAATGGAGTTTACAGTCCTGCCACTAAATTAAAACTGGTGCTTCCAAATTAAAAGCAGACAGGACAGATGTGCAGGGAAGAAATGGAGACTCACATCTCTTGTGAATCAGCTAATCATTGTGCCAGAACTTGAAATCAGCTTTTCCTGTCGAGGCCTCAACTTAACCACACCTATGTAAACCGCATTAAATGAGGTGGAATGAACATTTTACCAGTTATTTTTTCCCTCTGCCATCTGCAGAAGGATAAAGAGCTCAGTGAAAGTCCGAAGCCCAAGGACTCTGCAACATGGGAGCATGGGTCAGCACCTGAGAGTGACCTCATCCAGCTTGTTTGCCTGTTGAGCATTTAGGGCACAAGACAGTGGATGAGAAGCACACAGAACCAAGCTGGCCACTCATAGGACAAAGGGTGCAAACATGACCCCAAAGCTTTGGGGCCTGCATTCCTCAGGAAAATGATTAAAACTCAGGTTTTCCATACTTGACCTGCTGTCTTAATGTATTCATGATATAAAATTAGCTTTAATTTATCGAGCACTTCCTATATAAAATTTGAAAAACTTCAATAGGATCATGTGACTCCCTGATTAAAATCCTTCTGTGGCTTCCCACTGCCCTAATGATGAAGACCAACATCCTTTTTTGGGTCACCAAGGCCTGTAGGGTGTATTTCCTGCCGCATCTGATATCCCTTCTACCCTCCATCTCCGAGCTCA